>NW_009968422.1:0-1555 GCF_000747805.2 Chaetura pelagica | reverse complement strand
GAATCACAGAATCATAGGGGTTGGAAGTGACTTCCAAAGGCCAGCTACCATCAGTGAGTATGGGAATGGAGTCATAGGTGTCTCTGGATGTTTTGAAGTGCTGATGGCAAGAGAGTAGAACTTGAGAGCAGAACCTGCAGAAAACAAATGTGTGAGCAAGTTGTGCTCTTCCTCCTTATTTCCTAGGGGAGAAAAGGGTAGGATAATCACAAAACATCTTTTGAAAGATTTTAGAGTTTACTTCACTTGACAGATGACACAAAGTGTTGTAGTGCTCTTTAATTAGCCTGTTAAACCCCATGAGGGCCCTATTGACTTCCACAGATGCTGTGAACGGCATGAGAACAGTCATTATTTGCAGTGTTTTTGCCATTTTGGTGTTAGTGGGGATTTTTGTTTGCTGGTGATAGTTTAAAATCCCTGCAAATTTGAGCAGTGTACTTCAATTATCTGCATCTTTCCTCTTTATCTATATTATAGAGTTAAGACAGAGGAAGTTTTGTGAGCTTTTAGACACTGTGCCAGCTAAGTCATCAACACATCTATGTGTGCTAGTTGAACTGGGCTTTTTGGGGCTCTAAATATTTGGCTCTAATTTTTCCCTTATTTTATGCCTCCTCTGGGGTTTCCTCTTGACATTATCTAAATGCCCAACAGAGAAGGCAGGTGAGAGTAGTAGCACTCAGGCTACTTGTTACAGGCAATTGCCAAGCAATAGTATTTATGGAGTTTGAATGTCAAGTATTTTAATAATCTCAGCTTGACTGAACAAGATTTAAATATTAATAAGGAGAAAAGTGTACCACAACTCTAGGCCCACCATGTGCATGAAGTGGTATTGCTATTTTTATTCATTATCAGTTCTGTTTAGCATTCTAGTGCTTAAAGGCCAATGAAGAGACTATAACCCCCTTCTGCCCAGCGTAAAATTTTCAGGATAGTCTAAGGGAAAGTGCCTGGTGTCATGTTCCCAGTTGTTGCACGTAACCAAAATAGGGGTTGTTGTGTTACTGCAATATCAAACTTGCATTTGGTGATAAGTCTCAAAGGTGCTTATGTCTGGTTTATAAGAGTGTTAATTTGGTTGTGTAGTTTTCTTCCAGCTCAGGGGTTGTTCATGTGCACTGACTACACAGAAGAGGGTACCTCTACCCAGGACATATAGACGTGCTGATCAGGATCTATGATTCAGCCTAAGTCAATCAATTTGTGACTTGTCTGTGGGACTGTGGCAGGGTCCATACTAGTAATAGTCCATCAGCAGAACAAGTACATTCTCTTGAAAGAGAAGCTTTGCCAAGATCAATGGCAGAAAATTATTCTGTGGATTAAGTCAAGCGTTAATAATAATTGTAAGACTTGTAGCTTATACAGAAGTTCCTTGATTGTTCCAGGTACCAGCTCCAAGACAGCATGTAGACAGTTCCTTCTAAGAAGAAAGATATTAAAACTTCATTTTGTATATAATAAATATGAAAATACAGAAAGGAACAAGATGTTTGATGCAGGAACAACAAAAAATATTATAAATAGTAATCTCTAGAGAATACTTAGC
>NW_009968421.1:0-1555 GCF_000747805.2 Chaetura pelagica | reverse complement strand
TTTTTTTTCCTTTTTTGCACAAACTGCACAGGGGCAGTCACAGCCACTAATTCTGCCTTTCAGCTCAGTGTCTGCAGGCAGAGGCAGCAAAGGGGGTTGACTCATATTCTATCCCCAAACTCCTTTTTGGCTCACTGTAGATATATAGCATCCACACATCTAATGTGGAGTGGGATGCTCAGCTCTAGCTGAACCACCTTATTGGGGCTTGCCCTGAAAGTAGAAGTGCTTTGAAGCAACACATTGCAGATGGGAGAAGTAGAAAACTGTGGAAATTTTGTAAGGCACCATTTTTCCTGTGGATAGATACGTGCTTTAATTTCTAGGCTAAAGAAACTGAAAGAAGCAACCCACATTGTGGCAGCTTTTGTGAATGATTCTGAACTAGAAAGAAACCCAAGACACAAAGGCTGAAATTCAGGTCTCTGGCTGTCTTTTCTCCTTTTTTACACTTCTGCATTTTCTGATGCTTTGCATCCATTTCTGCTTTTTATTTTTGTGACGTCCTCTTTAATTAGCTTTATTGTACTGCAATGTGGTTTTTAACTTTAAACAGTATGCATGTTTATGGCAGGTTTAATGCCAAACCAAATCTGCATATGTATAAATTTATATGCATCTGTTACCAAGTGTGGGACTCCTTATACTGAAAAGCAAATGCACAATCTAGAGATCTTGCTGAGGAGTTTTGTTGCATTTCTACAATGCAACTGTGGTTCAGACTTGCAACTCTGGTCCATTTATTAAATACCCTGCATATGTATGTTGGTTCTCTTGAGCTCAGAAGCGTGTTCAGCCTGGAGCCTAAGTACCAGATGAATTTCTGTAATTAGTTTTGGAATTTCCTAGGCATACTTTTGGAGTATTTTTAATATTGCTGCTTCCTAGATTTTTATCCATTTCCCTCTGCTATGAACATACACTATGCGTGGATTTTTAAATTATAATTTAAGTGAACATGAAACATTAATGTAATAGTCTATTATCAACTCTATTTTCAGAAATTGTTTTCATTCACAATGCATACAGTAGCTATAAAAAGATTTATTGTATTTTCAAGGTCTGTCACGTTATTTACAATGTGAGAACATAAAATCTCTCTGATGTTTCCTGATAAACAGTCAGACCCAGTAACACAGCTAAACAACAGGTTAGGTACATCAGGTGCACAATCAGCTTCAGGTAGAGTAAAGAAACCAAGGGTATAGGAACATTCTCTTTATAGAGGACAACAGTATACTCATGTCTCCAGTTTCAAATGCTGTAGAATGTGGGTTAACACAAACATTTCTGGTATTTTGTGGCCTAGCACTGCTACCTTCCAGGCAGCAAGTCATCTAAGCAAAATTTCCACATGGGTGGCTGCTGAAAAACACGGTGCCCCTTACCCTAGGGTGAATCCTAGTTTCATTAAAGTCAATGACAAAACATCCTTTGACTTCAGTGGGGTTAGGACTGGTGATGTCTGATTTCAGTTCGAGCTTAGGATTGGAGATACCTCACAGGAAAACAACTCTGCCACCACTCAGTGCACCTTCAGAGGGTGGAAGGTATC
>NW_009968420.1:0-1555 GCF_000747805.2 Chaetura pelagica | reverse complement strand
AAAAAAAAAAGACAAAGCCACAAAATAAGCACAATAAACAAAATTAAAGCCTAGTCTCTGGACAAACTAGCTAAAATCTGAAGGCATTAATACATAAGGGAATTTCTTAATTCACAAAGGAATGGATTTCCTTATTAGAAATCAAAACCTTATTAAGCTTTTCACTTTCAGGAGGGAACATAAGATCCTGTAACTAGGTTCCAAGAATGTCCCAGATGGATGTTTCTGAAGATCAAAATGCAAAATCTTAACTTGAAGACAATCTATTTTTCAAAATGGTTAACAGTCATTTACTACTTGCTAGCCAATATTTGGTGGGTGTTTGGAGGAAGGGAAACTGATTAGAGAATAATCAACATTTTTAGAAATACTAGAATAGTATATAGAATTGTAATAGTAATAGAATTGTTCTTTAAAAGATAGGATGTTTTAACTTCAGACATACCACAAAAGAGGAAGAAGAAGGTGTGCAAATTGGTATTTGTATTCAATTACTACTGCAAAAGTAAGACAGGAAATTTAAAAAATGCGCTTTCCTTGAAAAATGTCACATGTAGCTAGGAAAGAAAGACTGCTATATCTCCCAAAACAGAGTATTCCCTTAGCAACAAGAACAGCTGGGATTCATCTCACACAAAAGGTTGGATTTGTTAGAACCAACTCAATTTAGGTGTCTAAGATTCCCCTATACACAGTGGCAATCTACTCAGTATAGTTTGGAAACCATGTCTCTCACATTAAAGTAGTCAAGTGTTTTGTGGCTAAATGGGTCTCTAGACTCAGTTATGATATAGACTAGGTCTGTGCTGACTACAGTGGGAGCTCAGACTACCTAACTCACATTCAAATGAGTTATAGATAAACAGAGAGGTTACATTTACAACACCTGAACTCATACCAGTAGTCATCTAAATGTGCTAGCTTCTTTCTGAATGAATCTCAGCCTTAACCTCCCTTCTCCTGCCTAAGATTAGCACGCTATGCCAGCTTAGAAATATTCTGGGGTACCTAAGATGTGGAAGTCTAACATGAAAGAACAGAATGCAGTTAACAAGAGGAAGGGTATTTTCAGTAGCACCAGATGCCTATGTGTAACAAATTATTTGAGCCCTGTACATCTACATTCTGGAGCTAAATTCCATCCCAAATGTCTATATGTGAGTCTGATGTTTGAGCTCCTCTTATCTCAATAGATATATGCTAAATGGACACTAGAGTTAAATTTAGTCAATCTGTTTTTCATCCCTGCTTTAAGATAAAATGAATGTTATAGTGCTCAATGAATAAAAAGGGAGCTTAGACGCTTAACATAAAGTTTTAGATGTCTATGTGTAAGCATTTGAGTAAGTATCCAAATACGGGAGTCTGTAATATGGAGCTCAGCTCCCTCACTCATGTCCAAAACTAACACATGTACCTCTCGGCTTCTTAGTATAACCTTTGTTCATAACCTCTGGTAGGATATATCCACTTAACTAGCTTAGGAGCTAGTGCCTTCCACATACAGCCCAAAGTGTGGTGGTCAACAGTGCAGAGTCCAGCTGGAGACCTGTAA
>NW_009968419.1:0-1554 GCF_000747805.2 Chaetura pelagica | reverse complement strand
ATTTAGATGTCCAAGAACATCAGTCAGACAAGGCACCCAAGCTGGCAGGGGTGGGAAGATACCAGCTGCAAGCAGAGCACTCCTTCAAGACTGAAACCACAGCATCATCCTCATCTCCTCCCTCCCAGGAGTTCCACACAAGCTCCTCTCCACACTTCCACCAGCAACACCCTGGAGACACTGCCCCAGTTCCAGTCAGTCACCAAGCACAATCCCTCCCTCTGCCTTCTCTTCAGACCACCAGGAGTGGGCTGGCAATCCTTGCCCACTTCATCCTTGCACCAGAAGAGCACAAGCCACTGCCAGTATGCTCAGAGCAGCAGGAAAGACCTTTTCTTCTGTGTCCGAAGGATCACAGACGGGGCTGGTTTGGGAATGGTGCAACAGAATATCCCAAGCAGTCAGAGGACCTGTGCAGAACTGTTAATATCCTCCTCCAGTTTTCCTGATGCTTTACCTTGCTTGGATTACAACACTTAATTACTGGCTTACAGCTGTTGGAGATTCCCCACCTGACACACTGCTCATTTGCAAAACTCTCCTTCAGCCCAGATCCCCACTATCCAGGTATCCTCTCCCCAAAACAATGCCAAAATCCACAAGAATGGACTCATCTCCTTCCTCCATTCCCTTTCTGAGCCCCTGGCCCATGGCAATTCCTGACAGGCTGTTCAGTGTGTTGTTCCTCACAACCTGCTCATGGGAAGCTGTTCCTTTTCACCATCTGTCTACCTGTGCTGGGATCATACCTCTGGTTTGATGTGCACACAAGCTCTGTGGCCTGGATCCACCCAAGGACTGCAGGAAAATCACATTCCAGATTCCACACAGGAGTTTTGCCCTCTCCATAATCTTTCTGGTTCTGATCTAACTGAGACTAGTATTACAGCACTGGAACTCCAACTGCAGCTGAAAGTGTGTGCTCATGCCAAATTTGATTTGGTCTGCACTAAAACAAAAACAGATCAACAAACAAGCTTAGCATGATAAATACAGAGTCAGGCTTCCAGAGCTCTTTGGAGCTGATCCCAACCCTACCCTTGGTGACTTCTGTGCCTCCCTTTCCCCTGTAAAATAAGGATATTGACATTTCCCTGTTCATAAAATGAGGTATTTACATTGTTTGTGAAAAGGTGTACTCTTTGTACTTCCCCTGGAATATGTAAAGTGCTGTGTGACAATCCTCCTCCTCCTGATTTATGCCAGCCCAGGAGAGATCAATGTCAGGCCTTGTTATTCTTTTTCTGATGAATGCACTACACAAAAAAATGCCTGATATAACGATGGCTCAAGATCAGTGATGCAGGTTGGTTTATTTAAAGCAGTAACATCAAAGCAAAGGGTCTGCTGATTCAGCTCATAAAAATCATTGATGCATAAAACCAACAATAATACCAAGAAAGAAAAGGGGAATGGAGGACTGGGAGAACAGAAGAAAAGGCAAAACCCAAACCCATCAGAAGTGCACACAAGACAGATGGTCTAACTCTTTCAAGAAGCATTTGCAAGTGCCCTTGTGCTTAGTGGGGACAAAGTCTACGTGAAAAAAAAAAA
>NW_009968418.1:0-1554 GCF_000747805.2 Chaetura pelagica | reverse complement strand
TTCCAACTCAAACTACTCTGTGATACAATCCTATATGCACACAAAAAAATAATATTTCATTGGTTCAGGTAGTAAGATTTTTTTTTAAATGTACATGAAACGCAGTGTACAATGTACAGTAAACGCAGACAGAACCTTCTCTGCTAAAGTACATAACTAGCAACTTTCTAGTTGTATGACGTTTAGGTTTCAATCCTCAGGAGCTACTTCTTTTCCCTTTTACCTGTTCAGTAGCTACGTGAATAAAACAGGAAGCTTGTACAGGACGCTCTACATTCTCAAGGACAACATGGGTAATGGAACATCCCTGATTATCCAACTACTATGAGAAATGCAGAAAAGAACAATCTGGAAATGACCATCCACCAATGAAGTCTATGTGGGCCCTTCAGGGCTTGTTAGCACTTTGGTGTCTCTACCACGATTTGTCCAGACCTTCAGATTTGGGAGGTCTTCTTAACCATAGACGTCAGTTACCCTGCACAAAGCAAGTTCAGACCTGGACTTCCAGCCAAGCTAATAAAATTCCCTGGAACATATAGCACAGCACAGAAACACCCAAGTGGGTCTGCACAGAGCCAGCTTGGGTCCATCAGGACTTACTAGTTCAGACACTGTCTGAAAGCAGCTGCACTGCTAAGCTGGTCCTGGAAATAGCAGAGATGTGTTAACATGGCACAGCACTTGAACTAATAAACTTAGTGCTGAGCTGAGCCTGCTCTAGGCCAAATCTGATGCCTGAGTATTCACAGCACAGTTAATCTGCAACTGGAGACTCTGCCCAAAGAGCTGACTTTTCAAGCCCAGCATGCACAGCTCTACCCTAGTCACATGCCTCAGTTTTCTGTCCTTATCACCTCCCTCCATATGCCCAATTCCTTCATCTACTCTCTTCCTGTTTGTTTTCTCTCTTGATTATTCAGATACATTTCTCAACCTTCCTCTAAATGTCTATGATAAGGCTGTACAATGAATACCACTCTCTCCTCATCCTACTTTCTACACCAGATCAACAATCCCCAATTCTTCTCTTGACTTCAGGCTGCCCCTTTTGTCCTGCCTTTGGTGTTTCAATCCCTAATATAGGAACAATTACGCTTACAAAACCAAAACATGATTATTTTATTAGTATATTAAATCATCCTGCCTCCATGGAAAAATGTAAAAAGGTAGCAGCAGAAACACCATCGCAAGAGCTTTCATCAGGACAAGGGCAGACTACCATTTCTGAAGGTAAAATTTGCTACCTCACTTAGAAGTTGCTTACCAGCCAGCTCAGATACGACTGTGGCTTTCCTTTCCCATTCCTACTTGGACTTTCTTTGTCTGACTCGCCCATGTCAAACAGCCTCAGTGCCTTGATGTGGCAAAGGGCTGATGAAAGCAAAGACTGCCATCAGGCTGTTGACAAGAAAAGTGAACAAGGAAAGAATGACATAGCAAAAAACGAGGATAGGCAAAGACTGACTGCAATGAAGCACAGGGTGACTGAACATCAACTGCCCCTCAGCTCAGGCAACTCTACTTCCCCGTCTCACCTTCACCCATCTCTAT
>NW_009968417.1:0-1553 GCF_000747805.2 Chaetura pelagica | reverse complement strand
AATCTAAACCTCCTCTGGTGCAACTTGAGGCTACTTCTTCCTGTGGTAAATGCCACAATCCTCCTCACTGCTTCTTCATGTGCTTTTGCACTTTGACCTTTGGAGCCCGAGTGGTGGGCCCAGGAGATGCTGGTTCTGCTGCCCTTCACTTTGAGGGGAGCCAAGGGCAGAAATGCCAAGGCTGAGAATGTAGCTAAAATGACGTCCCTCTTTGTTCCTGCCTTGTTAATAATCTCTTCCTTTCCATCCCTCCCTTCTGCAGGAGAAAAAGGCAGTGAGGGTAGGGCGGAGGGGTGTTTGCATATCCATCACCAAATGATTGCACTGGCAAAGCTGAGCAGGTCACAGCTAGCATGTCCTGTGCATCGTGGTTGGAGGCAGCTGGGACAGGTAGCACCATCCTCCAGAGGAGGAAGTGAGGGCTTGTCAAGGGAACGGGGTTAGGACGTAACTTTGAAACTCTTTACCTGGGTAGTTCTTATCATCTCCATCTGCCTCCAAAGCTGCTTTGTATCAGTTCCTCTCCCACTATCCACCCATTCTGTTAGGCAGGAAGTGCCATGAAAACTGAGCCAGGCTTTCTGTAGGAGTGTGTGATTTGAAGGGCAGCAACTGCTGATTCAACATCCTGGTAGACTGAGGCCTTTTGATAGGAAATGATGACAGCACTGGGGTTTTAGTTATTGTGCTTGGTTTTGGGGAAGGGCAGGCTGTATTGGAAGAGTAAACCTCATCAGGACAGCAGTTCCCAAAATGTCTGTTGATGGAACTCCAGGAGAGTTCATAAGCAGCACTCCTGTCTCCTCTTCCTAAGGATTTTTGCAAATGGGTCTCATGTCCAGAATGACCTGGAGTTGCAGAAGATGAGAGATAGGGTCTCTAACACTGTTCCTCGAGTTTGTTGTGCACCACCATGAGGGAATGCCATTTGTGTGCCAAGTGCTGTATCATGGACAACAGACATGGTTAATATACGAGGATGGACCTGAGGAAGAGTCTTGGTTTGTGATATACAGAAAGGAGAGACTGGTCCTTGTTGTGTGTTTGAAAGAGAGGGAGGGATCCACAAATAGGCAGCAATATCTGACGTGGGACCTGAAGGCCCTGTGACAATACGGAGAAGCCAGGAGGTTGTTTCAGGAATGACCTGAAACATTAGGTCACGCTGTCTTGAGGTGAAGTCAGGAGAGTTCTGTTGTGCTGTGGCACTGTCCTAAGGCCTTGCTGAGGTCTGCTGTCTTGCCTGTCAATGTCTTTTCTTTCCTGCCCTTCAGATCCTGACGGTTGTCTTGGGAGAGCAGGCTGTGACAGGGTCGAGACTGCCCAGGATGTCCAGCTGCCTGCCAAACGTGGCCACAATGCTGCTGACCCACAGGCCCAGGGCTCTCTTTATCCTCACCATTACGTTTGTGTTCCTTGCCTCTGTCATGTTCTGCTGGAGAACCGGGGAGGATGCTGAGGGTCAGCTCTACCATTTGACTGCACAAAGGAGGTGTGAACAGTTTTTGCCTTTCCTTCCCCGTGCCACTGCTGATGGGCCCCCTTCTTCTCCA
>NW_009968416.1:0-1553 GCF_000747805.2 Chaetura pelagica | reverse complement strand
CAAATTCCTTCTATTTGCCATGCTCCAAACCAAAGCAGCCCAGTAATGATGACAATGCACAAAGAGATGTTGCTATATACATTTTACACACAAATGAGAGACTGTATTGTATGAGCAATCCAAGTAGCAAAACAACACATGATTATGGATCTCTGAAGACTTCCCAGAATATGAATGACATCTGTGAACAGGCACACAAAACAGCATCTGCAATAAATTAGTTTCTTACGCTTCAAACCTGATGTGCACAAGGTAACCATCTAATCTAATTTCCTGCTGCACAGTATCTCAAAGAGAGGTGCTGAAGCTCAGTCACACAAACCCACTGTCTACATGAAGGTGTACAAATGAGGTGTTTGAACCTTATGTAAATACGTGCATTTATTCTATCAAGATGATGGCATTAAGTATGACTGCTAACAAGCGGGATGATTCAGAAAAAATCTGATGAAAGGCTCTATCTTGTTGTAGGGTCATGTATTTGAACACTACTTTACCAACAGCAACATGGTAAGGAGGAAGGAGTTTTATGCTGCACTGAGACAGGAAAGAGATATTTTGGTAGCAACGTATGCAATGACACAAAAAGGCCTTTGAGCTATATAAGTGAAGATCAGTGATCAGATCTTGTATATGAAAACATTAAATAAACCTGGGATGTAAGATTAAAATCTTTCTGAAAGAATTCAAAAGCAAGATTGGATATTTCTAGCTCTTCCAAGCTGTATCCAACCTGAGGTCTATGGAGAAAGAGGGGGCAGGCTCCCAAACAAACATGGATTAAGAAAGATTACAATAGGTCTTTTGAAAAAGTAAGCAGGAGAGACTTCTGACTTTAAAGAAGATTTTTTTCAGTGATTAACACTGATACTGTAAGGAAGAGATACTGTATATGCTCATCTCCTTTTTCACATTTGTACTTATTTACTAGAGAGCCAAAACATTCTTGTGAACAGGAAAAGTATTTGGTTTATGCTTTCTTACCAGTGTCACAGTTATACTGTGCTGTTGGTTTTGAATGTTGTGAATAAGTGTTTTCCTCAAAATTTCATCTGCACCTAACATAACTCTTTCCTCACCAAGAAGAGTACCCTGTCCTGTACCAGCACAGTCTACAAACTAGCAAGAAAATATAGCAAAAGGGAGAGAGAGGATTGCTCAAACTATTCACTGAGACTAACCTGCTTAAAGCCGAATCGGGTCATGAAAGCCTCCAAGAATGCTTTCCTCGGAGTCTATGGGTAACTTGTTCCAATGGTTAATTGAATTACTATGCAGCAAAAGTTAAAAAAAACAACAACAAACAACAAATCAAAACTGTTCCTCTCCTTAAATCACATGGAAGCTAGTGAATTCTAAGGACTCATGTAACATTCCAAGTGGTACATAATTCCCAGGGTCATCCCCTGTGTCTTCTTCCTAAGATTTCCTAAGATTTTCACACTATTATATTAATAATGCATTAGTGTTTCAGAGAACTCTCAGGTGTTCTTTTTCAGATTATTTAGCATGCCTTATATGGACCTGTCTGCCAGTGAGGCAGGAAGACAGTG
>NW_009968415.1:0-1547 GCF_000747805.2 Chaetura pelagica | reverse complement strand
TGGCCAAGTGCTTTTGGTGCTTCCCCACTGCGGCCTATTGTTGCTCTTTACAACAAATGGGCTGTTGATATGAAATAGCATAATGTTTTAGTCTGTGACTGATTTTTTCCTCAAGAAATTCCTATTGTTTATTGCCAAGTGGTGATAGTTGAACTACAAAGTTTGCCTGGAGATCAGCTACAGAAGTGTTTGTTGCATTTAGGAGTTATTTTTTAGCTGCTGCTAAAACTGCAGGTTTGTGCTTCCCGTGCAACTCTGATTTGAATTGGTATAAAGCAGGTTAACTGGACAAGAAGTAATTGGGCGCTTACAGTCCTGGTATCTGCTATAGGTGGGTTGCACCTGCAAAACATTGTGAGAGGAAACTGTGTGATTTAATTTGATAACATGTACACCAATGAAATACTGAGCATGACAGCAGCCCTACAGTCACTTGCAATTCTGAGTTCTTTTTTCTGTACAGTTGCAAGGTCACTCAGTGAAAAGAACTGGTTGAATTGCTGTGTGTTTTGTAAAGCAAGTCATTTAAAAGGTGAACTACTTGCTGTTTTGTGCTTTTACTTTTCCAGTGCTGCACTGCCCTATATGGACTCTTCTCTCCGTTTCCCACCTCCAAAGTGCCAGCCATTTGTAACCATAACTCTCAATGTTCTCTCAGTTAAGCATGAGACATAATTACTGCATCATACCAAAAGGAAACTAGTCTGGTGAAGAAATCTGCACAGAGGAGTGAAAGGGGTGCATGGACTGAAGCAGCAGACAGTACCGTGGTTGTGAATGGAAGAGCAGAAGACAAGCAGTTTTGTAGGGGTTCTGTGTAGCTATTTGGACTGCTCCACAGTGATAATTTGTGGGTTTTAGTTTCCTATGACTTTCAGTGTTTAGTGGTTGGGGCTAAATATGTGAGGAAAAGGTCATGAACTAGTATAAAATATTTTGTTCTTTAGCAGTTGCACATGACCTCAGTATGTCAGCAGCTCTGTGTTTCTAGGTTGCTTAATTTTTCATTTCTTTCAGTTTGTGGGTATGTCAGGTAGTCAAAAGTGTACCTAATCATGCAAAGGTACCCCCTAGTCAATGATCATCTGGTAGTGACATGCACAATCTTGCATCTAGGGTAAATATGTTGATAAGTCATGCTGCTAACTAACTAATTAATCACTTGATAAAAAAGACAGAATAACTATGTATATGAAACATGTACATTTCAAATTCTATAGACAGGAAACTGTAATGACCACTTCAAGGTGACTGCATCTTTGTGTAGTCCATCTCTGCTGGAAGTACAAGTTTATGCTCTGAAAAGACACCTAGTGACAACAGCGAGAAGGAATTGTACCAGGGAAAGAAAAACCTTTTTACAAGAAACTGTAATAGGCTTGGAAATAGTAGCTCTTATCTCTGTGATGGACAAAACATACTGAGATACATTGGGAGAGTTTAGAAAGACAGACTTTGGGATGTTCTCTTATTTTCTGTGTCTGGTTTATATTTAATGTATAGTTTTATGGCAAACATAAGTTCTGTGAGTTAACTTTTTTTTTTTT
>NW_009968414.1:0-1551 GCF_000747805.2 Chaetura pelagica | reverse complement strand
AAAAAAAAAAAAGTATGGAAAAGAAAGGAAAAATAGTCATATTTCAGGCTCTGTCTTTGTAAATTACTTTTCTTTTTTCCTTATTTGCTCTTAAATGACTCCATGGAATGTGGACCAAGTAACAATCACAGGCTACAGGTAATTTTATAACAAATGAAATGTTTTCCATCAGTTAAATGGAAGAATATTTCTGGCTTTCAATGTTTTCCTAAGGGAGAAACAATAAAAGGTTTCATAACCAAGAATGGAAAAAGAGAAATAAACCACTGCTGCTGAACTAGGAAAGTGAGGAGAAAACAAGCAACCTAACAAGGCATTTATAGGGAAAAAAAACCAAACAGGTAAGCAGATTAATAAACCCTACCTACAGAAGGATTAAGGTAGAGAGACAGTAGCTCTTTTTTTGCTGTTTATACTTGGATTCCAAGGCAGAAGGAAGAAATTATCTAGTTTTGTTTTGTTTTCTTCCATCTAAGGGCTTGAAAAGCACCCCTAGCCTAGATTTCTTTGGCTTTTTCTGACTATAAGTGCTAGTAATTCCAAATATGGTGTAGGTGAGAATGTGTACAGTCTATGCCTCATATAAGTACCAGATGCTGCATGTTTAAACTGTATGAACCATGCCTAAATTGTATATTTCTGTGTGTGCATCATTTTATAAAGGACATGGAAGTATCAGTTGCTTGTTGCAATCTCAGAACAATGGGTGTCCTTCCACACTGTATGTACTGCAAAGAACCAAAGAACAGGACACCCAGCCCAAGTGAGTCCCTTGGCACTGAGTCCCTGGCAGGAATTCTCAAGGACATTGTTAGCACCTACTCATTTGGGACATGTATCCTTGTATACCTCTTCCAAATAGCCACACACAGATTCTTTTGAACACTAACTGTGTTGCCATGTGACCCCATTACCTTGGATCTGCCTGGGAAGTGACAACAAATGGGCCAGTACCAGAGAAGAGAAGTCCAGCTACAACTGAATATACAGCTGGGCACCATAAAAATATTACCATCTTATCAGAAAATACTGCATTTGTATCCCTCCTCATTTAAGCATGAAAAAAATTACCTATTTTGCTGCTGCTTTCAGCTCCTGGCTTCTCTTGTTAAAAGATTAGGATGAGCCTTTGTTTCTCCAGATACTGCTCTAACTGTGCTCAGGATACAGATACATGGGTAGTATCTATCCAAAGCACCAGCTAGGTAGTATTTCACACGGATTCCTTCCTTGTTACTAATTCCTGAGGCTTTCGTACCACCAGTGAGATTTCCCACATAGTATTTTCAGCCTTGACACTATGTTGTGCTGGCCAGGACTTTATGCACCCTCATCCTAAGGTGCTGTCTGTGTAGGTGGGATTCCTCATGGCGTCTTCACTCAGGAATTTTATACGTAGAACTTCATCCTGAGCCCTTCCTAAGCTGAGACCATTTCCTCCTCTTGCTTCATCTGTTAACTTCTGAAATATTGTTGCAAATCATCAATTCCATATTCCTCTGCCTGGCATTTTACAGGTCCAGGAAGATAGATAGATAGATAGATAGATAG
>NW_009968413.1:0-1553 GCF_000747805.2 Chaetura pelagica | reverse complement strand
ACATTCCTATACTTAATCTGTTGTTAATTACAGGCCTAAAATTGTTATAAATGAAAAGACTAATTCATTTTAATAATAAGTAAAGACTAAATTGCAGTTTTACTGCATAAACAGTAAGTACTATTGAAGTCTCAACCTATCTCTGTCCCATGTTTAACTTGCCTGACAATTAAGTACAGTAATTATTATTGATTTCAACACCTAGCTTTCCTCTACGAGAACTAATTCTTCTGCTCTATGGTCCGTAGTGAATAACCTTGCCAGTATGCTTGAAAATATTTCCCTGCTTGCTTACCTGTATCTGACTTGACAGTGAAGAAAAGGGGTCACCGTGCCATTTTTTCAGAAGTAATGCTGTATTTTTTCCCATACAGGTCAATATCTGAGGTGTTGCTTTGGGAGATTAAGGTATGATTAAACTCCACTTGACACAAGCAGCCCTGGAGATAGTTTAGATCTGTCACCTCAGCATTTAGTTGTCATGGTTTTAGGATTAGCTACTGAAGTAATGAGAAACTGGAGGTTTATCTAAGATAAACTTGAGACACAAATGTTCAAACTACTGCCTTAAATTTATATATTTACTAAAGAATTGAAGAGGACAAGTTAATACAATGCCTATGAGAGCATTTCCCTTGAGAAGATAAAAATAAATTGTTTTAATAGCATACAGGAGCATGAAAGCCTTTAACTGGACAAAAATTGCCTAAGCAGGTGACCCACTGTCTTCAAACCAGCTTCGGCCTTAGGACAGCTCGTGTCAGTAGAGGTTCAGGTGCTGTGCTCTCCAAATCACACATGAAATGTTGCATTTTACTGAATTAGTTTAACTTCTCCCTCTTTACCTTCTGAATTTATTTCCGTAAGGATTTGCGTACAGCAAGAGGGGGCACAACTGAAAAGGAAGAGCATGTTCTGCAAAACTCATTTCTGAAGAAACATTCATGTTGTATGGTGTAGTTCAGTGTAACGTGCATGCTTGATTTTTTAGCCAGGAAAATAAAAGACATTTTAACAGTAACATAAAAGTAGGAAAACAAACAAATAAGAAGCAAACCTACACTTTGCAGCCATGGGGCATTGTTAGGGTTTGAAAGAAACAGATTTCTTTGCAAAAGATATTCTGTGGAAATAGACTTTTGTTCTGAGACGGAAGGAATTATACAGAAACCAGAGAAAAAGAGGTGAAGGAGAAGGAGGTTGTCCGAAGCATGTTACCTCTTACTGAGTACATCATTGTACTAACATATGAGCCTCAAAAGGGACAAGGTGTGCATTTAAGCTAAAACACAGTATAGATGGACTCAAAATCCTGTTTGCCAAATCATTGCTGTTTAACCAGTTTGTTCACATCACCACACACAGAATGTGAAAGAACTGTCTGAAGTACACAGGCAGTCAAGAGTGCAGCCAGAGATTCTCCAGATATAACCAATATAAAACATAACCTGGGTTATGGAACCATATTAGTTTTGTCTTTTGGTACATAGCTTCTAATATTAGTAATCTTTTTAGTACCAGATTTATTCCTTTTTGAAGCACTGTTTTGAAAT
>NW_009968412.1:0-1553 GCF_000747805.2 Chaetura pelagica | reverse complement strand
AAAAAGTAGAACAAGGTTAAATCTAACCTCAGCACACACCGTGCTATGGGCTGCCAATCACTGTGAGGCAGAAAATGTGATAAAAATCAACAACACAGACACGTAGGATCCTTTTTCTACATTACAATAATTTGTGCTTTTTTTTCTCAGATTCCCTATACTTCTAGTAAAGTACATGAAAATTCACTATAATATGTACATCTACAAAGCAAGCTTTGACACATAGATTATGATGATCTGATTTAATTGGACTACATTTCTAAATTCACTTTTAAATGAATCTATAGTTGATAATGCTTATACAGATGGTCCATTTATATGACTGGGAAGAGTCCAAACAGTAAAGAAAAAGCTTATATCCAGATCTCATCAATTTGTTAATGAAAACAGAAAGCACACCCATTAGTTTTGTCACTAAATCTGGGTTTGGCCAAGTACAAAAGTTACTGCACATGGCACCATATAGAAAAAGGAAATTTTAAAATGCAGTGAATTGTAGTAGAATTCTAAAATTAACAAGATTCATCGGTTCCCAAAAACAAATGTTACCTAACTGGAACAAGAGTTAATTACATTTTCTACACTTACTGTACACACAATTCTGTCTTTTAAAGAAGTAAATCTAGCTTTCACATCTGAATCTTTAAAGAGGTAGTTCTTGTGTGAAACTGCATTCTCTTTTTGTGCATATATGTATTATTTATAAAACCTTGTTCCAATTTGTAATCAAGTAAGGATAAATCTTGTTGCTTCTATATGTTCGATTGGATAATTTATAGAATTCTGAATGGCACCAAACTACAAAGTTTTATTCATACTTTTTTTTTCCTAAGTTTGTCCTGAAGTTTTATTTTAAGAAGAGTCTGCCACAACCTTATGTTTTGACAGTTATAAAGTATTACATAGGAAGGGGCAGAAAAAACATTACCATTCACTTTAAACTAAAATCCAAACAATTGTTGTTACACTTTAATGGCTGCATTTGGCAGAGAGGAATGATTAAACCAAAGCCAGACAACTACCAAACTGTCTTTTCTGTGTTTTCACTGCTTTAACTTGGCTTTGCAAGCATCCAATGATACAGTCTCTTTACAATCTTTTAATCATTCCTCTGTGATTTTTGGTATGCTGTGAGCACTAGAATGCGATCAACATCTGCTAATTTCTGTCCATTAAATGTATTATCATAACACACAAGTATGATGTTTTATTTGTATGGCTGAAATGAGACTTATGACCCATAATCCATCATCTTCCTGTCATATTTTTATATGTTGTCTATTCAATCCCCAGGACAGTTTAGAAACCATAAAGCAAAACTCTGCTTAAGTTATAGACCAGCTGCTAAAGTGTCCAGCTGAAGAGGTTATTGTGCTTTATTTTTGCTGAATCTAGCAGGAGTTGCTCATTCTAAGCCAAGCATAATACAACATGGATGTCCCCAGAAGCTTACAGTTGAACTACCATGTCTAAACTTTCTAGCAGGCATTTTCCTGAAAAGAATGTGTTGCAAGAGACAGTGATTAGAAAACATGGATTCAGCTAAAAAAAAA
>NW_009968411.1:0-1552 GCF_000747805.2 Chaetura pelagica | reverse complement strand
CCCATCACTTTTTTTCTCACAGTTCTCCTGAAATGGGCTCACTGGCAGGGGGAAGGGGAGCTGTGGGGAATAGCAGGTTCCTGCTTGCCATTTTGAAAGGAAATTGCAAAATATTAATTAGGAAGATAAAATTGGAGGGGAATTAAGAATTGTTATCTTGAAACATTAGCTTCTTTCCCAACTGTTGTTTTGAATTTGCTGTGTTATGACCTTTTTTTAGTAAGACTTTTTAATTGTGTCTTGATTCTGTATGCACTCATTGCCATCACGTTTTTTGTTTTGTTTTTCCCCCTTTATTTCAAAATATGGGCTGGTAGTGAATTATTCTGAGCTTTTTTGGCCTATTTGAGTCTGTGAGTTTAGCCCTCAGATTGTCAGGGAGGGATCATATTTCATTATGTGCAGACTACCTAGCCCAGAGGTTTCCCCTCTCCCAGTTGGAAATTCTGATGCCCATATGTTCAGAAATATTCTGCTTTTTCAGTAAAAATAGTTGTGAATATATTTTCCCATGAGTTTGTTGGGATTTTTTCCCTCCTTCAACCAATGTGTTGCCTAAAACCTGGTTTGTGTTTTCTTCTTTTCTTGCACTCATAACTCTGAATTAATGTTGCTTAAAGTTTTACAAGGAAAACTGCCTTCAGGCTCGGACGATGCATGGAAAACTTTAGTCCTTTGCAAAATTTGTTTAATAAAGCTATTTGCAACTGAAAAGGGGAATAAAATTGGAAATGCCATCCAGTCCTAAAGCCCTTTGTCATAACCTATGCCTGCACACAGGTTGTAACTTGTATCATTAGCATAACCTCCTTGCCTTACTGAGTGGCTTATCTCTGCCTGAAATTCCTTCTTAAATATTTTCAGTGAACAAGTTTAAATAAACTGATGGATAATTGCTTTCGCTAGCTCCTTATAGTATTTGACACTTCTAGATTTTCAGAGTTTTTTCAGAGTTTTTATGAGGCATTTTAGTCTCATGCTTTAAATTGGTAACCTGAGAAGAAAGCTTTTCTTAAAGAGGATTCAGAGCATTTTAATTAAGGCAATTCCTGGGCTGTGATGGGAACTGGCAGAGATGCAGAGTGTGGTGGGAGAATGGATGCACCATTGAGCAATGTAGATCTGCCTCCAAAGAGGCATCTGAGATGTTGCTGAGCCCATGTCTGCTGAGCTGGCCTCAGGGTGTGCATTTCTGGAGAAGATGACGGAACAGGAATCATCTTGCTTGGCATAAAGAGCCATTTATGTCCTCTAGGAAGGGGTTTCTCTGGGTTGGGTAATGCCAATTCTGCAATTATCTCTTTTGCCAGTCTCTCCTCCCACTGTACATCAGCCCAGTGCTGGTATTGGCAGTGTATGTCCCAGTTCTGACTTGTTGGTTTTAGTTTCTGTATTTTGTCAATGTTTTCGGTTTCAATCTTGTGTAAGCCAATTGATGTGTTAACCAGTCTTTCAGGTTCATAAACAGGCTGGAAATCTGAGGAAAGTACCTGTTCCCTAAAGAAAACGCTCATATTATGTTACCAAGTGTGATGTGAACCAAAGCTGGGCT
>NW_009968410.1:0-1552 GCF_000747805.2 Chaetura pelagica | reverse complement strand
AAAAATGCACTATAGCTGTTAACAAAAAGACTGAGGATGTCAAATATATGCAGAACTGAAGAGCCACTTTAGAACAATTTTACAGAAGATTTCAAAAGATCAAAGTCTTTTAAACCTTCCATGTAAATGGAATTAGCTAGCAGAACAAAATAAATGCAACTACATATTTGCTGAACTTGTATTTTGATACCTGAACATGATTTAGCACTGTTTGAATGGAAAGAACGGACTTTTACAATTTTTACTTAGCAAGGTACCAATGGCTTAGTGTATATAAAACAGCAACTACTGATGAATATGAAGTCAAATGTTATGCAGTCTGTCCTGGATAATATGGAAGCAAAATCTGAATGATTGCTATGACAACCAATGTAAACTATTGCAAAGTTAGCTTAGAACAGCAGGCTTAACTGAATAGAATTCAACAAAACAAATCAAACAGTAAAATAGTTTAATCTTATGAATAGTAAGTATGTCAGTAACAATAATGATACTGAATATGAGGAATGCAGCAGCAAGGCTGAATTTAAAAAGCTCCAGCTGAGAATAGACACCATAATTCATTGCAAAGGTTTAAAAAATATAATTAGATTTTTCTTTTTAGGAAACATGCACTTCTTCTAACTCATTCCCAGAAATAATTACTTTATAGAATGGGTAGTCAGTGTTACAGACAAAAGATCCAGAAAATTGTATTTCAAAAATTTTACTTGAGTCTGAAGAACTTAAGAAGGAGATTCTGTTTAACTAAGGGAACAGTGCATCTGCAGACTCTGCTTTGCCATCATAGTATCATCATGGAAGTCACAGTGGATTTGTCCAAGTTTTAAGGAAGAAAACCACGGACAAAGTTCACCTCAACATTAGTAAATAAAGATTTAAGAAACTAAAGTCTTATCTCCTAAATGGTAATCTTGCATTGATGAATCACCTAACTCCATAGGCACACAGGCATCTTTTAGTGTGTACAGTTACTTAGTCACACATGCAGACATACATTCTGGGAAATATGATGTTAATCCAGTTTAACATAGACAGCCACTTAATCTCCCAGGAAGAACTGATGATGGCAACCTTAAGAACAAGAAATCAGATCAGGATTGAAGTCCTTCCCAGATGTGAGTTAACACCCACAGCTTTCTTACTTAAGGAGAGAACTCTGAAACAATGTTAAAAGCAGAAATAAGGATAAAATAAGGTTAAAATTATCTAAGCAGTGAGAGATTAGTTAATTTTCTTGTAACACAAATTAATAGAAGGTAATGGAAGGATCTGCAGGTAATATCAATCATGATACCTCATTATGGCATATACTTGTTGAAAACCCTCTGCACTCTTTCAAATGCAGCTGGATCAGCATATAACCAAGGAATGCATGAATCATCAAACCATTACATTGTGTGGGGTTATGACATTCAGCTGTGGTTGTGGGTTTTGGTTGGGTTTTTTTATCACAGAATCACAGAATCATTTCAATTGGAAAAGACCTTTAAGATCGAGTCCAAGCTTAACCTAGCTCCGCCAACCATTAACCTAACTCTACCAAGTCCAC
>NW_009968409.1:0-1551 GCF_000747805.2 Chaetura pelagica | reverse complement strand
AGAAAGAACACTTAGATTCAGAGAAAAAACAAATTTTCTCTCAAACCACTTCTTAAAAAACCTCAAGGTCCTTCTGTATCATAAAACCAGGTGATCACAAACAAGGTGTTGTCCCTCTGGCTTTGCAGAGCATGAGAAGTAGAGATACTTGTTACTTTTAAACATCATATAAAAGAATTCTTCCTTATCACTTGATCCTAACCATGGAGAACATCCTTAGCAATAGTGGTGGTGCCTATCAATGCACATATATTATCTACTCTTTTTTCCATGGCCACTCCAAAGAAGACTCAGATTTGATCCAGACAACACTTGCATTTTGTGGCATGCAAATATGTTCTCTCTTGCACATGGCTGAACAATTAGCAGCCTGCAGTCCTGAGAAAATACAGCAGCCCTTTCATGGCACTCAATAGTATCCTTGCTGCATCTACCCCAGTGCAATGATGACTCCTGACCAGAAAACCTGGGCCACAGCTTCTTCCAGGCATTCTGGTGGAGAAGGACAGTATCTAAGTAAAATTCAACAGAATTACCAATGGAGTGTACAGAGGAGAGGACACTGGTTAATAATGTTAGATTAAGATTTCATTGATTTCCAGGAATTGAATCTCATAGGCAATGAAGAGCTTCTAGTCCCACAAAGGTTTTTCTCAGGTCGTTGGAAGGTGCACGCTGAGAGCAACGTGAGCACCAATGTTATCAGCAGCACTGGCAGGTTCACTCTTCAAAAGTGATCACCCTTTTATTGCTTTATAGCCAGTGTTGTCGTATATTAAACAGGCAATAGGCAAAGAACAAGTGGAGAGATTGGTGGAAAGATCCAAAGTCACATGCAGGGGAAAAAAGATCACAGAGATAAAGCTGTGTAAGAATTCTCCTTTATTTGAACAGAAACTACTCTGCCACAATATGCAGGGGGAGGGATTGTGGTGAGGTGGGGCTGATACAGCTATTGCTGCTTTGACTTGAAGCTTGAAGTTTAACTACATCTGCATACTGGTGCAGAAATCAGCCACAAAACCACCCTATCTGCTCAGTCACTTTGGTGCAGAGTTACCTCAGCTCAACTTTTAGCTTGGCTAGTGTTTCTCAACCCAGATGGTGGCCTGCATTCAAATAATCACCCATGTCAGGCTTCTCTCAGAAAGGATGCTCAGAAGTTGTGGAGCATCAGCCAGGGGACTGCACAGGCTGTCTGGACGTATAAAAGAGAACTATCAATTTCTCTGGTTGCAGGGAGCAAGTTTTGGGGTAGAAGAAGGCAGCCCTCCCCAGTGTCCACCCCTTTGGCAATGCCAGCAGAAGCAGGGCTTGGCACAGTGCCTTTAGCTGAGTGACATCTGAACACGTGGAAGTCCCTTTGATACGTCAGTTTGTGCCTCTTCCCATCATGAAATCACTGAAAGCATAAAAGAAAGGAATTGGGAGATACTGAGAAAGCCCTGCTGACAGAAGTACTGACACCTTTGCATCCAACCTTGTTTACGGAGCACTGGCCTCAGTTTGTGCTACCAAGAACGATCCTTGCACTGGCAGCAAGTGGGATGG
>NW_009968408.1:0-1551 GCF_000747805.2 Chaetura pelagica | reverse complement strand
TTAAATTAAACTTTTAATTGCTGAAAATAAAAGACAAAATAGGAGGTTCTAAAAATGCAGAAGAAAAATTCACTGAGTTCACAATACTTATGTTTTAAACCTACAATATTGGCTTGGCAAATGGTTAAAAACGGGGCAAAACTGCTGCTTTCTCAGCTGTCTTCTTTCTCTTTCTCTCCTGCTGCCTCATTCCCTCTTCCTCCCACAACTCTCTCATACTCTGACCAGCAAGAACATTTTTGTCCTCATAAAAAAGCACGTCAACATTTTAATTCCAACATTACCATAATGAGTGAGTAATCAGAGGTATGTGGTGCCACTCCAGTGACTGACAGGAGGATTTCATCATTATCAGATAGAGGGATGGAGGGGTTCCTGTGGTGAGCCCCACTGAGCAGAAGGGGCATCTTCTCTATCCCTGACTGTCTCCCCTGAGTGCATCAGCAGCAGAAAGGCTTGATGTAATCCAGCTGTAGCCCTGAACAGCCAGTGCTTGTGGAAGCATCAAGAGGAGCATCCAACCTTGTTTGATGCTGGACCCAACACAGTGCACCCATGAAAGTCAGTGGCTGCAAAATTCCACCTGCCTCAGGGAAGAACAATTTTGATAGCACTAAAAGTGCCAGAACTTGGTAGCATTGTGGGGTTTTTTCTGCTACAGGGGCAAGTTCAAAGTCCTCTGCTGTGAGGGAAAATTTATAGTGTTTTTTCTTAAGTTCCTCCTGTATGTGGAGAGCAAAACAGTCATGGCTGTGATCACAGCCAAGAGTCCCAACTGCATCTATTGCCTTTTGCTGCAAGATCTCACCACTGTTCCTGGCTTTAACATCAGATATGATCTTGCACAGTATTTATGGTGGATAATGTCTAATTTTTTAAAATGTAGTGAAAAATGTCTGCAAATTTAATAGTTGCACTTCCCACCACAGAAAACACATTTGCAGAAAAACTGTATTGTTACCAATGGTTCTAATTGCCCATTTGATCATTAAACTTTGCCTTAGGTCAGCCTTTCACTCTGCCAGAAATTATTAAGTACAGATTAAGAGACCATTCCTAGCATTAACTTTGGACTCATAAGGCATTGCTGTTCAAAACTGCTGTGTGCTTCATTTGAGAGACCTTCAGCAGCAGAGCATTTTTCTCAATTCATTAGCAACTGACTTTGAAAGAGACTGAAGGCCATAATCGGATTATTCTCTTCCCACTGGACGTGGGGATACAGGCTTCTGTTTGTCTTGCACTGCCACTGGGTCCCTCCCTGCTCCCTTTAATAGCTGAGATATTGTTGAACAGCCACAATCCAGGGGCCGTGTCCTTTTGTGCCGGGAGGACTTGCATTCCCTTGTGCTCTCCGCCAGCATCTCCTTGCTGGAATGCTTGGTGGAACATTTTAATCGTTGGAAGTGTTCGCTTCTGAGCTCACCGTGCATTTTAGTTCTGTGCTGTTGGCCAGGATTGATATATGTGGAGAAGGGAGCTTTAAAAGTCCTTTGGATGTGGTTTGCTAAAAGCTCATATACCCTACGAATGATTAAAAAAAAAAAAAAA
>NW_009968407.1:0-1550 GCF_000747805.2 Chaetura pelagica | reverse complement strand
CTTCCAACCCAAACCATTTTATGATTCTATACCACCTATAGTGCTCTTTATTTGTCAGACTGTAGTGGACTGAGCCTAGTCAACCACGAAGCATCTACACAGCTACTTCAATGCTTCCCTGTCCCAGGACCACATGGGAGAGGACCGAAAGAACAAAAGTGAGAAAACTTGTGAGTCGATAAATATGGTTCAACAGGTGAAGGAAAGAGGGTAGAAAAACCCCAAACATGAAGGAAATCACTCATCTCCCAGACTGATGCCCAGTCAGTCTCTCAGAAACAGCCACCTTGGGAGTCATTGCTCCTCATTCCCCCCTGCGCTGCTGCTTCTTCCTCTTCTTCCAGTTTTTACTGCTGAGAATGATGTTACACAGTAGGAAAAATCCCCTTGGCCAATTTGGTTCATCTGTCCAGTTGTCTCCCTTCCCAACCTCTTGTCCACACCCAGCCTGCTAAGCTGAGGAGGTCTGAGCAAGTAAAAAAGAAAGCCTTGATGCTGTTCAAGCACTGTTCAGCAATAGCTGAAACATGGGTATATTTTTACCACCGTATAGCCACAAATCCAAAACACTGTATGAGTTGCTGTGAAGAAGCTTAACTCCATACCAGCCAGACCAAATGCACAGATGTATTTTGCACCTACCACACATAGTACCCAGTTAAAGAAACCATGGTCAGATTTCTTAAAAATGTCACTAGGTCATCTTTATTCTAGAGCTAGAAACATATGCTCAAATTGCCTTGAAGGTCCATCTCAAACTCATACCCAAATCAAGCCTACAATTTATGCATGAACTTGAGAAGCCTGAGAAGGAAGGAAAGGAGGTAACTCCAAAGCATTTGTCCAGATTAACTCCACCAGTATGCCATATGCTCATATATTCATGAACACCAAGGAAGAAAACCCAAGAAAATTAGGAAAAATAACAAGTCCTAAATAATACTAAACTCACTAATTCTCAAAAAAACATCAGGAGGAATATAATTAATACTAATGCCACTCCTTTAAGGTGATACAAGTAGGTGTACAATACAATTAAATGGATACCTATCAGTGAGAAGAGTGCCCTTGCACAACTCACACTGAAAACAGTTTCCTGTTTCCTTTCAGGAAAGCTTCAAGTTTTAAGTCCATTTAGCCCGCAGTCTATACAAAAATGTTTGTCCCCAACTGGGTGGAAAGAGGATCAAGCTAAATTCACAGAGCTTTCACTAAAAGAATGATACACAACTTGCCTCTAACCAGTGGCATGTACCTAGCAAGTCCTACAAGACACCAGTTCATATTAGTGGAGATGGAATTCTATGACTTACACTGCTAAAATATAAAGTCCCTGATGCCATGCAGAGCAATTTTTGATGACTTATAATCTGTTCAAATTTGGCCATATTTTCAAATGACTAGCAAAAGACACACTGCTCTGCAATTTCAAATCCTTATTACAGAAGAGAGAGTGGTACAGCCTCTTGATCAAACAGCCTTAAAAAAACATGGGTAAACAAATTATTTCCTGCCTCAGTCTCTGGAATAGGTGAGCCATTTTGAATGAA
>NW_009968406.1:0-1550 GCF_000747805.2 Chaetura pelagica | reverse complement strand
TTTTTTTTAAACAAATACTGTCTGCCCACTCAGATAAATTATGTTTTCATATCCTTCATTCCTGCATAAAACAGAGCTGGAATTTCTTCCATAAAATTATTTGTATGGTTAATTTGTATGTCTGTCTTGTCGGCAATGAAATTTTGTTCTTTAAGCATTCAATTGTTGAACAAAGAAACATAGCATGCAGCCACTATAAGGTGTTTAGTTAAAGCTTGCTTTAGTTTTTCCCAAGCTATGACAAACTATCATTAATGAAGAAAAATAGAGCATACTTGATAAATGACAAAGGTTTATTAAATGCGTGTACTTCTTGACGCTCACGTGCTGAATGCACGCATCTAGAATTTGATAGTGCTTAAAAATCTTAACTAAGCTTTTGAAAGAACCTAAACAATACTTTTGTGCCAGAATTAAGATATCAATGTCAGTATTTCTGTTGAAATCCATTTGTTAAATGTCGGCTCAGCAGTTATTGACAAGAGAATCATCACAGGAGCCACTTTCCTGGACACAAAGCGTCAGCCTGAAAGTATTAAATAACATCTGGCAGTGACCTGCACTTTGTAAACCATATTTTTGAAATCAGCTTAACATATTTTGTCTAAACAAACAAAAATAACATGCAGAGGAAAGAAAAACATTCCAGCTTCAGATAAAAATAATTGCTAAAGTACTATCAGGAGACATTGAGTAATTGCAGAAGTGTGATTGAGTGGAGGCAGCAAGTATTTTGTATTTTAACTGTAAAAAACGACATCAGATAAGAAAACAGAAGGTCTTTAATATCATACTATCATTAAAAAAAGGTTCTGTTAAGCAAGTTTATTGTACACAGAGAAGTGCTATGTTTGTTAGAATGTGTATGGAAGGAACCGAGTATAATTAGACTGATAATAGCAGGTTTTGGCTCTGGTTCTGCTCTGTTTCAAAGCCTCAACTGTCTTGAATCCTTAATAAGTTAAGGAATGAGTACAGCAGAGGAGAGAGCAGGCAGAATCTGTTGTAGCAGCTTGCCCACACCACTTTGCCAAAATCTAAATAGCCCTTTAAAAAAAGGCTTATTTTTTTGCTGATGACATCATTCCTGCCACTGTCAATGTGTGACAAGTCTTGGCTTGCCTGAAGGAGAAGAAAAAACCTTTCTAAAATTGACACTGCACAGATTTAAAACACATAGAAGGACTACTATAAATGTAAGATATACCTTCTTTCCATGCTCTGAGTTTTCATTCAAGGATAGGCTTTTTCTCAAACCTTTTGACTTTGTAAATCTTTGAACGATGCATTTTAAACATCCAGTTTGTTCTTTGTGATTTTGTTATGTCTGACTTAGCTTAGACATTAGGCTGCTTTGATGCCAGTGGCCACAATCTGCTTTTTTTTTTTCCATTATAGTTAATTTTGAGATAACTGAAAATATCCATATAAAGTCAGGAAGGCCACAGGTATTTCTGGAGATGATCTTAATGCAAGCTTGCTACCATACCATACCAATCTTATATGCAGAGAGATTTATTTATTTTTCTGATTTCTTATTTCTTCTGATC
>NW_009968405.1:0-1549 GCF_000747805.2 Chaetura pelagica | reverse complement strand
AATATGAGCTGCTGAACATAAGATTATTAGGCTGAAATTGATTTTTCTTTCACATGTGGAACAGTGATTTGTGATTTAAGACAATGGCTAAGAGTGCTCTAGTTCCTTGTGAGGGCTTTGCTATGTATTTCAGAGGGCACATTATATCCTGAAAGGGTATGTGCTGGGCTGGTCTTTTCTTCTAGTGGTTACTTTTACTGTCCTCTTAAGGGTTATTTTAAGTTCCTGCAAAGTAGCATCTCAGTTCTTCTGCACATCTGAATTTCTCCTCTGAGAAAGTCTTTCTCCAAAGACTGGGATGATCTTTCTGCTTTCTTCTACGTCAGGACATGGAAGAAGGGATAAGTAGGTTTTTTATGCCAAAAGTGGCACTTTTACTGTTCTGAGGAGTAGTCCTGTGATGAATGGATGTGTTTGCCTCATTCTTCAGTCTGAAAGTGCATAGGATGAAATGTTGCTTTAGATCTATCCACTCCTTTTCTCTCTAATTTTCACCATAAGTTTCAGTCAAATTGCAATTGATCAGAAGTAATCGCAGCTGCTTAAAATCCCTCAGGGCTTACATCAGCATGCTGGACACCAACATATCCCTGGGTGTCACTGCTAAGAGACAGGAAATTTGACTAAAATAATTCCTGACAGACAAACACAATACATTCCTTTATCTCTTATTTTTTTTAATTTCCAGTTACGCTACAAAGAGACCTTTGAGAACACCAAGGGCAAATACCACACGGTGAAAGATGCTCTGGACATCGTCTATCACCGAAAGGTCACCGATGATATCAGCAGTGTATGTACTCAGCCTTTGCATTCCTACTTAATCTTTGATTTCATAATCATTTGGAATGTGCCAGTTATGCTATCGTTCTACTGAAGTATGGGAAATAATTAGGCAAATATGATCAGGGCCATTAATATTAACTTATTTCCCTCTCAGAAATGTTATACACTTGTCACAAAAGTGAATGCGTGTTAATCTCAATTCCACTGGTTTAGCTCTGGTGTTTCAGAAAAAGGAATGTCTCAGGACTGTAGAGTCTGGAGACCACACAGACTTTTCTCAAAGTGTTTTAACTCTTTCTTCCATTTTCTTTGTAGGTGAAATATAAGGAAAACTATATGAGCCAGTTAGGAATCTGGAGGTCAATCCCAGACCGCCCGGAGCATTTCCATCATCGCGCAGTCACGGATGCTATTAGTGATGTGAGTTCAAATAGGTCCTGGATGTGAGAGATTAAAAGTCACATGTAGGTTTCCAAAAGGAAAACCCAGTCTTACTTCTTGAGAAAGCTAAAGGTTTCTAAGTGAGTTACACTTTCACCTGGCAGATCTGTAAAATGCCAGAGCAAATCATGGTAAAATTGCAGGTCTTTTATAATTAACCAAATAGTCTTAATTAACTCAAGTTTAATTTGCTTAGATTTGTTTGTTAACCCTATAACAGCCTTTCCTTGCACATACCTGTACATATACAATAACCCCTTAATTGTACAAGAATAAATGTTTTTTGATTCACACAGGAACTCCAACAGGCAATGACAGATTA
>NW_009968404.1:0-1548 GCF_000747805.2 Chaetura pelagica | reverse complement strand
AAAAAAAAAAGACCAATGGGAACTAAAGCTGATGTATTGTGCTGTGTAGGTGAATACCAGTGTGATGCAAATACTTGTAGCAATGGTGGAACATGCTATGACGATGGAGATACATTCCGCTGTTCGTGTCCTCCAGAATGGATAGGAAGTACTTGCAACACTGGTGAGTTTTTTAAGTCGTCTACAGATGAAGCCAGAAGTTAGTAGTAGAGGAGTGTTTAAATAATACTTAACTGCTTAGTAAGTAGGCACACTGTTCTTTTAGCTTGCTAGTTCACAGCTGTTCCAGTTGGCTGGCAACTGAAGCTTAGAGTAATTTCTTCCACTGTCTAGGAGAACATCACCTGACATGATACTGATTTGTAGGAAGTGGGTTTTTTCCCACAGGCTGCTTATATGGTCTTTGACATAGCTTCTCCTAAACAGATGTGGAACACTTGGACTTGTCTTGTTCTCTGTAGTCTGTAAGAGATCCTGCATAAAGGTTTTTGGGGGAACTTAGTCCTCTTCTTTTCTTCAAGTTCATACTGTGAATAAGTTTGTGCTCTAGAGGGGTTCATGAGGGGACAAATCCAAGAAAAATGAAGTGGTCCTTCCTAGGAGATTTGCAGGGTTACTGCCTGCTGTAGGGACTTGCTCTTGATCTTCTTGCAGATTGAATGTAGTCTCCATGGTACTTTTTTTAAAAAATATGAATCTGCTGTTAGGACCAGGAGGCTGGATGAAGGTAACTTAGTATACTTTTTTCCTACTTTTAGATACAGTTGCAGCATTTAATTAAAATCTGAACTTTAAGTAGTATTATTTTATTAGGAAGTACACCTCACAACCTGGGTAACTTACTGCCAAAGTAGGAATTAAGCAGTATTTGAAGGATGTTGACATGGACAGGGAGAAAAAAAAGATAACATTTTTTATAAAATGTAGTAGTTCAGTCAAACAATTCAATTTGGGTGATGATGAAGGTAGGTGAGATTATCATGTCATGTGCCTGTTTGGAGTCTTTTGGCCTTCTTGTGTAAGTCTTGCTTTGCTGGCTTAAATGCTGTTCAGAATTGTAATTTTTGACATATCTGGTTGATCATTTTTGTTTTCTGTACTAAATAGAGACTTTTTCTGTTTTCAAAGCTAAAAACAGCAGCTGTATCCCAAACCCTTGCATGAATGGTGGAACGTGTGTCGGCAGCGGAGATTCCTTTTCTTGCATCTGCAAAGAAGGGTGGGAAGGACGTACATGCACACAGAGTAAGACTTTTACCTTTCTTTCCCTGCATTCCCCTGGGATATTAGGAGTGTCTGGCACAGAGCTGTTAACCAAAACAAAGCAAGTTTATAGAGTTCATGTGCCAAAATATCTGAATCATTCAGAGTGGGAGGTAGGTAAGGAAGATCATGCCTGAGTAATGAATGGAGAACTTGGCATGCTTCTTTTTGCACCTAGTCTCTACCACAATAAGACTTTCAGCCTTCTGTAGAAAAATAATGTTGAGGAACATGTGCAGGGCAAAAAAAATCCTCACAAAAATACTGATTGGAATGCTGAAAAGT
>NW_009968403.1:0-1548 GCF_000747805.2 Chaetura pelagica | reverse complement strand
TAAAAAGTTCCTCTCCACTTTTCCTGCAGGCCTCCTCTCCCCTTCTGAATTCAGTTTATTCATTATACACTGGAGGATAAAGCTAAGTACGTATGTAAAATGAAATGAAAGGTGAAAGTTAAGACATTCAGAAACATTAAAGATAGAAGAGTATAGGAATCATGCTTGAAGCTGGGAGCTCAGGTCCTGCTTTTCAGTTGAAACTTGTAAGTACCACAGTTAAGTGAGCAAGTGAAGTTTGTTGTAAATCGAGATGTTTTAAAAAATATCCATAGGCTTAAGCAATAGGTTGTGCTGGTTCTGTAAATAATGTTTTTTGTCAGGCACATAGTTACACATCTTTACCAATATATCCTTTTTTCCCCTATTGGTGGAAAGTGTATCTTCAGATGAGTATCACTAGCAGCTTCTTTTGACTGTCACTGACTTTCCTTCTTAATACACAGTGATTTGGGTAGGATGGGGATTAATGAAGAATATTCAGAATTATGACTGCTTTAAGATGAAGCAGAATTTCATAGAATCTGTGGGGTTGGAAGGGACTGTGAACTCCTCCAGTGCATGGTCACTGCAGCCCAGACTACCTCCAGTCTTGACAGAGTTCCCTTAATTATTATTTTTTTTTTTCTTAATTTCATGAAAGTAAATTATGGAGTGATTAGTGAGTGATGATAAAATGGTAAGAACAGGCAATACATACATGTACTCAGGCTGAAATAATGGAGATTGAATCTAAATGACGAATATTTTTAGGTTAGTGCTCCTTATTGTCTGTTTTCAAGGCTGTTCAAGTCAACTTCTTTCATGTATTTTCTCTTGTATTTTGATGTTTGGTCTCCTCTTCTAGAGGGAGTTGGGCATCTGTAATTTTGAAGGAGAACTTCTTGTCTTTTATCTGGCATTGTCTGAGAGGCTTTGTGGGCTGGACTCCTCTACAATGATATTTTCAAGCACACAGTGACATTAAACAGCTGGTTATGTCTGTACTACCTGTCCTGAAAACTTACTCACCAAAACAAGCCCTGTTTTTTGTCTTTCATGTTGCCTCTTGCTATTCTCAGTGCTGCTGTCAGCTACATGAACTCACTTATTTTTGATCCCTTGTGCACAAGAACTGATTTGTACAAATAATTAACATTTTTTTAAAAATCTAACCTTTTTTTAAAGCAAGCTGTTTGTTCTTTTGATATAATCTGGCTATTTTTTCCCCCCTAAGACAGTTTAAACCATGTAGCTTTTTCATTTTCTGCATTTCCATTCTGTTCAATTGAGAAAGCAAATCCCTTTATTTCCTTTCCAAGTTGTCCATTTTAGTTTGTGTACATGTATGAAATAAACAGTGAAGTGGTATTTCCAATAATTAAATAATGGTAATGGTAGAATCAGGATTTCTAGGCCTTCTTGACAAATTAATTCTAATAGGGTCAGAATTTTCTTGACACAGAAGGTCACAGATTTGCTATTCAAGTGGTGTTATCTACAGAAATATAACATAAGCCCAGGGAACTGGTGAAGTCACCATCTCAGGAGGGATTTAAAAGATGTGTA
>NW_009968402.1:0-1546 GCF_000747805.2 Chaetura pelagica | reverse complement strand
GGACACTGAGACATTCACCACTTCCCTCTGGATATGACCATCCAACCAATGCCTTATCTACTGAGCAGTCTACCTATCAAATACTTCTCTCTCCAGTTTAGAGAGAAGGATGTTAAGGAGGACCATGTCAAACCCAGTACTCACCCCCAGAGAACACTGCTAGATACAGGCCTCCAACTTGACCCCTGCACTTGATCCTGACCCTGTGAGCTCTGCCACTCAAATTGGTGGTCAAGTGAAAGAAATTGCGGGAGGTGAAAGAGGAAAAATAAAGCTGAAAGTATTAGAAATTGTCAGGGCTGTTTGGAGGTGCCTGCGAAGCAACCCTGAATATGAGCAACAAGAAAGCCACAGGTCATCTGACTAAACTCCTTTTTGTCTGGCTGCAGTGGTCACTTGGAACCTGAGAACTTTCCCTCCCATCAAAAAGGGAAGATCTGTTGTGGATGGAAGTACAGAAACATTCATGCTTGAAGGACCTCAAGAGAACGCTAGGTCAACCTGCGGCTCTCAGCAGGGTCACCCATGGTGCCAGAGTAGCTCCTCAGGGGGTTATGCATTTTTTGCTTGAAAAGCTGTAAGGATGGAGATGACACAAGTTCTCTGGGGGATCTGCTGTAGTGCTTTACTGTCTTGATGGGGAGAAAGCTTTTCCTGCCTTGGTTCAGCTGATGCCCATTGGCCCTCATCCTCTGTGCTACTTTTGACTGGGCCAGAGTTACTTTCCATCACAGTAGCTGGTGTGAGGCCATGTCTGGGTTTGTGCTGAGACTGATATTGGTAACACAGGGATGGCTGAGTCACTGCCAAACCATGCTGACATGAAGCCAAGGACCTTTTCAGTTTCTCATACTACCTCTGTCCTGCCAGCTCCTGCTCTACAGGAAGCTGGGAGAGACACAGCCCTGGCTGGAGTTAAGCCACAATGTTCACCTTCTTTTGTCTAATGTGAGGCTCAAAGGTTGAGATAATGACAGATCTGATCTGAGTGTGTTAAAACTAATTTGTTGTAAGTGTTCTATTGGTTTAACAGTCACTGGTCACCATATCTGGTTTCCTCTCAGATTTGTTATGAGAGCTGGGGGATCTTGAACCTTCCTCACTCCTGATTGTGCTGGTTGTCACCTCTGGAGCCTGGCTTGAGGGCATCACTGGTTTGTGCTGTGTGACACTGATGGTGAGACTTACCTGGGATATGGAGTCAGCATTGCCCTCATCTCTGTCCTTTGAGTGCCACCTTCTGATGGTCTTGATAGTTAAGTCCTTACAGTGTCCTTTAGGAGACAACCTATGCAGGAGACATCTCCATTCTATGGGTGCCATCTCCTGAAGTTTATTAATAATTACATGTTCTCACAGAGCCAGATCATAAAGGAGACATCATTCCTCGTCTCTCCATTGACCCAACATCGAGGTCATTCCAACAAGCCTGTTCTGGATCCTCCTTTTGGACCTTCTTGTAACTGGGGGTCAGATTAACCAATCTCCAGTTCACTGGGACCTCCCCAGTCAGCCAGGACTACTGGTAAATGCTGGAAAGTGGCTT
>NW_009968401.1:0-1548 GCF_000747805.2 Chaetura pelagica | reverse complement strand
CAACAGATACATCTGAAAGAATTTATATTCTACAATACCACAACGCTCTCATGTACACACAATATTAGGGTCAACATCATGTTCATTTTTTAATACAAACCCAAATGCTCAAAATCAGGACACTACTTTGTTTAGCAACAGTTCAAAGCAATGTCTAAATCAGCTGCAAGGACTCTCTATGCAAGGACCTGTAGAGGGAGGGAAGCCAAAAAGGCTAAACTAGATCTGACATACTCATCAAATAATTAATGATCCCATTTCTGTATAAAAACAAATAGAGAGGAATCACAATTGAACCAAGTAAAAATCCACATCCAGTTCATTAATTGGTATACCTTAATTTGCACCAAAATAAAATACTGGGCTTTTCTGCAATAGCCTCAGGTTCAAGAGCATTGTTTCTTCTGTCAAGGACGTACCTTGCACAGACATCACTGGGAGCTGCACAGAGAACATTGGTTGGATTTGTTCTAAATTATGTACTGTATTAAACATAAAAATGAACTTCAGCATGACACCATTAGAGATTAATAATATTGAAGCTTTTAACAAATCAGATGTATGTTTGTGGGCTTTCCTACACACTAGTTTCTCTGTTCCTAGAGACACTGTAAGTTCTTGGGAAAATGGTCTAATTATTTTTGGTCCTACAGAAGTTCAGGAAGCAAAGTACAGATTAGTTGAACAGCAAAAAGCAAATTATAGTTTCTATAGATATGCTCAGTCTGCTAGAAAATTGATTATTGGACACACAGAACTGAAGTCTCAAATTTCCTTCTCGTTGCATGTCAAATTTTCCCTTTAATTTCCAAAAGAAACTGGAATGAATCAAGATGAACCTTCAGCTTTTTCTCTCCATGCCCTGGTGTGTGTTGTCATGGAGGCATGAGAAAATTCAGAAAAAGACATGTGATGTCATTCATTTCTCCTGGGTCCTGTAGAAATGCCGTGACCCTTGTGGAATCTCTTAGCAAGTACTTCTGTCCTCAGAAGAGCTCTACAGACATAACTCAAGAAGTGTTGCTAGTGCATTTCAGCATTTCTTCTTATGAAAAAACCCCTCTGATATGGCCCTGACCAATTGATACTCAAAACTAAAAACCTCATTCAGCTTTTACAGAACAGGAAATCTGCTCCTGCGGTTCATGTTCAAAATACCAGCCAGTGTAAAGAGCAAAGGACCAGGTCAATAGCTTGGGTATACTCTCATATTTTGACTTAGTTCTGTCACTAATGTCCTCTGGAAGGTAATTTTATGTAAGAAATTAATTATTTTTCAGCACGCTGCACTGAGTTTAGAAGTACCTTACATAATATCTACTTTCTAAGTGGCCAAAGTACTAGAATAGTGCAGAACTTCCTTGTGTTTAGCTTTTGGTTTTGTGTATTTATGATCTCATTGCTGACTTTGCTAGGTTTGTTATTTCCCCCCTCCCCCCCCGCCATGAATCTGTAAAAATGGGAGTGGCAAGTTTTCTGTATATCTAACACCAATAATTATTAACTTTTGGGTTTAGAAATGTTCAAATTATAATTATTCCTTTTTTT
>NW_009968400.1:0-1546 GCF_000747805.2 Chaetura pelagica | reverse complement strand
TACCCAGCCAAGTTCCAGCTCTGTGTGAAGCTGTCTCCTGCAAGACTCACTAAAGTGTTTCTGCAGTCATGAGACCAGGCTGCAGGAAGTGAAACCTTGTCATCACCTTGGTGACTCACCTTGCAGTTTCAATTGAACAAATTACTCCTCACATCTCCTTTGCAGAAAAATAAACCACTGTGTTGAGTTGTTAGAGCAGAATGGCTGCCACGTTCCAGCCTGGGCAAATGGATTACAGCAGTGAGTCATCATATTGAATGTACAGGCATGATAGCTAAGATTTGCAAGGAACCCTAAGCCTTATTTATTCCACTGGAGTTAAATATCTAAACCATTTACATACTGCTAAAACCCCTCAGCAGTGTACCTATGATAGTGGTAGCTGTGTGTTATCTGCTGCAGGAACTTCAGTTTTACAAGAAATTGACAGCTGAGTAATAATGCCAACATAGTTAGGGAGAAGGGAAGAATCATTACAGACGCAAGATGTTGAATTGGTCTCAAAACAAACAATGACAATGTTCAGGCCAAATGTGAATAAATACATGTTTCGTTATTTTCATTTCAGTGTCATTAAAAACTGCTTCCTCAAAGTCTCTGACCCATAAAACAATCTGGAACAGAGACAACTTTTGATGGTGGTAGTTTTGTTTGTTGACAAAACAGAAACTTAAAGGGGAAAGAAGGGGGGAAAGTAATTATTTTGAACCATACCCACACAAGTTTTCTTCTTGTTTTCAACTGAGATATTTGTATAAATAAATACCTTCATATGAATATTTATACAAATATCCTAGAGTATGTAACCTAAGCAGTGGTAGAGCTGAGATGCGAATTGTCTTTTGTGATGAAGACCAGATTATGTACTATTGTATTTTTAGTATCTTCTGCCTTACCTTCAGCATTCTCCATTATTTATTGAATTATGGTCGCTAAGGAGTGCAATGAGCAAGGCCCTGAACACATTACATCAAAAAATACTGATGTAATAACGAAAGGAAATATGCAGATGAGAAAAGTGAGCAGCTGGCAAAATAAACAAGGAAATTGAACTCTCTCAGTGTAAAAAGCCCCTGATTTTGGCATCAGAATTGAAAATCACATCATGTCAGAGACCAAGAGAAACCTTTATAATACAGGTGGCAGTGTCTCGTTCATTGGTCATCTCCTTGCCAAGGTCACTATTTGTCCATATAAAACATGAACATTACAAAATGGACATAAAATTAATTACCATTGCAAAATCTCAGCAGAACATACCCCTCTCTGCTGCAGCCCTGCTGACTAGGTACGATAACATGAGTACAATTTAGGAATATTTTTTAATTTGTTTTTAATCCAGGAGTAAGTTTGGGAGTAGGATCCGAAACCCACACAGACTACCTAATTAATTGGTAAGAAGGTGTTGTTACTATATCCACATTTGAGATTATAACACACTGATGTTAAAACTCAAAAAGATTTCAGTTTATCTAAAACCAAAAGACTCTCTGTGGGACATTGCAAGTGTTTTATTATTTACTTATTTCTTCTTTTGGCAAGGAAA
>NW_009968399.1:0-1546 GCF_000747805.2 Chaetura pelagica | reverse complement strand
TTTTTTTTTTTTTTCCTCCCTAAATTGTACTCAGGCTCCCAAAAGTGCCCATCAGCCATCAGATAATTTTTGAAAACAGGTCAGTTTTTGTAAATGGGATCCTTCTTGCCAAGTCAGCAAATGAAAGTTCCAGTCTGGGAACTGGAAGCCAATCCACTTCCAGCCTGGGGTTCGTGATGGCTGTATAGGTTACACAAACGTCCTCATCACTGTGGAAATACATACAATCATTGCCTGCTATTAACTGAGCCTGCAGATGAAATTATGATATGATTGTCTCCTCTATTGGGCATTTGAAGGGTTTTGTTCACAGCAAAAGGCACAAAATGAGCCTTTAGATAGTTAGCAGTACCATTGTTAACTACACTTTTACCTTGTTCCAAAGCAATGTTCATACAATAATCCAGCCTTTATTTTCTCTTCATCACTGTATTTCTTGGCTTGTCTGAGCTTCAATGAGCTATTCTGTGGCCATTCATTGGGTATTTTTATTTTATTTTAATTTATTTTTTTTTATGGGCCTTAGCTAAACAAAACTAAAGGACAGGGACAATTTCACAACTCAATTTTCCTCTAGAATAAAAAAAAAGCTTGTGATATGTATCTGTCCACTTCTAGTTTATTGCAGCACAGGGCAGCTGCTCCATTGAGTCCCCACCTCAGGGCATTATGGGCCATCTTTGAATAACATTGTCACTGTTATAGAAGCACTACTATGCTGTATGTATCAGGGGAATCCAAGAATTAAAGAAATACAAAGAAATGCTGCTTTCATTGCTTGAACAGAGACAACTTGCCTTAATTCTTCACAGGGTTTGAACTGCTCTGCCACATGTTCCAAGGTGTGATGTTTATTTTCAACTCTGTGGTTAAGATTACAGGTGAAGAACTTCCTTCAGTAAAAAGGTTTCTAAATCTGCTACCAGTGGTTTTATCAGAACTCTTCCCTGTTGTCCTTTTGAATGCTCTTATTTTTTTTGCATCTTACTACATCCTTCTTTCAGATGTATTTACTTCTTTATTTTTATAAATGCCATAAAAGTAGGAGAAGTGACAGTTTGCTCAGAATGTCACTAGATCTTTATTTTGAAGGTATGTCAGTGCCTGCAAATCTCCAGTATTTACACTCACTGTTAATATTTAAGAACCAGGATTTCTTGCAAGGTAAATAGGTAGCAGGAAAAAAAAGAACACTGAAAACATCATATCTGTTATTATTAAAGTAATATATGTGGTGCTTTTTCTGGACTACGATTCTAAATTTCTTATCTGAGTGAATGGGATGGGGGATTTACTCTCCCCTGTTTACACCTTAAACAACAGAAAAAAATCAGCTTAAAACCCAGTAAATTACATGAACCACAAGCTCTAAATGCTACAGGACTTGTAATGCTAAAGAGAGAAGACTCAGAGAAGATTTGCTGCAAATATTTAACATGAATGAGGGTTACACCTGAGGAACTACAGCCCTATTAACTACCTTGTACATCTCAGCTAGTTTTAAGTAAAGAATATGGGCCTGGTTATCTCTGCAGCTAAATGAGAA
>NW_009968398.1:0-1545 GCF_000747805.2 Chaetura pelagica | reverse complement strand
TGTTAGCATACAGTTATTTCAATATGCTATGTAGATGTTAATATAATGCAGTCTTCTGTAGTGATAAATTTTATGATCTTGCATTTACATTTCTGACACTGTTCTTCATGATCTATCTGACCTTCTCAGGTTGCAGATGAAGAAGGACCCTCTCTTCAAGAGAGCCCTGTAGCTGGCAGAATAGTCAGTAATAAGAGGCTTCAGTAACTGAAATTGTCACAGTAACTGTGAATTGTCGTTTCCTCCCTCAGAGGGCATTTTTCCAGAGAATTCTGCTTGAGACTCAAGGAAATTCTTGGACTAAATATATACATGCATGGGACTGGAAAAATATATATCTGAAGCATCTGCTTCTATAGGAATTCCATTCACCTGAAGCATAACAAGATTTGAAAACACTTCTTATTTGGGACTCAGATTGAAAATGACTGTGAGCTTGACACTATCTTATTGCATATTTTTACCAGGTTTGTAGTAATCAATGTTTGATAGTTGGTATTTTGCAGAGAGAAGAGAGACCATAAAGAGGAAAGACATATTCTTAAGTACTTAAGTAAGAGTGTGCTTGCATTTTTCCCCTTGAAGTTGAAGTGTGATCTTTCTGACAGCATATTCTGTGTCTGAAGTAGAAAATGAAAATATGCACCTGATAAAGTAAGAAACGGGGATTTCAAGAAAGTGTAAAGTTTCACATTCAACTTTCCTTATTTTAAAGCAAATTATTTCAGTATTGATTCTCCAGGCTCACAGAGTTCCCTTTCAATAAAATCTGTAAGAACAGCTGCAGACATTGTGAGATTTTAACAATGAATAGATAACACTTCTTCCAGAGCCTGGTGAAGTTTATAGGACTTTTTCCCACAGGAACAGACTTGTTCAAATGTTTACTAACTCCTGCTACATATAAATATTCAGAGTTCTACTTCTGTAAATGCATGGCTAATCTGGGCCAGCTGACACTGATTCTCCATGTTCTGTTCCCTGCAGTGATACAGACACTTTTCTGGGAAGGCAGATTTAATTTATGCACTTGACATACACAAAGAAGGCTCAAAATCTCAGAGGTACTTCAGACTAGTTACCTGTCTTCAGTATACTTTTCTGTGTTCTGTTCACTAACTGCGTGGGGAATACATGCCTGCAATTATGATTGACAGTTCTCAGAAAATTAATTTCCTTTCTTGTAGATTGTTACATATCAGGAGCTGTAACTTGCTCTGAAATACTTGTGCGACTCAATGGCAATAGAAGTAAAAGCATGAAGAACTGCAATGTCATTTGATGAGGTGTTCAAGCTGAACCTAAACTTGATTGGGAGAAAACATTTATTCTTCAACACTGAAGCATATAGGGAGTGTACAAAGTTTTTATGGCAAACGTCTGTAGCCATGCAATGTGTGTCTCTGCCCCAGAGAGCTACACATGAGTTCCAGGTTATCCACACAGTCACTCTGGCTTGGATATGCCTGTAAAGCAGGTCCACATGCTCTGCAGCCTTTGCAGAGCCCGTGTTGGAGGCTGTGGATGACTGCATCTGTCTCACAG
>NW_009968397.1:0-1545 GCF_000747805.2 Chaetura pelagica | reverse complement strand
AAAAAAAAAATGAAGACATGAGAAGAGATGCAGACAAATCTGACTGACTCAGACATTATTATGGTTCTAAGTATCTATTCCTGCACAAAGGTATTGCTATATACACTTATATATACACAGTACCACTGAAAGAAAATAACATTAGCATGGAGATAATTCAGAACCTTTTTAAGAAGACAGCATTGACACATACCCCTGGATTTTACAGAAAAGAGCTTTTGATCCTTGATTTTCTGCTGCTATAAACTGGCAGGACTCCACTGAGGCCATTTAGATTAAAACAAAGCAGGCAGGACCTATTTACAGTCTTAGCTGAAAGAATACCAAGCCAAATAAATTCCCCATTTAACTTTACTGAATATAAAGCTATGTACGTGACCCGTTATCATTATGGGAATATATTAAAATGCAATGCCAATGCAATTTAAATGTAGAAACCATGTCTTTAACTGCTCAGTTACTAATCTTACAGGATTCACAGTGGAGTTTCTGTAGTGGTGTGTGCTTAGAACATTGCTTTTTTGCTTTAACACACATACTGCATACATTTTCAAGTCCTGTTCAAGTAATGAAACTTGATTACATCCATAACTTCTCAAGATTCTCACTTTAGAGGTTTGGTTTTTTTGTTTCTCTTCTGCATCTTGGTAGAGGGAAATGGACTTTATCTTTGAATTGTTTTAAAAATTCTTGACATCTTTTGCAAAAACATGCTTTCTTATAAAGGCAGGCTCTCAGCGATGCAACACTAAAAGGAGAAATAAAAATGGGACCAAATTCCTAGCTATTCACCAACTTGGTGTACATCACCGTGTGGCTAAGCAGCCACTTGCCAAAGGTAGCAGGCTGATTTGTAACCTGTTGTCCTTTACTTTCACTTTTACTCATGAGTCTTAAGTGTTAGGTTGGTCCTACATAGGTATGAGTTCTTACAGTCCTGCAAAGGAGACTGCAAAACAATTCAATTACGCGAACCAAAGATGCTAACCGGCAGTGTCTTGTGCCAAGGCTCCATGCACACTCCAACTTGCTAAATAATTTAGCTGAGTATGGCTGTTCAGCAGAGATTTGTGTTACAACCTTTGTGAATGTGATACTCCTGAAGCCGTGGAATGGAGAAGCCATGACTGACACGGGTTGAGGCAGACATTCATTAGACCCTGTTCATTTACTGGAACTGTGCTGAACAGGTGGCCTACAATGCTCATTCACAGTTTTCAGTTCAGTCTTGGCATGTTCAAGCCACCCAGTAAAGTGAGGAAACCCATGCTAAGGGTACTTGCTGGCTTCAAGTGAGGAGCTCTCTGCATCGCTCAGCTGAGTGCTTGTGATAGCAAAGGGCATTTCCACCACTGTGTGCTTTCTTGTGGTGAGGTGTCAGTTAGCACAGGTGGGTGTGAGGTACCACATGTGTTTTGGGCTCCTCTTGGAGGGATGTGACCTCTCACTGAAAGGCAGCTGCCTTTCCTAGTCTTAGGCACATGCAGTTCTCCCAGGTGCTAAATGTCTGCCCATCCCTTGGGAAAACTAGGCAGATAGATAGGG
>NW_009968396.1:0-1544 GCF_000747805.2 Chaetura pelagica | reverse complement strand
TTTTTTTCTGGAAACCCTAATGGTGCATCAGAATCCACTTTGTCTTTCCAGAAGAATCAATGGAAATAGTGAAAAACGTCAAATCATGACTGTGCCAACATGTTGCAGTTCAGATTTTGGCAAAATGAATCCATTACACCAGAGAACTTAAAAGCATTTCTTATGCAAGCCCTGCAGCAGATGTAAACTCGGCCTATTGGAAGAGTGGAGACTCCACGTTGAATGTACCTGTCTTCCTCTGGTACACACCTGCCTGGGTTATGTCTTTGTGACTGAGTTTACAGCAAAACGTGCTTCAGCCTCTACTTAGGTGTGACATAGTGCTAATAATGTTCTGTCTGTAGTATATTTGTGCACACAAACTGTTGTGACACAAATGCGTAAGATAACTTTATTCATTTCCTGGAATGGTTGTTGAAAATCAAGTGTACTGACACGAATGGTAATAATTGCTGTTTAAACTAGGAAATATTTGTCAGGCTTGCTTGCAAGTGTTTACCCGCTACTTTCCAGGCTCTATTAGGTATGAGTCCCTAACTCAGACCTGTCTTAAGTCTGTTGTACATAAACTCAGGAGCAGGTAAATCTACTGGCTCTGTTTATCTCATTCCATAAAATATTCATGCTCATAATCTTTGCAGCTCAGAAACTAAAAGATGAGCCAAAAAGAGAGGTAAGTTTTTTTTCAACTCTACTGAGAAACTCAGGAGTCAGTCTGATTCATGTCTAGGGATTTTGCAAGGATTTGACATGCTTGATCTTTAACTTCTAATTAATTGTCAGAGCTGCTATCGGTTTCAGAAATCTGTTTCAACTTGCTGGCCAAAAATAGCAGTATTGGTCATTAAAACCGTTGCCTTTAATGTGTGAAATCAATTGCACCATGAGCATGTTCTTCGCACACGTAAGGAAAAAACTCGTTCTCTAATGTAATCTGACTTGTTTGAGACCATTAACACTTGTCATTTCACAAGAATTTCAGTGTATGGTAAGCATGCATTACCTTTAGCCTCAGAAAAATCATAAATTGGCATCTGGATCCTCCCTGCTACATGAATAGATCTTGTTTTTCTCTGCTAGAATTTGTTTTAATGAAATATGTTCTACAAAGCCAGTTAAATGAAGAGAATGCTCTGGTTACTGGACGTGGTATTGCAAAAATCTTTTGGTCTTTCTTGGAGTCAGTACATGCCTGATAAGAAAAGCTTGGATCTGCTGTAGTTTGAAGCTATTTATTCTCATGGTTTCCTCTTTGCAATAGGAATACTAGGTTCAATTAAGTCAATCTTTGTACCTGAAATGATACTATTTTAATGAAGAGAAAAAAGAAGGAAGTGGAGGCAAGGTAGTGAAGCTTCCCACAAGTGCTTTACTGCTCATCATTGTGGCATACTTGTAACGCAGACAGTCTGCATGGGATGAGTGTGGGTGTACTGTGGTGGCAGAAGGTACTGCAGCTCCACCTTCATCTGGGGGGAAAGAGCATTGGTGGTATAAGTGTCTCATGAGGATGTGTGCTCAGCCTGACCTGGTGTGTGTGTGTG
>NW_009968395.1:0-1544 GCF_000747805.2 Chaetura pelagica | reverse complement strand
GTCAGGCTTGATGGAGCTCTGAGCAACTTGACCTAGTTAAAGAGGTCCCTGATCACTGCATGGGGGGTTAATTATATAACTTTAAAATGTCCCTTCCAAGCCAACACATTCTAAAATTCTCTTATTCTAAAATGTTACCCTTTTAACAATTGCTCTTTTCCTCATTTTACTGGGTACATAAAATAACAGTACAAGGTAGGTCTCTGCTAATTCATACAAAGGCAAGCAACACACAGGAAAATCTCTTAGCCAAAACCTGCTTTCACTAAAACTCCAGGGCATGAGGATGCCTGGGTAGGTTCAGTCATGGCTACAGCCCCTCTTGTGCTCTTCAAGAGCCCCCTGCATCCTCCCAACATGCGCATTGGCTCTGAAAGGTTCCTAACAAAGTGTCAGGAGAGAGGGGAAACTGTTCTTAGTGTCAACAGTTAATTACTGGTCTGCTCTAACTGCCACCACTATGCAGATTCTGAAGGTCCTGGTTATCATATCTATCTGATTGCTGTACACTGTATGTGCAAAATACAGGCATCATTTTGATTCATATGAGGGGAGGAAGATAAAGCAATGATTGCAGTCTTCCTGATTGATTTTGGAGTGTCTACAAAAGCAGAGGTTGTGGATTATGTGTCAGTGTGTATTGATTGTCTGTACACTATTGAGCAAAGATCTTGACAGAAAAGAAATTAGCATGGCTTCTACTAAGCAACTACTCTTATAGGATGTCAATAAATGTAACTACATATACAGATAAAGCACCAGCACTACTGTCTCTTGAAGATGTTATAAAAATATAAACATAATGCTTTCTGGCAATCCTGTCAAGATTTTATGACATTAAGCTAGTACTGGTCACTACTTTTGCAAGAGGTACTCATGGCTATTTGAGCATTGGAGTAAGCATGTCTGGTGCACTTCATTAGTTGCCAATGGAGAAACCAGTGGTGATCACATCAGGATTAAAAATAAAGGATTGTCTTCAAATGGGTTTGTATGATGTAAAGAGTACAAGTGTGGAAAGAAAGCTGACTTCAGAACAGATGTCGATAGGTGAAACACCGGGGGCTTTGAGTGGTCAAGAAACCACGAACAAAGTATGTTCTGACAACAGTCTCACAGTATGTCACACAAAGAATGCTCCTCTGCACCTCTACCTTCTTGTTGTAGCAGGCTTTGGTAATATGTCAGCTAATATATCAGAAATTAAGCTGAAAAAGCTTTTAAGTCTTCCTGGAATAGTTGGTCTTTTCCCTCCTATTTTATTTCAGATCAGCTATCACTCTTATGAATGGCCAAATAATTGCCAGACTCCTTAAAAGCTCATAAAAAGGAAAACAGTGAATGTGGCCATTGTAAAAGGATGATCACTTTGATTTTATGTGGTAAAACAATTTCACAGAGACCACAGAGATTTAGAGAGATAAGGTGAAAAATAATTATGATGTAGTTCAGATGGTAATTGTATTTATCAATACAGTATAAATGCTTAAATCTAGTTGTGTTTGTTTTTTTTCACTGCCCAGGAAGAATTTCATTTCATTCAG
>NW_009968394.1:0-1544 GCF_000747805.2 Chaetura pelagica | reverse complement strand
AGTATAATTTCATACATTGCCAATCATTTCTATGAAGCAGTGATGAGATGTGAACTTTAAAATAATTCCACATTTAAAAATGTTGATGCTATGTAGTTCTAGATTAGATTGTTAGCAACCTAAAATACTCTATACCCAAGTGCTCCTTCAGTACAAGTTACTTCTGCCAAAAATGTAATTGTGAAGAACTTACAAAAATTGTTACAGTGAGAGTTGAATTAACACAGATGAAGGCAATGTATCAAGACCTATGAAGATTCAAATTCTCCCAGAAAGCAGGTACAAGAACTGAATATGAACTGCTCTGGAACAGTACTTTTCAGTCTTCTCCCAGGTGGGCCACCTGCAAGAGCCATAATATGCAGACATTTCTCAAATACAGAAAGCCATATAGGTAATGATTGTTCTGGCAAATAAGCTTCAGAGCAACCAACTCCCAGAACTATGAAGTCAACCAAATGGTTACTGTTTCTATGTTAGAGAACCTCACATACTCCATTGCCATTTAACAACAGGAGGAAGTTACAGATTTGAAGGCAGATTACAAGGAATAGAACACAGATAAGAATAAAGGCAGCTAGTTGTGGAATTGGCCTGCGCAAAAGGTTTTATGCCTGTTTTTTTAAAGCCCAAATCTCCAATATCCAACTTGTTGCAGAATTTATACCAGAGGAAGATTGGTGTTGCTTCAGAGACACAAGTAGAGGCTTTCACATTAAGTAACCAAATGAGTATTCCACTTAGTCCAAGCAGTCCCCTGGAGCAGTGATATGGGAGAATCTGCCTCAGTATCACCCCCTTCCCAGAAGCATAATGTATACAGAGAACATTTGGGATGTCTTTAAGTGAGCTAAAGATTTGCATGTCCTAATATACAGCATTTCCTTTTATAAATGTGAGATAACCTGGACTGCCTTCAAAGTGGTAAAATATGGCATTGTTTATTTTATATTAAAACAGCACTAAAATTCCCCCTGACTGTTATTAAACAGAAGTATAAGGCCACTGGAATCCCATTTCACAGGAAGTGTGCCTACAGCACTCATTTTTCAACTCAATACTCATTTTGATCTTCTGAGATCCCTAGATAAAGTAACTTCCAATAAATATTACTCCTGCTCAAGTTGCCATGTTTTTGAAACATCTAATTAAACCCAAGCACTCTTAGCAGATCAAAAATGTCACAGGAAGAAGGAATTAGCTTACAACTGAAATTAAATATTGCAATTTTCTTTATCCTAGGGATGATACATATCAATAGCTCAGCATAAACATGAACTTTGAACAAGCTTGCTCTACTAAATGCTACATGCTATCTACATTGACAAAACATTGTTTAGGCACAATGCTTATTGAGAAACTAAGCATGCATTTTATGCCTTTCCCAAAATCCGTTAACTGTGAGAAAATAACAGAAGGCTGGTGAGGAGGATCATAAACACTCTCAAGTGACTTGCAGCTCGGGTGTCGCAAAACATGTATATCATACTAATCATGGTTTTGCCTTGTGTGTTGGACAAGTAGAACATCTGTGTTTAGATAAC
>NW_009968393.1:0-1543 GCF_000747805.2 Chaetura pelagica | reverse complement strand
AAAAAAGAGAATAAGTAACTGAATAATGAAGTAGGTGTGTGGCATTATTTTAGAATCTGTTATGATACTTACTCATCATTTGGAATATTTTTTTCCTTTCTCTTAAATAAGTTCAGTCCTTTGGCCAAATTTAGTTCAGAATAGAACACCACAGCTGTTGCATGCCTGGGCTGTATTTTTGTATAGACTAGCTTTTCTTGCAGTGCAGCAAATCTCCTCATTATCTGCCTACAACATGCCCATCATAATGGGTTAAGTACTATTGTAATCTGTATTTTCAGCAAAACAGTCTATAAGTAGACACAAATTAGCATATCTCCATAGCAGTAACAAGAGCTATGCTGGTGTACATTAGCAGAGGTCACTGAAAACCATTAATATTTTAAGCACAAAAAGTATGATTCTTGTATGTGAAGAAAATTAAAGAATTCCATGACAAAAAACACAGACTGTGTCTTATTCTTGAGGGGTTGGCCTCTATAACACTGCTTTACTCATGGCACAAAACCACAGTAAAAAGTCCTATCTGAGCCCCTCAGGGTATTGGGTTCTTTCAGTTCACTGCTGAAAGACTGGGTGAAATCTCTGCTCTATTGATCTCTTGGATCAAACCACCTTTTGTCAATGGGTGCATCTTGTAAAATAAGATGGAGTTGCTCCTGTGTCAGAGCTTCTTGTCTACAGGAATGTGAGAAAGAGCCCTACAATATTAGCATTATCATCTGTAATGGAATTGTGCCCATACTCCTCAGTCCAGGATCCAGGCTCTGTCACAGTACTTACTATATATACATACTTATCTAATGAAAAAGTTTCTGCCACAAAGAATTTACAAGGCAGACTAATGACAAGTCATAAGATGAGGCAGAACGAGGCAGATGTGCCCAACAGGTGGGATGGGGAGGAGGTGACAGTAAGATGATCCTGGTTTTGTGTAGACTAATGGAACACACAATATAACTCACCACTTGCTCAGCTGGTGACAACATCCCAGTTGTATAACACTATTTTTTTAAGGACCCACAGAAACACTGTGAGTCATGGCTGAGGGGTGTTATGGAAGCCCCTAAGAAAGGCTCTGATGACACTTCAGAAAAAAGCTTTTCTAGCCACCAAGGGAAAAGGATGACTGTCTTATGGAAGTACTTAACAGGGTTATTATCCCATGAGCTGATGATGTAAATTACTAAAACTAATTCTAAGATATACAATAGGCTTAATAGGCCTAAACCTTTGAAGAACGTATGACAGGTTCCCCTTCCTGCTTATTAATACTGACATCTTTTCTTACATCTGAAAAAGGTTCTGTGTAGTTCATTTGTGACTTTACTCATAATCACTTTAGCAACACTTTCCCCAAGCAAATCCTTTTCTCCAAAGTAATTAGAGTACACAGACTAAAAACAAGTGGTACTCCAAAATAAATGCTGATCACAGCAACTAACTCCCTAGTGAAAAGTACCCATGAAAGTTACAAAAAGCCCAATTTGACCTTCATTACCAACATGCCACATTTTTTTGTGATCACAATGAACTGAAGGAT
>NW_009968392.1:0-1542 GCF_000747805.2 Chaetura pelagica | reverse complement strand
TTTTTTCTCCTACTAAACTTTTAACATAAATACTTCTTACAGAATGATTACTTTAAAAAATTATTTACTTATTTGTTTTCCAGAACTTTCTCAATGCTCCTGTTAGTAGCTTAATAACCTTCATAATTGGCGTTGTAGAAAACGCACATGCAACTTTAACGAAGCATTCACTGCTAGCCCCTGTTCACACTCCCTTTAACTCCAGTTAGACTATGGTTTTGCACATAAGTTAACGATATTTCCTATATGAGCGGCAGAAATCGAAAGATTTCATAGTTCTTAGAAGTTATAATTGATTTTAAGTGAAAATACTTGGATTGGACAAAGATAGTCCTGGCATATATAAATAATGATGTAAACAAATGTTCACTGATGGTGCCCAATGCACACTGCCAGTCAGCTCTCAGAAGCAACCTTCTGGAAACAGAAAAATGGATGTGTGTGTAATAACAGGCTCATTTAGATTGATATTTGCCAGCAGTTTGCTACACAGGTGCATCTTCCTGCATGTATAACCAGTCAACTTGAGCAGACGTAACTGCATCGCATTACTGCATTTGGTTCATTACTAGCAAATTGCTGCTAAAGCAGGAGTTTGAGAATAATGACTTCAAACTCTGTTGCCCATCTAACAGAGAGCTGAGGGCTAATGGAGCCTATAATCCTAAGTCAATTAATCAAACCATCCATTTTTTTTAGAAGCTGGCTGTTATGTAGATGTTAGCAAACTGGAGATGAGAACTTGCTTAGGCGAAATGTGTTCTAACCAACATTGTTTGGCATTTGATGGATCTAGCAGTTTTGTCTCTGTAGTTAACAAAACACAACTCTATCAATTACAATTACTAGTAGCATGACAAAATGGAAGAACAAAGTCTCTCTCACACTTCTACATAACACAGGCAGATGTGTACATCAGCATTCAAAGCGATGGGAGTGGAGAAGGGAAACCGAGATTACATACACTTCTGTAAACTTCTAACTCTGTTCTGGTCATCTTTGTAGTTAGTTATGACTTAAAATAAACAGTAAATATGACCGAGCTTAGAAGTCACAAAGCTCCAGGTGCCAAAAGAAGGAAGGTAGCATCATTACCCTGTTTGTCTGGAAGCAGAACCTCTAACCGAACACAGAACAAGTCACTGATAAAGCTGAGATCCAAATGCAGGTCTCTAGCCCCACTTCAGTTGTCTGTCTTGTAAGGATGATATTCTGACTTGTAACTCTCTCTAAAAACAGCCCTCATAGACAAGTTTCTTATGTTCTGTACAATTTCAGAATCTCCTCTGCTGACTGGAATGAACAATCAGGAGAGTAAATTGGAACCCCCGTCCTTTGCATGTCACATGAGTGAGCATATCTGCTTGCATATAAGTTCTAGGCCTTCAGTGCCAGAGCTCTTCAGGTATCATTGTTTTAATATAAACCCAATGTCACTACAACAGCAAAAGCTTAAACAATGAAAAATGTCTCATGCTAGATGTGCACAAATGCACTAGTCTAAATGTTCTACCTAAAAAACAACTCTTCCATAAAAAAAAA
>NW_009968391.1:0-1542 GCF_000747805.2 Chaetura pelagica | reverse complement strand
TGGAAAAGCAAAAGTCCAAGTTCATGATCATGTTCTTTCAGACTGTTTTTCCTCCAAATATGAATCCACACTAGGCCAAAGAAGCTTGCTCTCTCCTTGCTAGATGTAAAAATAGTAGGCAATAAAACAGTTATTGTGCATTTTTTCTAATATATCACACCAGTTTAAATGCCTTGAGTTTTTAAAATTTGTCAGCAGAAGAGATGGAATGGGTAAAAATTACTCTTGCAGTTAGTTCCTTTATTTTTTGGTAGGTCATAGCATAGGTCATTGGGCACTGGTGAGTGTTAATTGGTCCTGGAGGAAGTTGCTTGTCTTCTTAGTATTTCACTCCAAATCAGTGTACTGACAATACTTACAAATATTTGGCTGAGATTTTCCACTCCTATAGGTAGTGATTAGCTACTCCTCAGGGCACTTGGAATGGCTATTGCTACTTGTCTGTCCTCCTGTCATCACCATGCAAGGAATTAATGAATAAATGGATGATAAGCTGCTAAGGTTTGCAATGCTTTGTTAAAAGTATATAGGCAACGTGTGTTCAGTTTAGTCCAAATATTGATGAAAAGTGGGACCTGAGTTCATACCTTGATAGCTGAAACCAGTTCTTGTGTTTTGTGAACATTTTCATAGTTTGATTTGTAAAAAGAAAATAAATGATGGCCTTTGCAAAGGGAATTAAAATGGTATACAGTTCATCAATAGATTTTGGTGGTTATGACATAATGTTCACTTAAATATAGGTATATGGTTCAGATTTTAAACACCACATCTCTTAGGTGCTGGAGGTAGTTATGTATTGCATGATAAACACATAACCCTAGTTGAAAATAAGGCTTTACCTAACTATTTGTCTTCTGACGCTCAGCTCTGTATGCTTTTTGTTCTACCTTGAAAAACTGCAACCATAGTTACAGTGAAACGGAAATACTGAACTGTTCAAGTTCTGTTAGTTGATGCAGCTGTAAGGCACAGCAAGCACTAAGCATGGAGTTGGTGGACTGAGGTCTGTTCCACTGATAAAGGGGTATTGACCTTACGTACAAAGAGAACATCATAACCAGAGCTAAAATTCAAAGTATAAATTTAGTAATGTCTTTTATGGACTTTGAATTAACTGTCTTGTAGACAGAACTTGTAAATATTTCTAAAAACGTGCTGTACAATGTCAATAGGTTGTCATTAGCTGAACAGGCAGCTTTGCTTGTGTTTTTCTCTGGATGGGAGCATCATGTACAGCCTGATGTTAGGATTGTGAATCATGTGAATAATTAGGGAATTGAGGTCAGTTAAAACATGTCAGTATGGTTATGTCTACTCCACTTGGCTCTCACCTGAAAGCCTGTGTGCAAAAGCTGCTACACAATCATGACATATATTCATATTAGTCCATGATCAGTTCAGTTATTGATAGTAGTAGTGGGATTTTTTTGTTTAGAGAGCAATTGTCCTTAATTACAGGTGACAAAAAAAGACTTCTACAAACTTAATCTCTCAACTAGCTCCCAGAATTGAAAGCATATATTAAAAGCAAACAAAAAA
>NW_009968390.1:0-1537 GCF_000747805.2 Chaetura pelagica | reverse complement strand
ATATACACATGGCACTTGCTACTACTCTCTAGTTACATGCTGTTTTCCTGCATGGTGTCATGTTGTTCCATTCTAGATCCTCTCCTGATTCTTACCTGGCCTCCAGGTGTCACTACCTGGTGAAGTGAATGGTCTCCCATGTGTTCTGTACCCTATCTGCAAGAACTAGGTGCAGTCTTGGATATCATGCTGCACCTCTAATGTCACAGGGTACCTACTCTAGAGGAAAGGAAGTAAACTTCAATGAGTTAACATTACTGTACGTCTGAGCATATGCTATGCTACTAGGAGATGTCCATCTCTAGCCTGTCTGAAGTCCACTGACGTCTTTAAAGTAGTGTAAATGTTTGATGGCAACTGTGACATGATAACAAAAGTTAGTTTTTTTTCTTAATTGTCCCTAGCTATTGCTGAGAACTGAACAAAGTCTACCAAAGGCATAAGATAATAAGCTGCCTAAAGAGCAAAAAGAAGGGAAGGACAGGGTTATGTACATTTCCTTATGTCTGAAGAAGGAAAGTGTGAAAGGGAAGACCAGGCTAATATTTTAAACATGCTTTTTAAAGTAGCTATATTCTTTATATATTAGACACATTATTTAATTCTCACTATTTTTATGTTCTCAATAATTGATTAATTCCATAATTGACTCATTGCATATGCACTTACTTATATAACTGGTTCATTCCATTACTGATTATCGATATTCTTGATTCATAATAGTTTCTTTCTCTCCATATTTACTTAATACAGTAGTTGATTCATCATATAATTACTTCACAGCTTAATTAAATCATTGTACTATCGATCAATTCCACAGTAATTCCTGTCAAGATAATTGATTACTGGCCAGTGTGACCAATCAAAACTCACTTGTTATTTTTCATGGTGCACTTTGTATTTCTTCTTTCCTCCTCAAAACTATCTTTTTGTTCTTCTGTTTCTGTGGTTCCCATTAACTCTGTATGCTCTTTTCAGTATCCATCGTTTCTGATCTCTTTTCTATTTGATTAGTTATCTCTTTGAGCATGTGCTTGATTCCTGCTTTCCCACTCCAGCTATGTCCCCTCCAGTCTGATTGATGTTTGCTCTTTCCAGCTTCCTGATCACAATATAATGCTAGAATCTCAGATGGAATAGTCTTGGTCATTTTTTAGAGCCTCCAAGTCATTCATCTTACCCTCAATCTGGTTTTGATTTTGTTGGTTGTATTAGCCTGGTGAAAAGTGCTATTTTGCATTAGCTTTAAACACCCTGGGATGATTCTGTTTCTCTTGCAATCAAGTCTTTGCTAGTTTGCTTTATATTCTCAGTTCCATTTCTGGTCATACAAGAGTCCATCAGGACCTCTTTTTTCCATTTGCACTTTGTGTATGGGTAATCATCCATTTCTGATTTCAAATGCCAACTTTCTACTTGACATTAAGTTCATAATTTTGCCCTGATCTATATGCCTCTGATATGCTCTTAAATTGTGCTGGTTTTAGGCAGCTTGTGAAGATTTTTGGGTTTTTTTTTTTGGTTGGTTGGTTGTTTT
>NW_009968389.1:0-1541 GCF_000747805.2 Chaetura pelagica | reverse complement strand
CAGTCAGAATATGAGATATATATATAAATATATACAACATATATTCTGTTCCAACTTTAATAGTTTTTTAAAAAGCTCCTAATGACAAGTACCTTCATTGCCTCATATTCTGCATATAAAATAAAAAACAAGACATCAGTAACCTTGTCCTTAGTATGCAGACATAGATCCAATTCTTGCAGCTTACTGTGAGTTGACAGGTGCTGGAGCTGTTACTGCATCTGTCTGCTAACTGTCAAAAATTACAGTCATCTGTTTATGAGCTTGGCTTCCCTTGAGGTTTTTTTCTAATTTTGAAAGGAGCAGATCAATAGAGGTTGACAAAATTCAGCCAAAGACATAATAGCAAGATGGATAACATGTAATCAGAGAGTAACACTTAGGGAGAACTTGTGGTGTCCTCAAGCCAGCGTAATAACCTTGCGTATATTAAAATAAATATCCCAACCAAGAAAGCTCAAAGAAGTTCAATAAGAGAAATATTTTCCTGCCCTCCTACTGCTGAGTAAACAGGATCTGAAGGTGCCACCTCTAATTGAAGGCAGTCTGCATGCTCATAACAGTTGAAGCTAATTTATTTGTTTCTGACAAATAACTGCACACAGAATGCATGGGAAGGTGGTGGTGTAAAGGAAAATTGAGATAAATTTTCCAGATGTTCTGAGAAAAGATAGCAAATTCCTTGCATTATTGCAAGCAATGATGATGATGAAAAAAAGAAAATAAAACTGTTGCAAGAGTGTTCCTGGTTTCTAATTAAGTTAATTGTTCCAGTGACACTTTTGTATGGCATCTTCAAATGTCTATGTGCCATGAAAACTTGACTTACTATATGAGACCTGAATTTGTAGAACAAGAAGCTAAACTGGTTACCAGCAATCCTCTGTTCTTCAATCTTCTGTATTCTCCGTCCTTGGAGATACTCTAGACACTGGACCAGATATACACATGGTCTTGAGTGAACTGCTGTAGTTGTTTTGAGACATGGATTGGACTTGAATGATAAGCAGATCATCCTTGTTGCAGTTTGCATTAATCTCCTTTCAACTGTCACTGGCATTTTTGAGGAGAGTGCTCTCTCTGTTCTTGACAGCTCCTCCATCTGGCAGTTCAGGTAAGATGTCCCATGAGCCTTCTCTTCTGAAAACTAGACAACCCCAGTTTTCAGCCCTTCCTTGTACATTGTATGCTCCAGGCTCAAAATAATATTGGACTCTAGTACATCAAGGTGTGCCTTGTAATCCGTATCTTACACAAGAAGTACAGAAGGACAACAGTTGAGTCTCGCAACTGCTACAGAGAGAAATTATATTTTCCCTCAGTTTAGTGTCTGTCACTTTGCTCATGCAAACTGTGTGCAGTTGGCATGGGATACTCCACCCCCAGCAGCATGGCTCTGCATTTGCCCTTGTCAAACTTCATTAGGTCTCTCTCAGCCTGTGTCTGTGGCGTGCTAAAGTCTCACTGAAGGGACTAATTCCAGAAACAGAGGTATCACAATTTCTGTATTATATTTTAATGTATTATTTTCCTCCTGTTTT
>NW_009968388.1:0-1541 GCF_000747805.2 Chaetura pelagica | reverse complement strand
TTGAGCAGTACTGTTCCCACATGATGAAAGCCACTATTAGTCCCAGAAGATGTATGTCTAAGGCAGCAGCAATCCCATTTCCTTGCTGACAAATGTAGTGTGCCATTAAAATGGTTTACCTCCTCATGGTGGTGTTCTAGCTTCTGCAGATTCAGAGTATTCTTAGGGTCAAAATCTTCGACCCTGTACTGCAGCTTATTTGAACAGGCAAGATAGAGCTGTGGTGGTCTAACTTTTGGCTTCTGTTGAACCTGTTAAGAGTGGGGTCAATTGCTGCGATAAAATGTGAAAACTTCTATCTAGAAGCCATGCAGACATTATAGGGATGGTTTTGGATGGTCACTTCTCAGCTAGTAGGGCCTAGGTTCAAAGTAAAGAAACAGGGACGTGTGTGTTGTTACTAACTTCCCAGGTTCTCCAGGCTTCATAAGCATTTCCACTCCTCCCCAGCCTGCTCGATCTGATGATGACTTACATTGGACTTAGGAGGTAACTGAATTTGTGTGCAGGTTAGTGTATAAATGGAAAATGAAGAACCCAATATGGAAACATATAAAAGCCTTAGGTTTTTTTAATAAGTGACTGCAATACTAATCTAGAGGAGGGTAGCTTCGTAACAGAAAGCACTTCTAAGCAGCAGACAGCTGGTCAAAGACAAGTAATTTTCTTTATCCTTCTTCATCCTTTTTAGTGGTCATTGTTTACAGAGCTTTACAGTCATAAGAATAAAGAGCATATTAAGACCATGACTCCATCAGGGTCTATGTGACTCCAGAATCTCTTGCCATGTGTCACCAGAACAACCTTGTACATGGGGAAACCACTTGCTGGTGAAGTAAACACCATTTGATAGAACTTCCTAAGAAAAGATAGCCCCAGCAGAAGCTTCTCCTGACCTCTGGGGCTTCTTAAGAGCAAATATCCACTCCACTTGAAAAAGAACTATCTACTGCCCAGACTTGGGATTTCATAGAATCCAAATGTCATCTGTGGTTCATCAAGAACCAGTGTGGTCCAAACAGACTGCATCATTCTTTTGTGTAACCACAGCACCAAGTGACAGCATGAGATGACTCGTGGAATCCTTCCCTCTCTCAAAATCCACAACTAGTTGCACCATGCAAAACTGAAGGGAGGCTATGCTGCTGTGACTGATCTGTGGAAATGCCTGTCTGTCTGTCTTTGTTGTCACTTGTCCAGTTGGAAACATGATCTACAGACACAAAAGACAAATCTTGAATTTATGAAACTTTCTGCTAATACCTATGGGTGGGACGGTGCCATTTTGCATAAGACTCTTCTGCTTTTTCTGTTTCTGTGTTGATGTACCTCAGGGTCAGTCATCCAGGAAAGTAGGGTTCCCTGGGATACTGAGGTGTTACCTACCAAGTTACGGACCACTCTGGGACTGTCCTGCAGTTACAAATGACTCAGCCATCCTCTTACAAAATAGAAGTCCAGTCTACTTTCTACTCTCCAGTTTTGATATTTATCCCCAAACCAATGCTTCTTTTCAAATTTTCTGGCATTTTAAAAGAGGG
>NW_009968387.1:0-1540 GCF_000747805.2 Chaetura pelagica | reverse complement strand
CAAACAGAATAATTATTATCATTTTATGCAGGTAAAACATAAAATACAAAGAATTCAAAGTTTAAGTCAATTTTTAAAAAGTGAAAAAAAAGACCTATGGCCAAAATGTCAGGCTGGGATTATTTCTGCATTTTTTCCATGTTCTTGACATTGTACTTTATTTGGGGGATGGGAGAATTCTTGATAGTAATTTTTTATATTTCCAACATATTTATATATCTCTTGCATAGGAGATCCGTTCAGTAAGGAACTACAATGAATGTGTGATCTTAAATTTATGCACAGTTTCAGTGTCTTATTGAATACTTACAGTCCATTCAGCAAAATATGGTATGTGAATTTCAAATTAGTTGACCAAAATTGAATCACATAGAAACTTGTGCAGAAGCCAGCCTTTGTACTATGCAGTTTGAAGTTGTTGTTTTTTTTTCTTCTAATGGATTGTGCCTTGAAACTGATTTAAGAATGCTTTGAACAAAACTTAGATAATTTCATTTTAAAGCGATGAATTCTCAAGAGAAGGAAAACTAGGAGTTTAAATTCTGGTATGTGCAGGAAGTTTTCCCATGACAAATAGACTGTAGAAGGCTTGGAAAGACTTCACAAGGGTAAGATCTTGGCTCAGAAATGGTTAAATAGTGCAAAACCACAAAAGGTTAAATGACAATGAACTTCCTGCACTGCAAGAATTTATCTAGCCTTGGTTTGCTGTAGGCATAGGTGAAGAAACTGAGCATCAAGAGATGAAAGAGTAAAAGGAAGCAGTTTGGAAGTGAGTTCAGTACTTTTAGGGAGACATGACAGAACTGAGCTGCATAAATGTTCTTCATACCTCATGTAATTGGTATATAATATTTTATAAACTTGCACCTTTTTTACTCTTTTAAAAATGGAATTTCTTGTTTCTGATTTTGTTTTAAAATTAAATTACATTTTGCCCTATGAATGCTGGTAGGTCACTAATTTGTGCTGCTGTTGGCCCAAACTAAAAAGGCAGTTGTTGATGTTGTGCTGAGGTGAGACCTACTGGAGTTACTGGTGGTAAATTGCAATGGGGTTATAGTTTTATAATCCTGATTTTGGAAAAAGAACAACACAGACCCATCACAATAACGGAGATGCTAGAACCAAGAGCATTCTGGAGTAGCCTGAGGGTTTCTGATGTGCAATTGGCTCACAAACTTAATTTTTCTTTTGGCTTTGGTGTTGGTAATAGCTTATGCTGCCTGAAGGTGATGCCTTAGTATCTGTGCCTCCTGAATGGCAAGGAATGGTTTTGATACATTTACTGTAGTGTTTTGGATTTTTTTAATGGAATTTAAATGTGAGTAATTACATGTGTCTCTTCCAAAGAAATGTAAGACTGGTATTTTCTGAAAGGCTGGCACTTATTGTGCCTTTACTGCTTTCTTTTCTGTCCTGCTGTTGTTCACATATGTGCTTTGAAAAGAAGGTAAATCAATTGAATTCTGAAGTCAGGATACATTGCCTTAAAATGTATTTAAAGAATCGTATCAGTATTCCCTCTCAGAAGTAACTT
>NW_009968386.1:0-1536 GCF_000747805.2 Chaetura pelagica | reverse complement strand
ATAAGACAAAGGGAAAAGCCACCTACAAAAGATTTGCAAAACCAGGTCTGGAGGGTTTGACCTTTAAGCCTCAAATTGATTTAGTAATTTTGGTTTAAAAGTGCATGAAGATGAGGCACAAGAGTAAGGGCTGTAACTTAAGTTTCCAATCATGCACTGCTGAAAGGATATGCCTTCAGGACTTAGGAAGATATGGGCACCACTGCTAATGTTAGTCTAGCTATTAGGGATGACATTAGCACTGAAAACCCAGCCCAGCTCACTTTAGCAGCTCCAAGTGAGCAGCCAGGGTACCTGCTGGGCTCTTGCTGAAGTCTAAACTACAGTATCATTGGTGCAATGTTTCCCATGGTAGCTAGACCAAAGAAATCGAGCTTCTCTGATATATATCAGGCTGTCTTGGGCAGTGTAGACAAAACTGGAGATAAATAAGAAGTTAAGGATATGTGTTAGCTTTTGCAGGACTCAGACCTGAAGTCCACAACAGGTTCCTTGTTGCAGCGGTATGGACATGCTGTGCCCATGTGTCTGTTTAATACATAGAGATCAGGATATGGGACAGAGCTTTTAGCCACCTGCACAGTTGAGGGTTGAAACCTCCTTCCTGTGTGATGGATGGCAGGGTTGAACCAGAGTTAGATGCAGAGCTGAATCCTGAAGTTCCCATTCTGAGTTATGTTACATCTCTTTGTTGAAGCTCTTGAGCATTGTGGTGGAGCAGGAATCACAGGGCATCTTTATAACGAGGAGGATTTTCTTTCTCTTCCTCCACACTCCAAGGATGGCCACAGCCATCAGCTTAACTCAGTCTGCATTGACACAGAGATGTCTCCACTGCTAGTACCATGAGGTGGACTCCAGAGTGAGGACAGGGAAATGTTACCACTTGTAAAAGTCTTTCCTTTTATTACCTGATTTTTAGCAGGGTGCTAAAGTCAGGAGGAGGTCATTTTATCTTTGTAGCATCTCAGTGAATCTCAGGGCTTAAGGAGGGCAGAACTGAGCACCTACTCAGAGTAATGGGTCTAATGCCCTTCCTTTCCCTGTTTTCAGTTTACCAGTGTCTGTTGTCGTGCCTGAGAAATCAGTGGAGGCATGTGATGGAGCTGAGAGCCTGCTTCCTATTGCTTACTCAGGAAAAGTTCCCATCAAGTAAATTGGACATTTGCCTGAGTGACTGTTGCAGGATTTGGCCCATATGCTCCTCAGCTCTTATATTTGCGTAGTGCAGAATATGCTTACAGTACAGTGCCAATAAAACAAAACCATATACAGTAAGCACTGAAAAATCAAGAGCACAGTTAAGACCATTTACAAACAGCAGCTGAGCTCTACAGCTGACATCCAGGCTTGCAACACTGTCAGAGATCATGCTCTGTTGTGGGTAATATGTACAAGACAATTATTTATAGGCAATTAGATGGAAGGCCCTGTAAGTGTATAGGTCTTTATTCTTCTTTCCATAAGCCTATTATTTACTTTTTCCCTATGAATTATTTATATATTAACTCTGTAAATGTGTCTTTTTTTTTTTTT
>NW_009968385.1:0-1540 GCF_000747805.2 Chaetura pelagica | reverse complement strand
TGATGTCCAACCCAGCCCGCAGTACTCCAGGTGTCTGCATTCCTTCTGCCATAAAAGAACATGACCTGCTGTTGGTTCTGCAGGAAGGAATATGAACCCAAATAACTAAAGAGAAAAAAAAAGGCCTGGCAGGCTCTTTGGGTGTTATCTTCTTCATGCACCTTGAAGCAGGATTGACTTTTCCTGATCCACACTGGCAGAGAAGTGTGGCCATTTGCCTCCTTCCTAAAATCCTCCAGTGAAAGACCTCGCAGCTTTTCCAGGCAGTGAGTTGCATCACCTCCTCTTCTTCTTGTTAGAAAATGTTTCTTAATGTCCATCCTAAGCACACTTCACTGCCGAGTCCAACCCACCACCTCCTGAGCTGTCCCTAGTAGGGACAACAATTTATTTTCCTCCTGTCCAAAACTCTACACTATTTTGAAGATGACCAAGCGATTTAATTCCACATAGGTCAGGGCAGTTGTAAGCACAGATAGAAGTCACCTGATGGACTCATTTAGCTCTCAGGATAAGGCAAATGTGACTTGACTTCCATCACACAAGCACTGTTGTCACTGTGGACACCCTGAGGCATCCTGTGTGAGCTCCAGTTGCCTATCCAGAAAGGCATGGCTGCTCTGCAGGTCTTATCTCTGCCAGCTGCCCGTGGGCACCTCTGGGCACTGGGACACCTCCACTGTCTGTAAGACCCATTTGAAGGGAATTGGGCCACAAGGTGATGACAGATCATGCTGTAATGGGAACACTTCTGCCAAAAGCTCCCACCCCAGGGTCAGGTCTAGAGCTGAGGTCCTACACAGGACTTGATGAGGAGACTCTTTGTCCCTACCTCCCCCCAGCGTGGGGCCTGATTCTTTGCACCTCCAGCCTCCAGGGTCAATGCTGTTGCACACAGCAAAACACAAACTGCTCAGCAAAGAGCAGGAAGGCAGGAGCAGCTGGAAGCCAGCCCTGATTTACAGCCAGAGCCGTTCCTGGTGCTCACTGCGTGCTACACAGACCAGGAGATGTGGATTTATGTCTTCTCTGCAGAGAACAAGTGCAGCCCTAGCGTGGCTCTGCTTCCCCACTGCTCCAATTACTGCTGGAACAAGAGCCCTTATTTCTAAGCAACACACAGGCCTGTAGCTCAGTTTTATGCCTGGAGGGTGAGCTCCTCTCTGGACTAGCTGGTGACGACTAAGGGACATGTTTACACTGCAGCCCTTCCTTCAAGAGTACTTTGCCTCCATCTGCCTGCACATCTGCACAGCTTTTGATAAACTCATGGAAGGTTTTTGAGATGTCTTCCTCCTTAGCAAGTCAGATTGACTTTGGTTAACCAGTAAGGGCATTATGAGGGAATAAAGAGAAAAACCCTCTCTGCATGCCTGTGCAGACACTCACCTGGTGTGATCTCTTATCATTGCTTACAGAAGAGTTTACACCCCCATCTATGCTTCAGTCTTTATACAGGAGACATGAGAAATAGACCTTTCCCACTGCTGAGCATGTCTTTACCTTTCTTGTGGATGCCTCCTCCCTGGAAGTGTTGAAG
>NW_009968384.1:0-1540 GCF_000747805.2 Chaetura pelagica | reverse complement strand
GCTTTTTGTTGAGGAGAGTAAGGAAATATTCAGAGCAGCAATCACTGAGCAGCAGCTGCTGATCCCCCTCCTTTCCATGTACAGTCCCAGCAGGATGAGCAAATTAGGTCTTTAGGCCCTGTCTCCAATTTCTCCTCCCCTTCCCTCCAAACATTACCAGCTATTCAACCCAACTTTCTCCCTAACTTTCCCATAGCAAGAAACAACTTGAACACAGCACTCTTGGAGAGGGTAAATATGATTTTTCTCAATCTTTAAAGAATCACACACCAACACAAGATCTAAGTAAATATTCAGCTTTCCTGAAGACATTCAAAATGCTGGAAATTATTCCTTTTCATTTAAATGCCACATCATTGAGGTTCTGCTGTGTTCTCTCCTTTTGTTCTGCAGTCAGCCAAATTATTTCTTTCTCCAGGGCTACACTCTAGAAACTGTCACAAACTGTAACATTGGCTTAAAAAATACTTGTAACATTATCTGCCAATGAGTCCCAAATCTGTTGGTGTCTATTTATCACCATATATTTGTATTGTATCATGTGCTTTTAATGTTTGATTTCATCTGTGTTATTTCATACCTGTCGCAGTCTTTCTGGTGTGTTACATTTTTGAGGACCTTAATCCATAAATATTTGTTGTCCAAATATCTTGAATTTAGATTTTCTGTTGTTCTTCTTTGCATGCATAAGAAGAAAATTAAAGAAATAAAATATAAGACCAATGAATCAACTGATGAAGAAAGTGTTAATAGGAGATTTTTTTGAATTTTCCATGAAAGGTGGGAAATGAGTGTCCTGGAAATGTTGACAGTTGTTTGCATTAAAAATGGATCATAGACAACAGAAAAATTCAGACAGTTTCATTGCATTATTTGGGTAACTTCCTGAACAGACATGTTAAACTTCCATTTTTATGACAGCACAGTGTACAGCATAAATGAATTATCTTTACAACTCATTTGTACCATGACCACCTGTTCAGTTCTTTCATTTTCCATTTAAATACCAGGAGTTAGTGCACTCATCCCTTCTGGAAGTGACTGAAATGTCACATTCCCATGGAAAATCAGAATAACAGTGAGCAAATCTGGAGACAGTAGCCGGCCCAGCTGATGCTTTTGGTATTTTTGATTCTCCTTCCTTGGTAACTATTTCTCCATTTTATTTTTCAAGAAACTAAAAAGGATGATATGCAGTTATACACCACATTTCCCTCCAATGTTGCTCTCTCTTGTTGGGATTAGAATTTTACATTAAGTGTTAATGCTTTTTACTAAGAAGCAGGTTAATTGTATAATCTAGTTTCAATTAGCTCTAATAGAGTGCATGTATAGCTTCAGAGTCTATTGTGCATATCCTCACATAGAGGGGGAAATGGACTAAAAGCCATTATTTTGATGTCCTGATAAATTATGTTCCACATTATGTTAGATTAACAAAAACCATGACTAATGTCCCATGTACACATGAGCTGTGACAGCATTTCTCAGTGTTAATAAATCTGAGCCCTGGCTGATGTCCAGCTCTTTTTTTTTTTTT
>NW_009968383.1:0-1540 GCF_000747805.2 Chaetura pelagica | reverse complement strand
TTTTTTTTGTCCTGATCTCCACTCTGCCTTGAAGGAAACAGCAGATACAATGAATGTAAAGATGTAAGGACTGCAATCTCAGTCTAGAATAAGAAAAAGCAGTTAGAGTACTTGGATGAGTTAGATATTTTCAGGTTTCTCCTGGCAATTATTTAACCTCTGAAAAAGTTAAGTCCTGGTTAGTCTCAGGAGTGAGAGACAATGTGTACTGATGGGGTTAGGCCTAAAAGATTGGGAAGGAAAAAAGGCAAACACATAAAGCCTGTCATAAAAAGAAGTGCTAAGTAAGTCTGCATCAGTCTGCTTAACAAAAATTATTTGCAAGCAGCTGGAAGATAACAAGGAGATAAATAGCTAGCTAAATGGTTTTGTCAAGAATAAATCCTGTCACACCAATTCCCTTTCCTCTTATAACAGCTTATTGAGTTGTGTGAGAACAGATGACATATCTTGAGTTCATGTAAACTTCTGATGTCACATCTCATATGCCACTCCTACAAGTCATCTACAGACCCAGGGTGCAATATATTAAAGTGTCACATATTAAACATCTAAATAAGTAATCACCTGCATAAATTGCAGAATAAGAATGTGGTTAGGTTGCAACTCTTCTAAAATGATTTGGGAGTTCTCACAGAACAGAAGCTGAGCAGAGTCAACAGTGGCACACTGTGAGGAGAAGCAAACGTTGTGTTTGGCTGAGTCAACAGCAATAGAGCCAGCAGGGCACAAGAAGTTGTCTGTCCGTCTGCTCAGCATGGGTGAGACCTCAATGGGAGGAATACTGTGCCTAGTTTTGGAAAGCATATCTTGGGAAAGGTATGGATCAGCTGGAGAAAGACCAGTGAGAACAGCAGCAATCATCATGGAGCTAAGAAAATATGACCCATGAGGATGAATGAGCTGAGATTGCATCACTAAAAAGGAAAGAAAAAGAAGCAGGTATGTTAAGTTGTTAATACATAAGCTGATAATGGGAGGAAGAGAGCAGCTTATTCCCAATGACAGTGATTGCTAAGACAAAAGATCTTCGGCTTAATTTGCAACAGAACTGATTTCATTTAGATCTGAGGAAGAATGCTTTCCAGGGTAAAGTGAATAAAGCCCTTCCTTGTCTTGGGAGGCTGCGCAGTCTGTGGTGCTGGAGGTCTTCAGTGAGAGATGAGACTTCCATCTGTTAGGACTGCATTTGGGGAGGGAGAGAGAGGACTCTGCCACATCTACTTTGCCCTGGTTAACTTGGTGACTCTAAAGGGATTCTCAAGCAATTAGCTTCCCTAGGCTCCATTTAATCTTTTTGACTATTTCCCTCACCTATTTCTTCAGACCGTTACAAATATGCACATTAATTAAAGCAATAATAATACCACACTGAAATAGTTTCTCACCTGAGATCTGATAGAGTATAAAATGCATTTTGATAGGAAAGCTCACAGACAACAAATGCTATTCAGACCTCAACTGTAGTACATGAACCTGAAACCCTCTTCTGACCTTACTCCTAGGATTTCTTAGATAAGGAAGGGTGCTTCTGCACTGT
>NW_009968382.1:0-1540 GCF_000747805.2 Chaetura pelagica | reverse complement strand
AAATAAATAAATAAAAATTACCAGTACAACTTTTTTTTTGTCTTTCAGTGGAGTCTTCACACTCTCATTCTGTACCTCTTCTTTCATTTTCTTTGTTCTTCTTTACTACTCTTATTCTGTTTTATTTTGCTTCTGCTTAGTCGTTAATGTACTGTATAATAAGGCTGTTACAAATTCCATCTTCTCACTCTCAGCACTGTTTGTGATCATTCTTAGATTAAAACAATAGATATTTTCCTTCTGAGTATGTATGTTTTTCATGTCTGCTGAGAAGATTTGCACAACTCAACGTGCTCTGTGTATTGAGTCTTGCATTCTGTTCTAGAATGTATAAGCAGTTGGTTTTGGCTTTTCAAGACTAACTGGGTCCTTGTACGGCTAGTGTTGGCTAACACAGTATTTCTGGAGACAGTGCCTGCATCACAGCTGTGAGGCTCGTAATGCCTTACAAAATACTTCCAGGCCCTTGCCCACAAAGGAATGTGGGGTAGTATTGCCTTGTGCAGGATCCTGGGGCCCCATACACACCAAGGACAGAGCTGGAACAGAGGTGGGGTGTGATGTTTGGTTAACAAGCCCAAATAGCGTTTCTGTGACTCGATGACAAAAAGGACAGTCAAGCCAAGGACTCTGCATGTCCTAAGGTCTTTAGCTGGTCCAGGACACTTGTGTGGAGAAGAGGTTGTGCCTTGCTGCCTTAGTGAGAGTCATGGTTGTGTAAGTCTTTCCATGCCCAGGTGTTAGTTTTAGCCCAGTCTCGTGAAATCCCTTGTTGTTACAACGCAGATGATTGGACCACTGATCTGTATTTTTCTCTATACAGTTACTTAGAGGTAAACTGTTCATCCATGGAGCTGTTGCTCTGGTGTCTGTTACAATGTCCTGAACCTGTAACTTGGCAAGGCTGCCTTAAGCCCAGGCATTCTGGTATCAAAAGCGGGATGGATATACTGTCCATGGCATCATGACAAGCCCAGATCTTGTGGTGGGTGCCTGAATTGAGTATTTTAAGAGCTTGCCCTGCCCACTGACATGAAACTCAACTTTGATTAGAGAAAGTCAGAAAGACAGAAACGTGAAGGAAAGGCTGCCCTACTTAGGTCTCTTAGCCCATTGCCTTTGAGATACCGAGCAGCATTTGAAAGCAGCCAAGGCCATTGAAATGACCTATGAAAAAGAGCTGTCCCACAGCCAGTCAGACATTGGGGCTACAATAGAGGAGAAAATCTAGCCTCTGCCTGTGTCAGGCAGGTGTCAGGCTAATATGGAGAAAGTAGAGGAACACATGGTGCCACATAGAGCAGTCTCTGACTGGGAAAACCAGCCGTTGTCTGGAAGCTGTGGAAAACCAATTCTTTGTAGATACAGAGCCAGAAGACAGGTATGATAGTTATCAGACCCAGACTCAGGCAATGCTGTGTCAGATTCCTTTCTTCCTGAAGATTTAGTAATCTGAGCAGCTGCTGAAAAAAGAACATAATGCTACTGGAGTTATGACAGGCTTCCCTGCCTGGATTTTTATCTGCACAGACCTAGACAA
>NW_009968381.1:0-1539 GCF_000747805.2 Chaetura pelagica | reverse complement strand
TGATACTTCCAGCTGCTTCCTTCAGGAGATCATTTTACAGTTAAATGGAGTGCAAGGACATCCCTCCTGATACCATCTGATTTACATTTTCTCTTTGCTTAGCTTAATTCCATTAATTTTACTTCAAAGAAATATATATATATGTTGTGGGGTTTTTTTACAGCTTTGTGTTTTTACATGCTCTGAATATTTTAAGCTGTTCCCTTAGTCCCCACATAGCCGTTACAGGGAGATATTTTCTTCTTTCTTCTTGCAAACCACATGCTGCATTTAAATGTAAGCTTGTGATTACCTTGAAGGTAATAAAAAGTCATTTAAATTAGAACTGATTGGAAACTATAGCCATGGGACAAGAAACCAACAGAAATTCTAGGGCAAGCCCAGTAAAGCTTTTAGCCTGTTAGTTTTCAGTGACATACTGTTGGCATCGGTGTGAAGCTGGGACTCTACAAAGGAGCTCACAGCCTATGCTGGGAGATGAGATCCCAATGCTTTGTTGGACGTGAGCCTTTGTATTTCCATACATTGAAAGTCTGGAAGTCCATCAGAGCAGGAAGTCCTGGCTGCAGCATACACAGAGAAGGTGATTTGCTGCTTTCACCCAGGGCTGTGGAAGGATCACAGTTATCTGGAAGGCCAGGTATGTGCTTGTGCCTGTCCTGCCTCTCCCTGATCTCTTTTTTCCATTGCAGTGATTAAATTCTTCTGTCTTCTGATCTACTTTCTCCCAAAACCCTTGCTGGTTGCACTTTCTCCTCTCTGGCTTTTCAAGTCTTCAAGCACAGTAATCCACACACTTGTTTTCCACTGTCACTGCAGCAATGCCTCTAATCCCAATTGTGGCTTAAAATGCTGCAGTTTCCTTTGTGATGCTGTTACAAATTCCTGGGAATGCAAACTCACTAAAAGCTCCACAGTAAAGGAAAAGGAGCATGATTTTACTGCAATTTGACTCTTTCAAATGAGAGAACATTTTTATTTAAAGACCTCAAAAAAGTTCTGATGTTGTGCTTCAGGACATGCAAAAATACTGAATGATGTGTGTTCTGGGAAACAATGTCGTGCTGCGTTGGAGCTTGTGTGTTCCTTGTGTTGCTGTCTCTAGTTTAATATTTTAATTTCTTACTGCTGTTACCAAAATGACATCAAGAGTTCTTCACCCAAGCCAGCATTTCTCACCACGTAAGCTGTACAGAAAGGATTGCTGTGCCAAGGGCTGGCAGTGTCCCAAGATCTTTTGCTGTGTCAGGACATCAGCCCTCTCCTTCTTGAAAAGACCTAAATGTAAATGCATTTCCTCATTATCAGCTTAGTTCTACGGGAGCTGGCAGCACAGACCCAAGTGATCTTTCTATATTAGACCTTTCAAGTCCTTTAACTTGATTTTTGTGATCTTTTCATTGGGTGTTGCAAGGTGCATTTCACCTAGCTCTGATTCTTGTGCTTAAAACCTGCTGCTGTAAACTTTGTGTGTATACAACACATCTTTACTCCTTTCAGTTTCCCCAACCTTATCCTCTTTGCACAGGAAAAAAAAAA
>NW_009968380.1:0-1540 GCF_000747805.2 Chaetura pelagica | reverse complement strand
TCTTTAAGGTCCCTTCCAACCTGAACCATTCGATTCTATTGTTCATTGCCATAAACAGAGGATGTATTAATTTAACACTTACGTAGTGCAAATTACTGCTGTATACATCCAGCAGTAACCAACATCAATAGCTTACTGCAGTCAGAAGCTTCCTGAAGGCCAAATTCTTGTCTTCCCAAATGGAGGGTGAACTCTGCACCCTGTGTGCTGCACACGGCTGTTAGCGGAACGGTCATTTAAGTAATTAATGCCTCAGTTGGTCTCAAAGAATAGACTGCAGGAAAGGCAAAGCTCTCAGTGTGAGTTTTGTATTTGTAAATAGCTTACCTATGTGCTCTAATCTAAAGAACTTCCTTCTCTGCATTTTTCAACAAATCTAGCACATATGTTTCACACAGAGGAAGTCTGGCTGTTTTCCCTGTTTCTGATATCTCCTGATTTTTCATTTTCTAACACTCATTCTAATTCAGGAAGATAATGAATATTGAAGAATTCAGCTCCTGCTAAACAGTAGCATTTTAAGAGCCTAAACCCAAGGTTCATTTTTTTCAAGAGAGCCAAATTTTCATTAAATGTCCCAATATTCCTTAAAAAGGAGTTTTGTAAGTTAGGCTACACCACCTGAGAGTCTTGCTCAGACTTTATTCATTCCACCTTCTGGCAAACACTTTGCTTGTTTGGTGGTATTTTTACCTGCATAAGAGTCTAAGACTTTGCCTTCAGAATGGGTGGAAATTTTCAAACACAAGGGTTTAAACAGTTACCAATGACACAAGCATCCACCAGCTCAGTGAGAGCCATTGAAGCAGACTGTCTCTGTGTTTCTGTGCTGCTCTTGTGCTCAACAAAGGCTCCTTGTAAACATCTAGAAAGATGCATTCCTCACCACCTCCTCTGCTGTCCTTCAAACTCTTCTTTGCTACATGAAACTTAACAATAGCAAGGCTGCTGCAGTGCTGAGCTTCCTGCCCTTGCTAATGCTGTGGTTTTGTTTCCTTGGACTCTAGTTTTCATTTGTATCCATCTTTTCTTCTCTTTTAGCCTTTCACTGTGAGATCCTTGGCCTGGCAATCTCTTTGTTCTGTATTTGCAAGGCAGCTGACACAATGGGGCTGAGATCCATTACAGCGTTGTGGTAACTCAGATAGGAACAGCTATTGTAATAGCTCTGTCTTTTTGTTCTTTCTTGAAGGCTCTGGGATTTAGGTATCTAGTTATCAGGGCTATTTAAGTTGGCCTGACCAGTCTTTGGAGCTTAGTAACTTTTGTTAAAAGTACATTTATTGTGAGGATTCATTCCCATACCCTGTCTCCCACAGTGATAGGGGAGAACAGAAGGTTGTAAATCAAGCAGATTTTAGTGTAAATTATTCAGTCTTCATTGTGTAAGAGTCCCTGCAGAATCTGACTGCCCAATGAGCTACTCTTGCTTATTTCCTGAGGTCCAAAATTATATGAAGTTCACATATACGATATATGTTCCTTTAAAAACAAAGTACAAGGAACATGTTTGACTTGGTCTTTTCTCTCAAGAAAGGTT
>NW_009968379.1:0-1538 GCF_000747805.2 Chaetura pelagica | reverse complement strand
GCTCAGGGATGCGGTCGAACAGCAGCAGAGTCAACTGGTTTGCTAAAAGCCCCTTCCTGGCTGCAAAATTAGATGAGCCATAGGCATGGGCTTCATGTGAATGTGGTCTTTGAGTGGTCTGTCTGGCCTGGAGGAGGAAGATACCTGTCAGCTGGACACTCCTGGGTCACAGTTTTGTCTAGGTTGAGGAGGGTACTTTCTCTGTTATTGTCTGGTTTGTGCTGCAGAGAGCTCCCATCCTCTAGCAATTTCTCTGGTGGAACACTGTGTGCTTGCCTGTTGTTTTCAGTCCCCATTCCATCTCTGAACTGCGTTCCACAATCTTCCATGTCTTCCAGACTTTTGCTGCTAGTCCGTTCTCCGACCCCATCCAGCTGGACAACCCTGATCCACAGCCCATCATCGATGGAGAAGAAGGGCTGATCTGGGTCATCGGGCCTGTCCTGGCCGTGGTGTTCATCATCTGCATTGTCATTGCCATTCTACTCTACAAAAAGTAAGAGATGCTTCTTGCCCAGATCTGTGACCATTCCGAGTGTCCCCAGCTCTGCATGGAATTCCCTCCTTGGCCCTCACGTTGTCAGCTGGAGCAAAACCTTGCACCAGCACCAGAGAGTGGAGCCCTGAGGCACAAATGCTGCAGTGGAAAGGTCTGATTGGCACAGGAGAGATCAGCAGTGGGTTGCAGGGACTTTCTGCTTCAGAGTCTACCCTGTGCCCTTCTGGTTAAAGCTCTCCTTGCCTGACAGACAGCCTGTGGTGGCATGTGTGCACTGAGCTTGTCAGGTCTCTGGCCTGTCTCCTCCAGAAGAGCTGCTGAAGCCTTGAGCTCCCCTTCCTGTGCTCAGGATGTGTGTGCACAGAGGGGGTGAGACAGAGAAAGCACCTGAGACCTCCACTGTTCCCAAACTGCTTTTCAGTTGGAATTTAGGAGACGAGAGCAGGGGTGTCATGTGAGCCTGCAGGAAAGTGGAGGGAACAACCCCTGGAAATCTCTCCCTTGTCCTTGGCCTTCAGAGCAGCTCATGGTGTGTGGATGGGAATATGGGGCTCCTTGAGCACACTCAGGACATGATGTGCAGTGAGAAAGGACAGGAGAGGAAGCAGATGCTGAGCAAAACAGATCCAGAAAAGGGGCAGGATGGCAGCTCTGGCCAGTGCCAGGGTGTCCTTAGTTGGGACATGCAGTTTGCAGGATGGAGGGAGCTCTCCTGACCCTGCTCCACCTTCCATCTGCACAGCTGTGTCTGCTGATGCACATGGGTGGGGCTGGTGCATCCCACATGTGTGAAGGTGCTGGACACACAAAGCTCCGGGGTCAGGGACTCAGGTGGCTCTTGTTGGTGCTCATCAGCACTGATCTCCTGGGCAGTCTTTGCTGGTCCCACCTTCCACCTGTGTTACCAGGGTTAGAGCTGAGCAAACACTTCTCTCTTCCTCTGCAAGTCCTTTCTAACCTGAACATTTGTCTTGTCTTCTCTCCACTTACTGCTTTCCTGGACAGCAAACCAGACAGGTAAGAGCACCAGATTTGCCAC
>NW_009968378.1:0-1537 GCF_000747805.2 Chaetura pelagica | reverse complement strand
TTAAGGTCTCTTCCAACCCAAATCTTTCTATGATTCTATAATGATTGTATGAGATAAACTCTAGTCCTCCCCCTGCCAGGGCAGGAACCCACCATCTTCTGAAGAGCACACCCAGTATTAGCTCAGCTGAGCTTGAATCTCATGGGCGAAAAAGCAGTTGTCACTGCTGGTGCCTACTCCTGGCTTGCATTTCAACAGTTGTCTCTGTCTTAGCAAAGGAGAGACCATAGTTTCTATGTGTAAAGCTTTTGGTTTGGTTAGTTGAAAAGTGTTCTCTAAATGCCAAGACTTCTCAACATGCAAACACCTCAACCACTCAGTGACTCATGCTCAAACGAGAAAGAACTGAAAACACAAAACAGGATGTGGAAGACAAGTATCCATAACCACAGCTGAAGCATAACAGGAAAGCTTCTCTTTGTGTACCTCGGTTACCCATCTATCAATAATAGGCTAACAATCCTTCCTTTGCCATAAATGATGATGTAGCTGGGATAGAAACCACTCTTGGTCAGTATATTCACAGTAGTTCTTGTCTGGAGGCTCAAGGAGTAGCAAAATAATACTGGGTTTTTTTCTATTCTTAGAAAACACTTTTGTTTCATTAAAGGGATGAAACAGAGAAATGTCCCAATGAAGTAGGGTCAAAGTTTAGCAATTTTCATAATTTCTGTGTAAAATTCACCATCATTTTGCACACTCTTCCTCTTACCTACCTTTTCACTTCTTTTTCCCATCATCTCTCTTTCTCTGACAACAGAGCACAAGCCACAGATATTTCCCTGAGCCTGTGAACAAAGAGCAGGTAAAAGTAATGCCTAAAACACTCCAGTCTACATCTTTCATTCTTGTTTATCACCTCTGGTATGTGATCATCCTGTTTCTACATGAAGGGCAGCAGAACAACACTCCAGTAGCATCATGTGGTGCTGCACACAGGACCTCATCATACTTTGAGCAAAATGGTCTTTTGATGTCCTTCATTTTGACTGAGGATTTGAACACAAGTTCAAAATAATTTCCTTTCTGCCAAAATTACCTCCAAGCTGAACTTCACATTTTCAGGGTTGTACTAAGGCTTTACAAATCACAAGTCCTAAACGTAACAAGCACATGACATTTCATGGCATTACAGGAAACATCTGGATTCCAGTGCCATATGAGACCAGAGAGATGGATTGAATAGTGGAATGAACCGACACTTTCAAGGTTTCATTTTTCTCATAGGTTGCTTGTGGAAGTTATCACACATGAGTTACAGAATCATTAAATTCCACGTGTCATATATCTTGCTTTCTTTGTAGACCATTCAAAGAAAAAACATGGACTTGAGAAATGCAGTTTTTATTTTTACCCATTTATATCACCCTTAGTTGTCCCTTGCTTTCCAACCAGTTCCAAGATATGGGTTAGAAGAGTGTAGGTCCCTTGGTTCTCTTTAGCCAGCTTTTTGAAACATGTTTTTCCTCTGCAAGTCTTCCAGAGTTCTGCCCACTGCCTTTGACTTCTGAAATGCAACATTTAAAGGTTCCTTCCA
>NW_009968377.1:0-1538 GCF_000747805.2 Chaetura pelagica | reverse complement strand
ACAACAAAAACACAAACAAATAAACCCCAACATATTTTGCTAGAAAATAGATTCCAAAAAGCAGTGGAGGACCTGGAACAATCCAAGATAAATTTGTACACTGTAAAATCATTTGTGTTGTGATTATGGAGTTCTACTTTAGTCTTGTTGGGAAGGGAGAAACTGAATGAGATTAATACAATGTATTTACAGTTTAAGAGGTGTGCTGGATTTTGAATTCCAACACATTACTTCTGCCTGTAAACACACTTTACAGGGATGGCAAAAACATCAGCCTTCAAGGTGATCACTATGCCCTTTTTGGGAGACGAATAAGGACAGATAAATGTAGGGCAGCTGCCAAGTCTCCCAGTCAGTCAGTTGTACTTAAGTATTTAATAAAATCCACAGAGATAGCCTTCAGCATCACCCTCCCACTGCTCCTTGCTGGTTCCATCGAGCCCAGCAGAACAAAGCCTTTCTTATACTCTGAGCACAGTGATTTCAGCTGAGCTGTTTATTCACTGTGACCTATTAGGATTCACATGATCTACTTGAACACAAAAGGTTCCTAACACAGAGAGAGAGAAATTAGTAGCTCTTTGGGTTGCTTGAGCAAAATAAAACAATGTACTTGTCAGAACTCTAATATTGATAGCAATCAAATAGTTTTGAAACTACACTACCACAGCAAAACCTGGTGGTTATTTAATAAATACCTAAATCATTTCAATCCACTTTCCTTGTACATGCAGTAAGCCACATGGGAAAAAGATATTATTTATTAGTATAGATTTTCTGTTAGCTACACTAGTTTAGAAAACACTAGAAAAAGAGGCTTAATGTATTAATCCTTTGAGATGGCAGAAGAAGTCCTTGGAATTAGTTTTTTGCCATCCACAAAATAAAACATGGGGGAAAAGTAAGATTTGCTGGCACAAAAACATAGCTGACTGTGTTTGCAGTTTTGAAACAACACGCAGCTAACAGTGCTCCAGGCTTATCAGGATAAATATGCCAAACAGAAAATCTTTACAGTCTTAATCCAAAGCAAATTTGAAGTTGTAACAAAAATTGTATTTGCTCTTAAGAAACCTTCCTTGCTAGGGTCACTTAGATATGGTGCAACTGAAGCAGTATGTTACAATACACCTTTGCTTTAGTGCTTGTTACGTCCCATCAAACACTCTCAAAAGAAACATACAGACACCCTTTATGTATTTGTTGTGTGTACAAGAGCCAAAACTAATCTGTTCTCAGAGGCTGAGTCAATAGTTCACTGAAAGCATTTACAGTGGGGTGCCATCTGAATCTGACATGGATGCGATTTGCTCAAACCTCTCCTGCTTTAGTTAACACTTTCAGTAATTACAAATGAGGAAACTTAGGGTATTTTCAAATAACAGTCTGATAATACTGAATTAAGAAAGCAGGAAATCTTACTAACAAGATTAGCAAATGAAATTATTTTGAAAAATGTAAGATATTACCTAAATTTCACAAGATAGATTTCGGTAAAGGAAAGTGTGTGGTGGTATATTTAGGAGACTTAAAAAATA
>NW_009968376.1:0-1537 GCF_000747805.2 Chaetura pelagica | reverse complement strand
CTACACGTACATACTGAAGTGTCTACTCTAAGGCAACTGGTGATTTTAGTCGTTTGCTTTGGTTGTTTTAAAGGAGCTTTTCAGTTGTCTTATCATGGGTTTTGCTGAATCACAGGTGCTGCTGATATTCCTGCTAATGGTTGAAGAGGAGGAGAAGTTTGTTGTGTAACAATAAAACAATGATTTTGTGCGGTTAATCAGCTTGAGGATTGTTTTGTGTAAGTGCAATCCATTCTCATAAAAGCTTTAATCTTCTGCTTCTCAGAAGAGTAACTAACTCAGGTAGGGCTCCAGGCTGCCACAACTAAGCTGTTTTGAAACTAACCTGGGTGAGCCCACATGCTTGTCTGTATCACTAACACTCCCCAACGTGTTTCAAAAGCTTTAGAGAAGTGTAAACTTTCTACAAGCTTGGAAAACAGTTAGTTTGTTAGCTAGTTAGTTAGTTAGTTGCTAGTTATCATTTTGGTAGATCTTTCTTCCAGATGGCTTGGTACAGTCACTGTCTCAAGAACCGTTATGCCATAGTCAGAACTTCTGTATTTTTTATCATAAATTCATTCTCTTTTTTCTTGCCTCAGACTAAAGAAATGTCTCAACAGTTGGTTCAAATTCTTAGCATGGGATTAGGTTAGATGACAAAGTTTTAGACTAGTTCCGATTTCCTCCAGAATATCCAGTTTTGCCTTCTAATCTAAGTGTGAAAGGACCTTACTTTAACAGTGAGTGGGTGGATGTTACCAAATCAAAGCAATCCAAACCATGGTTTCATCCTTCATTTTTAATTAGGACCCATAGGTTGGTGTTAAAGGGCTGCTTACACTCAGGTTTGATACAGTGCATCTACTGACAATTGCTATAAGATTTATAAAGATTTGCTATTGTGTCCTAGATTGCAAAAATAGGCAGATTAAAGCTGGAGCCAGGAATTTGCCAATTATGATAAGTAACTGGTAACCTTAAAGAAAAGGTGAACAAATTGATCCCCTGCATTATTACCTCCTTACTGTCAATAAAGAAGAGCTAACAGGAAGAGACAATTACTCTTTTCTCAGCTACAGAAGAATAATTGTGCAGAGCAGTTGCACTGAATGGCTCTGGCAAACACACTCACTAGTAGAGAAAAATATATACCCTTAAGATTTTGCCAGGGTATACCAGCCCTGGGGTACCTTGTAAAGGCTAATCAGCCAGTTTGACAGGAGCTGAGGTGCTAAATTATCTAAGAAGGCTACTTATTAAGCATAATCTTAATAATACATTTTCTTACTTCATCTATTGTAATTTTTGTGTATTATTTTCTATCAAACTGTAGGTTTTTATCCTTAAACCTTTTCAAAGGATTTAAGGATCTAACAAACTACAAAGCATCCCAGTTTTTTATCCCTGAAGTCAGAAAGCTGAAGTACTCTTTGTAGAGCCCTGCATCACAATACCTTTATCCACGGTATCCAAAGAGTATCAGAGTGCTCAACTTCTGATTCAGCTGAGAAAAGATAGTTTTAGGGGCATGGGAAAGAATCATCACCAGTAGCCC
>NW_009968375.1:0-1536 GCF_000747805.2 Chaetura pelagica | reverse complement strand
AGACAGCAGGAACCACACTGAAAATGGTATTTACAAACTTTTCCACCTGAAAAGTTTTTAATCTCTTCATAACAGTCCTGATTTATTCATCAAGAATTTTATGAAAATATTGTGTCCTAATCAGGTGAGTGATGCACAAAATCCATCTCTAATGGTTAAAAATATTAATAAGAAGAAATGTACATACCTTCAGCTGTTACCATGACCAGGTGAGAAGTAAAAGGAAGAAAAAGAGAAATTGACAGTTTCAGTTATAAGTTTAAACAGGAAGGAATCTGACCCTGTTAAAACATATCCTAAGAAAAAAAAAGTAAAACTATTTGACAATTCAACCAGGTATCTTCAGTATTATACCTTTTCTTTCCAATGATACCACTCAGTATTTGTAGATCAAATAGAAACACACAGAAAGCTGTTCTGTGGGGCAGTGAAATTGCAATTAATTTTGCATATGACAGGAGCACTGTTAGTGTTTTATTGTTATGCCATTTCCACATTGCAAAATGTTCCTTATTGCAGTTTTCAAGGTATTTGCATCATTCTGTTAATCCTGACTGGATTATTCAGTAATCTTATTTGTGAATCTTGATGGTAGGATGTGTAATAATTGCATTCTTTTCTTATACAGCAGCAGAACTTTGAGTATTTTCTCCTGTTCCTGCTCTATACTTTCTATATACAAAGAGGATTTACTTGGAAAGAGATTCAGAAAAGGGCCTTTGTATTACAAGTACCTGGAAGGGCAAAGCAAAGAGCTGAAGGTCACTCTGAGTGGATGCCACTTCTGTCAGATGTTTGGGTAAGTTTTTCCATCTTATGGAGTCCAGCTGTAAACTTTAAAGTCACTATGCTGTGTAGTGACTTCAATACTAAATTAAACGTGAAGTGTTTTTATGTCAGTATCCCATGATGACTTTTGTGAAAAACAATGCACAAATTTTATCAGCAGAATGCCTGAAGAATTAGTTTTGCATAGACCATACACGTGCAAGGCTCAGAAAGTAGATTTTTCAGTTTCATGTTTAAAACTGGGCCCACACGAAACCTTTTCTTTAGGGGAACATCAAAGGAACACTTGGCTTCTCAAATCAAGCAGAATTATGAAAATATCTATACCTTCAGTGGGTTTATCAGCAACGCCATCTTGATTGTCATAGTCTTCTGGCTTTGTTACCACCATGGAAGTCAGTGGTGTTACAAACTTGTATTTCAGGGAGAGATCCAGGGCTTCAGCGGTGAGATTCTCCTTTTCTTCTCCTGTAGCTGCAGTACTGAATACAGGCAGAGACTCCTAGTGTTAGTGATTGCTAAATTACTCACTGAACTCTGAATTAAATATTTTTCTTTCAAGTGAAGTTGTTTCTCTGCAGCTACTTTATCAATAAGGAATATTTGCTACAGTCTAGGAGCACTTTTGCTTCCACTGGCTATCCAAGAAAATGACAAAACTGTGGTTTACATTTGCAATAGTTTAAAATTATTTAATTTGCAACCTGAAGCAGGAATACTGAGGTTAGGGAGAACAGCTTGGGGGAT
>NW_009968374.1:0-1536 GCF_000747805.2 Chaetura pelagica | reverse complement strand
GGCAACCTGTGCCAGTGTCTCACCACCCTTGAAGGAAAGAATTTCTTCCTTCTTTACCACACACCTCTCAGCAGCATTGCAAATCACCTTGAGACAGCAATGTCTCTGATGAATGCAGGGAAGACCAAAGTGATGCTGGTCAAAAAGGTGAAATGCTTTAAAGAGCTCACTTGGACAGTGATCTCACATTGCTCCATAGCACATCTCCCCACAACCCCCATGTTGAAGAAACTTTGAGTCCTTCTCCAAACTCATTGTGGATTGGCCACAGGACAACACTCTCTTAAGGCACCTTATTTAAACTCTAGCAAGCTAAGAAATGCTCTTATTTCCTCCTGGCTGAGGTCTTGGCAACGTATGCCTTCATGAGCTCCCATTTGACCTGCTGCAATTCACCATTTGAACCTGAATGTGAAGACAACACAAGTCCACATCAGCTTGCTTTCTCCATGCTTTGGCTTACCATCAAGATAGTTGTCTCCACTGGCTCCCAGGCAGCTTTTGGTACCAGTGATCAAGCCCACTTTAGTGGTACTATCTCAGCAATAACAGGAAGCTAGGATAAAGCTGAAGACAAAAAAAGAAACAGTTCTTTCTCACTGGATTCTGGCTATTAGAGGAGATCAGACAGATTCAGGCCCTGAGCACTTTTAGGAAATTAGGTAAACCCTTCCTGCCCGGATCAGCTCTGTCAAAATGTGACTCAGTATTTGTCACTGCAGCTAATTGTTGTTTCTGTCTCAGCTGCAAGGCCATCTCTGGCCTGAAGTGTTGGAAGTTTCCTTTTGGTGAATATTCACCGTTTGCAGGAAAATGATGAAGGCATTTAATTTTCCTTCAAAACACTCATCATTCACAGCGACCTAACTAGTCTTTCTGCTAGGACAATAACACTGAACTTCCTGAGTGAAGCTAAAACCAGCTACTAGGAAAACACCCAGATTTTCCTAAACACTAGGAAATGCGTGAAATGCCATTAAACATGAAAAGAGGGACATCACAGTTACTATTCTTTCCAAAGCTTTTTATGATAATTCTCACTCTTACAATAGCACCTATAAGAGCAATTCAGATAAGAACCCCCTGAGATAAGCCCTGTGCAAAGTCCTTATGGTATGAGGCAATCCCCGTAATAGCAAGGAGATTAATGCTGATAAGATGGAAGAATTTCATGGCTGAATGTCCTGTCAGTAAATTCTGACAATAAACCTTCTTTTCACACACCATTTGCCTTCAGCGAAGGAGGATAAATTAACCTGCATGGAGCACTGCACTAATGACTTCCAGTATTTGAGCTGGGTCACCTGGGATAAATCTGCATGGGAGACCTTGAGCAGACATGAACTCCCTTGCCAGGGCTCACAGCAGGTAGGACATGAGTCAGCTTTGACCTGAAGGCTGAGCAACCACCACAGTATGGTGCTGAGGTTGTGTTCCTGTGCACGGCTGGTGTAACCCATGGGGGAGAGCAAAGAGCTTTTGGGGAAGGATAAGTTTGTAGATAATAGAATCACAGAATCATAGGATGGGTTGGGT
>NW_009968373.1:0-1537 GCF_000747805.2 Chaetura pelagica | reverse complement strand
CTATCATGAACCTTATTCTACAGGACACATAGAAAAAGACACTACAGAAGACAGATACTCTCTCTACATTTGCCTGGGAAATTATGCTGAATTCTCCAGCTAACTAAGCTATGAACAAGGAAGTATTTTCTATGACATCTTATCCGATTCATGGCTGTTCCCCTTGTAACTCTACAAGAGATAGAGACTATTCTCTTTCCTTAGTCACTTTGTTTGATACTACAGACAGGCTTACCAAAACTTGTTTTGAGTAAGTGACTATTCAGTTTGATTTAAATGACCTGTTCAAGGTCAGTCACCAACTGGGATTTGAACTCTCATTTTCTGCGTACCAGGATGTTAGTTTGACTATTAGTTTTAATCATAGATCACACATGGTGGGATGTGAGTTTTCCAGGGAGTTTGCTTGTCTTCGCTACAGTGTTTCTAGAAGGATTGGCCACATTTCTTAGGTCACTACTTGAAACTTGCCAGTCTTCTCATAGATGGTGAGGCACAAAGATATTGATTTAGAAGAAGAACCTGAGCAGCAAGCTTTGGTTGTATGATTTATTAACATAGCATAAATAGTGGTTCTGTTTAGTTGCAGCAGAGCCTTGTTAATCTGCAGTTGGCTGGTCTATGCACAGAGTGTTCCTGTCATGCATCTCAGAAAGCAGTAGAGGGACTGATTTGTTACTTTCATCAGCCATACATCTTCAGCTAGAGTCTGCATCTGAGCCATTGTGTTCAGCCGCCTTTGAGGGAGCTATCCTTCAGGAATTTGACTAACTTCTTTTGAACACACCTGTACTTTTGGCTTTCACACAGGCCAAAGAAGCATAAAGCATTTCTGCCTATCATGTTGACAATGTAACATGCTAGTTCCCCAATACAATACCAAATACAAAGAACTGGCAAACTAGTTTTGTGTTTTTCTCAGCTGCTATTGCTGTTTTATTAACCCCAAAGCTGGTCATCCTCCTAGTCCCAAAGCTAGCGAAGAAATAGGTAAAACAGAGTTTCTTCTGGCAGAACAAAGGCTCTACAGAGCAGAGTGAAACAATAAAGCTGTTAAGTTCTCAGTGTGTGGTTTCTCTCAGCTTGCTTTGGCAACTTGGTATGGGGAATATATGTGGGTGAAGCTGGAAAACTTCTTACTCAGACTTGAAGGAGGCACGTTTTTCCCCTCATCATCCTCTAAGCACCTTTATAACACAAAACCACAGGAAATAATAAATCCCTGCTGTGCTTCTGACTAGCACAAATGGCCATGGTCCAGAGACAGGATCAGGGGACTGAAAAAATATTAAGCTCTTTTTGGATAAACAAGAAGTAATTCAGCAGCCATGCCTTAGTGCATTTCCTCAGAGCAGTGGAAGTGAGTTTGTTTGACTCTCCTTGCAGGCCAACAGCAAGGAAAACATCCTGGCTGTGGAGTGATCTCCCAGTAAATGAAGCATCAGAAAGCACACGGTGCTTGCCAGAATCCTGTCAACAGGGCACATAGATTGTTTTTTTGAAAAAGAGAAAACTTGCACAGGAAGATGCACTCAGA
>NW_009968372.1:0-1537 GCF_000747805.2 Chaetura pelagica | reverse complement strand
GAATGGCCCCTTCGGTCTAATTGCTGCACATGCAGATGAATATGAAGATTTGAAAGAATGAGTGTGACGCTAACTCTTGAGAAGTGAGTGGTACGCTGGAGTAGTGAACTTGAACTAAATCGCTCAACTACTTTACTGCTTAAGAGTGTTGTGGTTGCATCTCTATTTAAAGAAATACCTGGCAAGCTGATAAAAGTGCTTGTCTTGACACATCTGTGGCTGGTAAAACATTGCTCCCTTACTACTTCCTGTTCAGCAGTGCATTTGGGCTCAGCAAAGCGTGTGCTAGTTTCCTTGTAGTATGAACTGCCAGTCACTTGTTAGTGTTTGCAGAAAGCAAGAGCAAAGGTGTGTGGCAAAAGGCTGCCTTGTCCCACAGAATATTGAAAGGCTATAAAGCGATTGTTCCATGTTGACACGCACATTTTGGCATTTCTCAGAGGCCAAAATAAATATTGTATGTGTTTAAGGTGTTTTCTTTGGACATGGCAGTCTTGGATTCAAGTTTTTTGTGTGCAGAAGGCAAGATATGGCCTGAACTGTCTCTATGTGATGGCAGAAAAATGCAGTCATGGCTCCTGTCAGATGTCACAGGCAGTCTTACCCTGTTACACACAAATGCTGCATCCTTAGTGGGAGGAGGCTTTCCCAGCAGAACTGTTGTGGTACTCTTCACTAAGCTTCCTTGCTAACAAGCTCATGTGATCTCAGAAGTATGGCAAGATGTATTGAGAAAACTGATTGGCTCTAAGCAAGCTCTGTTGTTGCTACTTCATATTTATAAACTAGCAGAACAAGCCCATTACTTTGATTCATGTCTCTTCCTTCAAGTCTCTGACTATTTAAGAGAGGTGCTTTTTACTCTTGTGCTAGTATTTTTTGTCTTCTTTTTTGTGTGTGTGCAGCTACCACTTCCGCAGTTGATGCTTCGGAAAGAGCTACTCCACATACTATTACTGATGCAAATAAATTCTTGCTATGCAGCTTAGTAAGTACTTTGTAGCACTGTCCAGGGATGCAGAAATATTTGCATGAGTGACTTTTCTCTTTTTATAATCTCAAGAACAAAATTACCTAGTATTTAAAGGTGACAAGCAATTGTGTGATTTTGTGGCTAATTAGAGATTTCTATTCAGAGTCTAATTCAACTGATCAATAAAACATGCACGTGCTTCTACATCACCACTGATGTACATTAATATGTAGGTTCAGCTTTCTATGTCAGATGTGACCTGGCAAAGCAAAGACTTTGGGGTGGGAGTGAATGACACCAAAGCAGCCAGCAGTGCTTGTCCTCTGTGTGAGCACTACAGAAGTAGATGGCATTTCTGTCTTTAAATCTACTTGAGGGTTTACCAGAAAGTGTGCTAAAGCTACGTAGCTAGTAGGATACGCTTTAGTCCATGTTCTGCAGCTGCTGAATAGGCAGGCTGTTCTAAATGGAGTTCAGAAACTTGACAGCATTCTCTTCAAGTGGAGGACGCAGGTAGAGCAAGCTGTAATCCAAACTTGCTTTCATCTCCCTAAGAGAGCTGGG
>NW_009968371.1:0-1535 GCF_000747805.2 Chaetura pelagica | reverse complement strand
TTTTTTTGCTTGATTTGGCTCCCATTGCAAGACCCAGCAAGCAGTTTTATTGTGCTGTTTGTCAGCAAGTGATGAATTGCTATTAGTTAACAGGTGAACTGTGCCATACTGAAAATGAATGTGAGGAGGAGCAAGCGCACATCTCAAATTACATGCTCTATTATGTAAATTACAGGTGACAAGTGGCAAGAGTCCTGCACAGTGGATGGGTTGGCTAAAATTGTGCCAGTACTTCATGCTAACGCATATCAAGAAGAATCATGTGTAAAACTGGAAAATAAATTTCTAGGTGTGATGATGATACTTGCTTTCTCTTAAATGAAACAAACCTGACTGAAAATATTCAGATTTAAAGAATTACGTCCTACCTTCAGTTTGGTGGAGAGGACGAAGTACATTGTTTTCGTGGCTAGCTTTTAATTCTCATTAGCAAACTGAAAAGTCTCATTCCACTTTGTGTAAACAATCTGAATCATTTTCATACTGAGCAGGCTTTACAGATCTAAGCAATGCTCTAGAAATGTGTATGTTCAATAAGTGTGTGTGCCTACACTTATTATTGAGCTCTTAAAAAGCAGAATCTTTCAAAACATTCTGAAGTTCTGAAGAGATTATGCGAGATATTATCTAGACTAGAAAAATAATGCTCTCTTTAAGAGCTATCTGCTTTGTCTCTTTTCCTACTATTTCTTCTACAACTACTGTATTTGTGTTTACTTAGTTAAAAGCTGGCTTACTGGATAGGTTCATGGGATGTGCATCTCACTACTTTGTGGGTCTCAAGAGGGTTTGTAAGCCCAGAGGTCTTATTTCAATTAGTTTCAGCTCAGCATTTGTAATATGAGACATTCAGCCTTAAACAGTAGATAATAACAGTGAGTAGCTGCTATCTCAATTAAAGAAATAATGAAAGCTCTGGAAAATAAGAGAACAAAAGCTTCTAAGAATGAAAAAAATATTAGGACATGGTTAGTGAAACTAGTAGCTTATTCTAGCTGCTTGGACCAGTAATTAAACTTCTTGGGCTTTATGCATGAACCTATTAAAAGTATCATACCAAGCATATTTCAAGCTGTTATTATGCTGAGTAAGCTTGTACCATAGTGAACATAAGCTTATACATAGTGAACTTATATCATTTTCATTAGGAAGACACTTCACCATCAAGTCTGCAATAATATTCAAATGCAGTAGCAAACCCATGCAGCAATTAGTTAGACAGATAAATTCTGCTGTTATTGTACTGATGACTATTTGAATAACTTCAGGTTATGTATTATAATTTCAGGATATGCATACACATGAATTTACAATGAATGATGTAATGGAGGAAAACAGTACTTCCAGTAGATAAATTCAGTAAGCAGAAATGATGGTAAAAGTAATTCAGATACTTCAGTGCTGATTAATCCACGTGTAGGAAGATGAACATTACAGCCTGCGGGTTGTTCTCTGGCTTCATTTAGGTAGTCAAGTGGTCAATAAGCAGAGTTGTCTGACTTGGACTCTGCAAAAAGTATCAGAGACAAAACCAA
>NW_009968370.1:0-1534 GCF_000747805.2 Chaetura pelagica | reverse complement strand
GAGGCGCCGGGAACGGACGGAGCTGCTGGGAACACTGGGATAACAGCACCGGGAACGCTGGGAACACCAGGAAAACTGCACCAGGACCACCAGGGAATACTGGGATAACAGCACCAGGACGACCGGGATAACAACACCGGGAACACCAGGATAACACTAGGATAATAGCACCAGGACTACCGGGGAACTCCAGGATAACCACACCAGGACCACCAGGGAACAACAGGATAACAATGCCAGGAACACCAGGGAACACTGGGATAACAACGCCGAGACCACCAGGGAAAACTGGGATGACACCAGGATAACACTGGGATAACAATGCCAGGACCACCAGAGGACACTGGGATGACAATGCCAGGACCATCAGGGAATGCCAAGATACCAACACCAGGACCACTGGGGAACACTAGGATGACACTGGGATAATGCTGGGATAACAGGGCCAGGACCACCAGGGAAAACTGGGATAACAACACCAGGAACACCAGGATAACACCAGGAGAACAACACCAGGACCACTGGGGAACACCAGCATAACACTGAGATAACAACACCAGGACCACCAGGGAACACTGGGATAATGCTGGGATAACACTGGAATAACGCTGGGACCAGCAGGATAACAACACTGGGACCACAAGGGAATACTGGGAATGCTGGGATAACAGTGGGACCATTGGGATCACACCAGGACCACCAGGGAAACACTGGGAATGCTGAGATAATGCTGGGACCACCAGGATAACAACACCAGGAGTCTTGGGATAACACTGGGGTAACACCAGGATCACCAGGATAACAACACTGGGACCACCAGGGAATGCCAGGAAGGCTGGGATAACAGCTGGACCACTGGGATAACAACACCAGGACCACTGGGGTACACTGGGAACACCAGGATCACACCAGCACCACCAGGAGAACACTGGGACCCCCCAGATAACCATGCCAGGACTCCCAGGGAACACTGGGATAACACCAGGATAACACTAGGACCACCGGGAAATGCTGAGACCACCGGGAGAACACCAGGACCCCAGGGAACACTGGGAATGCTGGGATAATAGCAGGGCCATTGGGATCACACCAGGACCACCAAGGAATACTGGGAATGCTGGGATAACGCTGGGTCTAACAGGATAACAACACCAGGAATCTAGGGATAACACCAGGAATCCAGGGACAGCAACACCAGGACCCTGGGTTAACGACACCAAGAACCCTGGGGTAACACTGGGATAACATCAGGATCACAAGGATAACGATGCTGGGACCACCAGGGAATGCCAGGAGCATCAGGACAACACCAGGAGCCCCGGGATAACAACACCAGGACCCTGGGATAACGACACCAGGAGCCCTGGGATAACACTGGGATAACACCAGGACTATGAGAATAACAACAGTGGGACCACCTGGGTAACAATGCTGGGACCAGCAGGGAATGCCAGGAACATCAGGACAACACCAGAAGCCCCGGGATAAGGACACCAGGATCCTGGGATAACGACACCAGGACCCTGGGATAACA
>NW_009968369.1:0-1534 GCF_000747805.2 Chaetura pelagica | reverse complement strand
CAGGGTCAGAATGAATCTTGAGGGAATATCCTCTGGCATTCTATCAACATTTGGAAAAATATGTACCTTTTTTTCAAAGCATTTGTTTGAAACCTCAGAAAAGCCTAACTGGAGCTTTGCCAAACTCCTCTTCCAGAATTAGTGCTTCATTTTAGAAACCTGTGTAGACCAGAAGTCCATGTGTGGGCAGACAAGGTGAGATGTTTTATCTCTGCTCAGCTTGCATTCCCACCATGTATTTATTTCAAGCTATGATTGTAGCTGCACAGGAAAATGGAGATCTAAAAATTTCAGCTTTTCAACTATGTGTCCTAAAGCAGAGAAACAAAACTAAACTTAAATCAGAGCTGTTTAGTAACACCAGCATTGAGGGAGAACATTGTGTCAAGCAAGCCGGGCTTTGGCTGTCTTCACATGGGACTTCTAGTGACCTTTCCAAGGTTGTTACCCGCTTATTGAAAGGATTCTGGGACAGGTTTTCTACCTTTTTAAAAATACCACACCCAAGCATATGTCATAGCACATCTTGGTCTGCCCTTCCAGTTTTCGTAACTCCCCTGTGGCTTGTTTGCCATCCACATTGGACTCCTTAGTAAGAAGCTGTGAGAGTCTCTTCAGAATCCTGCTTGCTGTTGGGTCTCTCTACACTGGCTCAGCTAGGTATGAAATTGTACCCCCAAGTTCTCACTATGTTCACGTCTGTTCTTGCCCATGACCCTAGTGTGGAGCTGACTTTGCTCAACAGTTCTTGTCCCAGAGGAGCCTGCAGCTGGCTGCTTGCTTCCTGGTAGCTCAGGTTTTAAAACTGAAACTGGGAATGCTCAAGAAGGACATTGTTGAAGGCTAAACTGGATCTTAATGTGGTAACATACAAACCACCTGCACAAGTTCACCTGCCACAACAGGGCTCTTGAAGTCCCTATGAAAAATGGTGTCACTATTGGCAGAGGCAGCAGTCTCTCTTTTTCTTTGCACACTCTCTTGGAAGAACCAGGCTGTTGCAGAGATATCAGGTGCAATGAGATCTAGTCCAAGGTATGAAAACTAACAAGTTTCTGACTAACAGAATATGGCCTTTTCAAAAGGATGGAATTAGGGCTTAAGGTTCTCCCTATGGTTTAATGCTGAAGTCCTGTATCCTGCCCTGAATCCCTCTAGTCTGTTATAAACTGCAGCTGTCACAAGCAGGATGTTGGGAGTGATGCAAAGGAGATGACCTGCTCCCAGACCAAGAGCTGTGAAAAGAGCTGCCCAGTGTTCTGTGGGCACCACAAGTGTCTTTGCTTAAAAGTCATTAACTAAAGTTTGCAAGAGGTGTCTCCACTTGATGAATGTAATGTACAGCTGAAGCTGAGAGGATTTACTGGGAGAAACAGGACTTTACCCTTGGGCTGTTCTTATACTTTTCCTCACCCATCTACTGGTTACCACTGGAGATGGGCTGTACCTGGAGGTAAATCTGATCTTATGTGGCCATTCCACATGTTTGAAGCTTTACTGAAGTGAGATGGCCTGTAGGGGTGTGCATTGCCAA
>NW_009968368.1:0-1533 GCF_000747805.2 Chaetura pelagica | reverse complement strand
TTTTTTTTTGGCTTAATTTATGAGTAAAAAAAAAAGGAAAACTATCATGAGGTGTTAACTTAAGGGAAAGGTTAAGTACAGAAAGGATGTACAAATTTACTCAAGGAAGACAGACACCTGCCTATTACTGTTAAGTTTGTAAAACAAAAGAACAAAACACAACACAAAGAGCAGGACAGAATCAGATTCCTATACTATGTAGCCATATTGCAAATTCACCTAATAGATGTTTTTATTTCTTAGACTCTTATTTCTATCCATCAGCTATGCAAGATAGAAATGTTGAAGTTTTTGCAAATGTAAACACCTAAGCCTTAAACAACAAAAAGGAATTAAACCCGTAATATTTGAATCTTAATTTTCAGCCTGTTATAGTTTATACAGGTGTGTTTCCTATTGGGCTAAACAGGATTATCTGTGTGTGATTTTGACTCTGAACTCTACACTAACAATGTAGGAAAGATTCTGATTTATAATACAGGGAGAATATAATCTTAAATGTGTTAGTATTCCCTGACCTTTCAGTCTCCATTACAGAATGGACCAAGTGTCTAGCAAAATTTAAAGAAAGCCCAGAACTCGAGGCAGGGCAGCTGGCAAAGATAAATACAACATCAACAGTAAAGGCAAAGGTGAGGAGGCAAATAAATGAAAATTAGTTTGTACAAGTGAGGATGGCAATCCTGATACATCTGTAATCTCTTTAGAGCTTCTGAATAATTTCCCTTGGATCAGGACCCAAATTCACAACGCTAATTCCTCTTAGCATAAAAATCTCCCTTAAAAACAAGGATAGCCTAGAGATTACTGGAACAGGAATGAAGGGCTTCCCTTGGTCACACAGAGGTGGCACTGCAGACAACTCACAGTTATGAAAGATTCCTCGTTACCACAACGCCCACAGAAAAACTTAGGCAGTAGAAAACAGACAGACAGAAAGAGCTGCAGTAAAAATGGACTGAAAGTAATTAGAATTGGAAGACTAAATTAATTCCTTTCTGAGTTTGGATACAGACAGGAAAGCTGGATATATACAAAAGCTGTGACAGAAGCTTTCAGTCCACAACTAGTTGAGGTTTGTATTCCTCTTCTCTGTGACATGCTGTCCAGCATCAGTGGTGGCTTTCACAGAGAAGGGAAAGGTGCAATCCACATCCGTACTCAAAAGATCAAAAAACTAGAAGCTTAGGGAGCCTAAAGCAGTACTGTCATGCAGATAATGAGAAATCAATGGCAGCAGAAAATTTATTATAGCTTCCAGTGATGCAAAAGCCCAGATGAGTAAGAGGACACCACAAGCTAGAAAAAAGAAGCACTTTTTGATGTGAAACTTCATCCTGTGCAAACACACCTGTACTCCTTATTCATTTTGGAACACTGTTGGGGTCTTCAAGGAGAGATTAGCATCAAGCTTTACAAATAGGTTATTTAGACAAATATACACATACTGGTCTCAGCACTTGAAAGATAAAATTTGCTACTGACTGAAATGGATATATATCAAACAAAGAACACTAAGCACAGTAATTTATT
>NW_009968367.1:0-1534 GCF_000747805.2 Chaetura pelagica | reverse complement strand
GGAGAGTAAAGCTGAGGATGTGCCAAGGATGTGCTTCCAAGTGCATGATCAAAGGGAAGATGTGGGCGCTCCAAGAAAGAGCATGGGAGAGAGCAGTCTGGTTAAACATCACATCTGTCTTTAAGAACCTCTGAAGATGAAAGCCTGCATCCATTTGGGGGGCTTATCCAGTTCAAAGGCTGTCAGAGGATGTGTGGCTCCGAGCGATTCTGGAAAAGGAGAAAGTGAAGCTGTTGCTTAGTAAGGCCTGTGATCTCATGAACGTTCTTTGTTTGTGTGTCTGTTAGAAACAAGACATTCTTACAACTCACTTTCATAGATAGCCTGTATAACCATGTATCTTGGTTGGCCACGTTTTATCTCCATGACTGATTGTTTGCAAAAATCACTTGATGCATTTAAGAACATAAGGTCCTCTGTGAAGAAAACATTTCTCACAAGCTTGTTGTATATTGTACAACGCAGAAGCTTCTGGGCCTTATTAGTGATGTTGTTTGTACTTCAGAGAGCACCACAGAGATTTCAGAACAGTTGTTCTTTAGTTGGAAGAATGGGTTTCCCCATGAAGAGTTGCTTCAGGGCCATTAAAATTGAAAGTAGAAATGGTACAGCATGAAACACACAAAGTGGCATTCTGACATGATTATAGGGAATATAAATTACAGCCACATTAGTACTAAGTACTAACTATCAGCATAAATATATGTCTATTCCAGCTGTAGATTCTAACAGAGATTTAGACATATAAGTGCCTAATAGTAACAAAGCATTTGTTCTCAGAATATTTGTTCTGTTAAGAGCAGTATTATTTCTGCATTTGAAGTACATTTGTCTTCATCATTCCAAGTATCCCTTTTCATTAGCCCTGGAAATGCAGTCAGAAACATGCTGTATTCATTCCACTGATTATGATCTAAAGTACCCTCTTGGGTGAGAAATGCAAAATACATTTATTCTGCTTTAATTAGACCTCTAGCAAATGGTTGGCAAATGGCAAGTTCGAGCAGAAGACAAAAGAGGTTATTTCTTTTAGTCCCTCCCTACCACAATAGCAGGATGACAGAAGGAGCTAGGAGTCAATAAGAAACATTAACCAGAATTTGCCCTTGTAGCAGCTAGCAGTTCAGCTGCTGTTTCATATTTCTGCCATGACATCACACACACTTCCAGACTTTAACATTTGTCCATGGCTTTCAGGGAGTGCACATCATGGTAATAAGATGAACTGCTTTTAAAAGATTGTGCTAATACCATCAGGGCTGACACAGCACTGATGTCTGCAGAGGTAAGGGAGATTGCTGAACTCCTCACCTCTGTTCCTATCACAAGGAGGATGAAAAATGTATACAGTGATCCTGCTGGTGTTGCAAACTGTCTGTGGCTGCCTACAACAAGCAATTAGGTTCAAAGGATGGAGAACATCAGGGCCTCAGCATCCACAGTGGTCAAAGACTGAGTGCCGTGATGGAGGAATAGCAATGAGGTTTGCTGAGGCAAGGGCAAGAAGGGATGCTGAAACCTTTCCCAGGAAAAG
>NW_009968366.1:0-1533 GCF_000747805.2 Chaetura pelagica | reverse complement strand
TTTTTTTATTCATAGATGTTCAGTAAACCTCTACTCAGTAGCAAGTTAGAAGGTTCTAATTCTGCATTTCTTGGCTCAGGATACTCATTCATATTTTAATCTTGCTCTCAACAGTCATGGGTTATATATTTGCTGTGTCATTTGCTTTTCTCAACATACAAGCCTTCAACTAGGCCAGAAGTAACACAATCCTGTGTGTCCTGGTTTCAGAGTTACTGAAATCATAGCTTAATTCAAAAGCTTGCTAAAATATAGGCAAGACATTTTGGTAAATTACTCTTACAATAGGAAAAATGCAATTTTTGGTCTTAGAAAGAGACAGAACCTTCAGAGCAGCATTTACTAAAAGAGTTCATAAAACACTGAAAGAACATGCATCTGCATCAAGTGTTGTTAAGGACCATGCACTCCAGCATTTCCTAACAGGCTCCAGATGTCAACTAGCTCATTTTAGTTCTTATAAGAAATAGCAGCTAGCTACTCGTCTTATAATAAAAAGAAAACAGCTGTCCATCACTGTTTCTTTCAAGAATTTATTTTCAGCAACTAGTACTGCAAAAAAGAACTAAACCACAATTAAGTAAGAAATCAGGGAAAAACGTAAAAGCCTTGGCTCACTCCACTGAAGAACGCTACAGTCATGACAAGAGTGTAACAGAATCAATAGTTCTTTAAGCTTAGTTGACATCAGATAAGGGTGCTGCGACCTTCATACTGTCCTTCCCCAGGACAGGAACTGCCATCAGTAAAAGTAAAATGTTTTGTCCGATAAAACAGTCAAAATAATGACTTGACAACTGAAGGAAGGAACATGTGTCAACATCACTACTTGCAACTACCATGGAAGAGATGCAGTGTTTCCATGGAGAAGAGCAAGTTGTCTGTCCATTTGGTAGGGAAACAAAGAGGACATTCTAGAATTGAGCAACATAATGTTTGAATTGACTCAAAACAAGACTGCATCATTTCTGTCTTATGCACACAGACAGAGGCAGAATGACTTGTGCAGTGTACTTTGAGGCTGGAACACTACTCTCATGGTTTATTTGTATAATAAAGTGAAACAATTATTTTAATTTATGATGCTCTGCTATCAGTCATGCACAAGTTCTTAAAAATATTTCAAATAAAAAGATTAATATTTAATATAGATAACACCATTAAGAGACTAATGACTGTTGGAAAATGCCTTTCAATGCCAACACATCTCTAAGCTCAAAAAGGAGACCACTTAATAGCAGAGCAGTGATTTGCAAAATATATATAAACATTAAGACGAAGAGATTCAGAGTAAATATACTAAAAGGGTCATATAGAATAGATAGCTGCTGAAAACCTCCCACAGATCTGTCACCACAGAAGATGAGATGCAACCCCTGTCACAGTCAACTAACTAGTAGGTATCTAGAAAACAAATTCTGACCATACCATAAAGAAAATGTCACATGTACAAAATAAATCAGAAAATCCCTTCTGTAGAAAAGTGTTATGGAAAATACATTTCAATGATCGGCACAATCCAGTAGCTTCACT
>NW_009968365.1:0-1533 GCF_000747805.2 Chaetura pelagica | reverse complement strand
ATGGGTGAGTCCTTTAAGAGCACACTTCTTGCCCCATTCATGCAGCTGTTAGAAGAAGCAGTAACAAAGACTACAATCCTGCCTGTAAGCAACACATACTGGTAGCAGAAAAGTACAGAGTATTTTTGCAACCCGCTAGCACAGGACATTTCAGCTCTTGCAGGGGACTGGTTTCTTTTCCTTACCTTTTTTCACTCACAAATGAAAACTGTTCTGCCCCTCCCCACCATGAATATTTGCTTTCCAGACAAGGAGGCAGGGGCCAGGCAACATGTAAACTTCCCTCCAGGATGGGATACAGTGTAAATGGGTTCCTGACTAGGAATACAGTGGTGCACTCTTGCAGAGTGTTCAATAGCAGAGTGCAGCCCATCCTATGGATGTAATTACATGTGTCAGCAGTCAGAAGTATTAAAAAGACTCCTTACCTGATTCTGTGCCTGCAGATGAACATGCTCCAACATCTCATTTTAGCTGTCCTGTCATCAGTGCTGGAGAATATCTCTTCACTGACACTGATGCTGCCATGAAATGGGTAAAAAAGACACCCTCAGTCATATATCTCTACCTACCTACTTTGCCACTGAGACAAAGTGTCAGGGACTATCCCTCACAGCATGGCTCATTCATCTATGCACACTTATTAGTGGTAATAAGTTGGCTCATCTCTAGATGAGACTTTAAAGCAAGAGAAATGTCCTAGTTAGTGTAACCCAAGTGTAAAGGAGTGAGCATGATAAAGAGGTTTAGTTATTATGTATGATAATAGTCAAACCCAGCTCTTCAGTAGTGGTTTTTCATTCAGTTAAGGTTAGTGTACAGCAGGTGATTTAGACAGATGGGACAGAACCCTGAATCTGAACCCAAATATGGTCATTACACAACAGCAAGAACTAAGGCTTTGACAAATTGTTAGTCCTCAATGTTGGGTTCGAAATCTGGAGTACATTAAGTTGTGCTCATTAATAGAGGTAAGTTGGAAGCCTGATTAGTATGTAAATCCAAATCTGGAGTTGGAATCCAAAGTTCAAAATCAAGCCACCTTTTGCTGTTGTACTGAGAAAATACAGATAATCTGATTAGGTAATATTCTGTGTTATTTAATCTAGAAGAAGGTACTCAGTGACCAATGACTGCAAGTGACTTGTTAGTTCACAGCAAGAGGTCTTTATTCAGCTGCTCTTCTGCCAACAGGCATATTATATCCCCAACCAGAGAAATGTCCAACATCTGTAAGTCTAATGAGGAAAAAAAGCCACATGTGAAGCTACTCCTTGGCCACAATGGTGGGGAGAAGCAGTTGGCTGTCCTGCACTGGAATGAGATCAGACTGTGGAAAAAAAAAGAAGAGACTAAGTGTACCTGCAAAGAACAGCAATATCAGTATCATGTTTTGTGATGTCACAACAGATGATGATCTTGCTGATATGACATGTTCTTTCTGAGAGAAATCAAACTCTAGAGTGCTCACATTCTGCCAGGGATATTCTCTGCACAGTAGCTACCTCTAACATTTCATTTTATTTTTTTTTT
>NW_009968364.1:0-1533 GCF_000747805.2 Chaetura pelagica | reverse complement strand
TATTAAACTGTCTGAATTCTGGATTGATTAAAGTTAGAACTATTTTTTTCAGATACACTTCTATATTTCTTCCTTGTTGCCTCAAACACAGCTGTTCCATACACTAGATACTGTGCATTCAACATATTTGTCTTGTATAGACAGCTACAGTATCTCCAACATGAACTTCACTGCAGAGATTTGGGATACTTAGAAATGTTGTGGGCTTTAACATTGCTTGTTTTGTTCCAGGTATAATCTGCCTCTTCTCTCAGAAAATTTAACTGTCACTGTGCAAGTTTTTCAAGCACATTGCTTCTCACCTAGAGATTACTGTCTCTTCCATATTTTCCCCTAGTCCTAAGATGTTTCGTGCATGGAACTTAGTTAGAACTCTCTTGGTAAGTTAAACTAGGATTTCAGTCTAGGTAGGACCAAACAGCTTTGCTTCAATATTGTATGAAGAGCATCTTGCCAGGTCCTTCTTATATACAAGCTGTATTTCATCTGTTACTTTATAGAACAAGGCTAAACAAGGAAGCCTGTGTGCTCTCAGTTGATAGAAACCTGAACATGTGATGACAAAGTTGAGGATATAAAATCATTGCTTATACACACCTGAGTTGAGCCTAAGTCTTCTCCTGACAGCATTAGGACAGAAGGAAGATCTGTACATGTAAACTTTTACAACACTTGTTCCTGCTTTATGATACATGTATATACATCTAGGGTATAACACTTTAAAATTAGTAACATCTACACCTTGTAAGATTCAATGCTGTTAAAAGCATTCATTTGGAGAGCTCCTCTGATTAAGATCTGAGAAGTTCTGAAAGGAGTTTATTGAATTTGAGCCTGTTCAAAGATTTAGATGGCTGTCTAGTTCAGTGATACAAAGTAGTTCCTGCTTGCCAGGTCTAGGAAGATGTTTAGTATGACAACCTCAAGCTCATCACAGCTGTATCTCAAGTTGCTTCCTCAGCTTTTGAGAAGCTGTCTGAGCAACTGTATTTCTGATAACCCATTGAACTTCCCACAGATGTAGAAAATAAAATACTGTGTGTAGATGTGGCACATGACCTCTGTAAGAGTGCTAGCAGTTCTTAGTTGGCATTAAGGAGAACAACACTAATGTTCCATAGAAGTTTGAAACACTAGACTTAGGACTTCAAGACAGTCTCACCCTTTTAAAGACAATCCTCTGCCTATAAACTTACCTGATAATTAGACAAATATCCATAAAAGCTTGTTTCTGTCTTCAGCCAATATAGATAAACTAACAGCTACCCAGAGTAGAGAGGGAGAAGTACAGTATACCTTTGCATCATGCAGTAGCTTCGTTGCTCCTACATCTTTTGCATACTCTTTCAGGTCAAAATCAATCTCCTCATATAGTGCCAGCTCCTCATCAGTAACAGGTGCCACTGCTTCGTAAATGCCAGGGATGAGGATTTTCCCTTTCTTGTCTATAAGAGAACCTGTAAACAAGCACCTAATATCAGGATTCAATCAGAAGAAACAAGATGTCCTTGCTAGGAACACTTGCCACAGACA
>NW_009968363.1:0-1533 GCF_000747805.2 Chaetura pelagica | reverse complement strand
ATTATTTGCCAGAAGTCACCTTGCAATATCTATGCTCTGGTGTTCTTACTATGGGAGATCTCAACCAATCCCTGACTTTTCCTTTCCTCCAGGAACAAAGCATCAGCCAAGGACAAACCAATACTAACAGCATTGTCAGCCCTAAACTGCTAGGGACATCCCACTGCAGGAAGCTGTGCTGCATGCCACGCCCATGGTCTTCTTAGGACCAAAGGCCAGAACCCTCTATGGGAAACTCAGTACTGATCAAAGCTGTGGCTGTGTAGACTCTAGGACCAAGAAATACTTCTACGCATTTGGTACAGAGCAAGATCAAGATCACACTGTGACAGCTTCTCCCTCCAAAAGGGCCGAGGGAGTATCACATCTTGCATTTGTGTACCTGTGCATCATGCACAGGGCATCTATAAAGTCTGTATGAGCAGTTTGCTGCTACATGATCAGCAGGCCAGAAGAATTCGTCCCAAATCTTTTCACATATCTAGATGTAGCTGGACAGGTTCACTCAGTGTTTGATAAAGCTGGTGCCAGATGCAATACAGGTCCACTCTGAAAAGACAGAGATGCTGGTATTTGGAAGAGGTTGTGCTGTGAGAAAATACAATAAAAATCCATCAGCTGTCAAGTGAAGGTATTTGCTTGAGTACTAATAGAAGTGGAAGGGCACAGCCAGAGATAACTCTGCTCTGAGACAGCTCTGCAGGCCCAAAGGACTGTTTCCATCATGCCTGACAAAAGGACAGCATTGCTGCCAGGAACAGATCTCACTCATGTGACCCATCTGAAAAAAATATGTCTGAAAACAAGGTAATCAAAGGTTTCAGGTTCATAGTTTCACAGATTTTAAATCATACGCAGGAGATTTTTAAGATTAGGGGCTCAGTTGTCCTGCTTTGTCCAAGCTCTTTCTACAGCAAAGTAAAACAAGGAACAGTCAGGGAGTTGATGTAGTCCCACAAGGAAAAGTTAAGGGATGGAAAATGGGGTCTTGGTCTTCGCTGGAGAGGAGTTATACAACTGTAAAGAAAAAGCACTTTGGTGACTGTTGTGCAGAGCAGTGATTGTATTTCAAATTTTCATTTGGATTTGAGACAAACCGATTTTGGCATATTAGCTTCTCCTGTGGGTATGTCCCAGACATTCTCACTCTTTGGTGGGGTAAACTATGCTGAAAAGAATTAATCAGGTTAAACATTGAGTCACTGCCGTTGTTCCCTGTGCTGATGGGTGTGTTCCGTCCCCAGGGAAATCATGGAGAAATGCAACTTCAATATTAATGGATCCAAAGAAGATGTGGAAGCCAGCTGTGGAAGACTAATACAGACATAACAGCACTTGGCTTTGCCATTTCCCTTGGACTCATTCAGTTTGTGACTGGGTGCTGTGGTCAGATCTGGTCACTGCAGTGACCAGTGGACCATGTCATGTACACCCTGCAGCAGCTTGCAGCAAGATCAATGCAGCAACAAAAGGTGGAGATACCATGCCTATGCCTGAGCAAAGACAAACTCACTTCTGACAGTACAACAACAA
>NW_009968362.1:0-1533 GCF_000747805.2 Chaetura pelagica | reverse complement strand
CTCAACATCATTTGGAGAAGACAGGAGCTTCATGGTAACTGCTACCTCAGCAGCTGCAATGCACTGACACAATATATCCAGGCTGTGGTTTTGTCCATTTATATTTCATCACACACCATGATTTTTCCACAGTCCATCTTTTCCATCCTAGTTCAGATGTTTTCCCATCTTCTGAAGGAAATTCTTACAGTCCCCTACCCTCCTGAGGGAGCAGAAAGGTCTGGAGGACCTAGCACAGAACAATACCCTGGGTCCTGCAGAGTCTTGTCCCTCCTCCTACTTGGTGGGCAGTTTTCAGCAAATAGCTAAACCTCTTTCCCCAAAAGGAAGGGAGAGTGAAAGTGTATCTAAAGGAGATGTGGGCCAATGGGCTAATGTGTGCTGGTGTAATGGCTCCCAAGTCACTGGTATGAGCAGGAATAATGTGTTCTGCTGCTTTGGAAAATTATTATAAACCACAAGCTGTCCTAAGAGATGTAAAGGCACACAATGCTTTTATGAAGTAAGAATGAACCTATTAGCTCCAGCAACAGCAGACTAGGAGTTTGCAGGTGATATCATACTCAGAGACCTGAAGCTGTGAGTGATGCATCCACTTTCCTTTCCCCACCACTCCCCTGCCCAGAATAGCATATTTGGAAGACAACTGGCTTATTTACAATAAGGAGATTAAAACTGAAATTTCAGATTCATTTCAGCAGCCTTTTATTTTTTCTTTTTCAATTTTTGAGCAAAATCACAAGCACCACGTTTACATTTATTTATACAGAAAGCTCTCAATATTGAAATGGTACATAATGACTTCCAGAAGCCTGAAGTCATCTGAATTTTCCAATTCATTTGTGGGTTTGTTTTCCTGTAGCTCCATGAAATAACAAATGCTGCTCTCTATGGTGTAAGTTTTGTGTCCAGTAGCACAATCTGAAGGTGCTGGGCCATGTAAATCATGGAAAATGTGTATTTGAGCAAGAAGGGTGGAGCAGCTGCCTTCACAACACTACCTCTGATTAGGAAGACAAATCTCTTAAGTGTTCATCCTGGCTGCTAATAAACCCCCTGTGTGTGGTTTTCAAGAGGCCAGAACCATGATGTTCAGTAGTAATCTTGGAAGATCAGGTGGCATTTCCAAGTCACCAAGTAAGCAGAGTGGTGACTGAGGCCTCTGAGAAATAGAATCATGACATAGGATCATTACAACCCTTACAACTAAAAACCAGGCTGGAGAGGACATGAAGCAAACACCTCTTACTTGATTTGATAATATATTCTGGCATAAATTCTGAGTATGTTGCTACAGATTATTGTTCAGCCTATTCTTAAAAATGGAAATTTTACAGCCTCTCTAGGTAATTTAATCATGAGGTTAATAAAAATTCTCAAAGAGAGAAACTTGAGATCATTCACTTCCTGAACAACTCAGATCATGAGGTCAGAGAGACTCAATTTTCCCCCAAAATCCTTAATCTCTAATACGGGTAAATCTCTTTAATAACGAATAAAATGAGGGATTTATTTCACTTTTTTTTTTTTTTT
>NW_009968361.1:0-1532 GCF_000747805.2 Chaetura pelagica | reverse complement strand
CTGTATCTGGCAGGGTTAACATTATGAACCTGGTGAGTGTCTTTACAGAAAACTTATGACATAAATGTTAAAGCAGGGGCAAATTCCAAAACACAAGGAGGGGGTTGAAATATGCCTGAAAACACACCAGGACATCCCCTCTAACAGGCTACTGCTGACCACACGTGTGAGCTCTCCACACAGGCACCAAACAGGCAGTCCAGCTGACACACTGTACACCTCCATGGCCAACACTGAACTGTGCATCACCCTACAACAGTCAGAAGTTCTGCTTGCACACACCTGATTGCAGAATCGTATCTACTGGGGACAAAACATCTGTTCTGCTGACAAAATGCATCCTGACCCTACTTAAGTTATGGAGCCTCCTGTCAGCTGCTAGAGACTTATTGCTTTACCAGCCTTTTTTAGCCCTATCGGGAAAATAAGTGTAGGCAGAGAGGCTCAGTCCATTTGAAAGACTGAACGGAGACCAAATTCTTTTCATGTGTCTGGAGACACCCAATCTGTCCAGGACATTGAACCCCAGAATACCAGGACTCCTTGTTTAGTGGTATCTTGATCCAAAGAAGCTTGGTCAGCCCAGCTGGCAACTTTATCATTAGTACAGGTGGCTAAATGACACACTTTTTAGTTTGTTTTTGATGACTGCAAAAATTCAGGAACTGAATTGCAAGTCAGACTATAAGGAAATCAGAAAGAAACAGCCATCAAAGCACTAGTCAGACAAACACAAGGGAAGTGAAATGTCTGTTGCAACAGTACTTGAAATATTTTATACCTAATTCAATCACACTGGGTGATTTTGGAAGATATCTAACCTATATCAACATCTAGAAAGGCTGGGAGTAAATACAGCTTCTAGGCAAAGCCCCAGTCAAGTTCTGCTAAGAATGCAAAATGGGAAAAGTTTTCATCTTTATAGATTCTCCAGTGTAAGAGTCATGGCGTCATAGTAGCATAGAAAGCTTTGGGTTGAAAGGGACCAAATAGTGAGTGAGACAACTCAAAGCTGCAAAACACATCAGGGTTGATGAGTCTACAGACTCCAACAACAGCTCCAAGGAACGTATTTGCCAGTTTTTGTCAAAGGGAGGAAGAGCTGTGTAAAATGAATTTGGAGTTTGCTTCTGATCTTACAATCTATCAAGCAAGGCAGGCAAGCCCATGAGCTTCACCCTCAGGAATCTGCTCAGTTTAGAATGAAAGGCATCAGTGCTAGTTCCATCACTTCTGCATTCACATGGACAGAGAGAACACAAGGGCAGAGATTACAGATTGACAACTCAGGCCTCCTTGCTTAATGATGTCTGGATCATAAACAGTGTTCAATAGTTCATCAGCAACACCCTCTGTCTATAGAGCCCCTATATGTAACCTTCCAATGCAAGCACATGAGAAGACAGTGTTACTACAGCACCACTTACAGGAAAACATAAACACACAGGCCAAAGACTGGAGGAAAAATTGTCTAATTCTAATCTTGTAACAATTCACATGCATATAATTTTATTCTCTTACGTTGCTGATGT
>NW_009968360.1:0-1531 GCF_000747805.2 Chaetura pelagica | reverse complement strand
AACCTGTAGAGGTGGACCAACCTGAGAAATTCTTAAAAAGATGGTATACAAATCACATTTTGAGAAGATTTGACTGGAATGACCTATAGAAAAGCTCCCACAAGGTATTGTCATACCAAGACTGTCACCATATCAAGACATTAATTCAGATGTTTTTAGTGTCTGCAGGAATCTGTACAGAACACAAAGAAATTAATTCAAATGCACAACCAGCCTCAAGCAGAAACTCAACATAACTCCTGGGATCAACTACCGTGACTAATCACTTCATAAAGCAGACAAAACCTAGGCTGTCTTGGTTACTCTTATCACCTCTCAAGGTCTACACATTAAAAAACATTTAGGACAACTAGTTTTAAGATGAGAAATTAGGCCTATTAACATTGCCAAAGTTTGAGCAAGACAAAAGGTCCCATACTAAAATATAGAAATATATAGCACTTCAGAAGTAACCACAAGCTGTTTAGGTAGGAGGCAAATTTAGCACATCAACATAGACATTCAACTCTTTGCATACTAAGCAGAAGAGCAGAAATTCATAAGTTTTTTTCAGGGAGAGCAAAGGTGCACAACATGTGAAATACCTACTCCTGAATCTGAGTTCTACCAGATACTTTTCTAATAACACAGCTGCTCTGAGCTTCAGTTGAATAGCTTTCTGTTGCAGTTAACCTGCCACCTCCCAGGGCTGTCAGAGGTAATGAGGCTGAATTTGCACAGGACCCAGCTTGGAGCCAGTGAGAATATATCTGACAGGACAGGTAAAGTGAGCAGGCATCACAGTGCCAAGCTTATCAGATCAGAGCTAGGACTGCCTGACCCATGTTGAGGCCATTATGATTTATTCAAGGAGTCAGAAGTTTTTAGAGGGAAAAGGCAATGAAACATGTAAAGTAAACTTAGTTAACCCTGTGTCAGGTCTAGTAAGCTGCCTGAACAGGTGCAGTGCACTAGGAGGCTGTTTTGGTCCACAGATCTCTTATCACCAAAAAATATATATATGTTTGGTATTTCATTAATCCTATTGATACACCTAAAGAGCAAAGGTATCTTTGTTTGCTAGTCATCACTGGCAAAGATAAACAAAGGAATAGTTTCTGCTAACAGAATCACTTATTTGCAGCTAGTTTCTTTTTTCAGATACTAAGCCCCATTAAGGATTTAATAACTTTAACTTGTTTTTTCAATCCTGTTGAAAAGGATGTTTATTTGGAGAAGTGCTCTCAAAGTTGAAACAAACTTAATCTTTACTCACCACTTTCTTGATACCCAAGTTTGACAGATTCAACCCAAACTGGTACCCCAAAGACAGTTTGACAGATTTATCATTTAATGCAGTGACTTATTCAGCTTCAAACAGATTAGTAGTTCACCAACATAAAAAACACTTCCTGAAAGACCAAAGTACCTTTGTTCAGGATCTTGCACAATAGCTAACAGCATTAGTGTGGTCTAGAGGCATACAGAAACAGATGCCAGCTTGATAGAACTGCTCTAAATTTAATTATTCACATGCAGAATTTTTTTTTTT
>NW_009968359.1:0-1519 GCF_000747805.2 Chaetura pelagica | reverse complement strand
GTCCCTGCCCATGCAGGGGGTTGGATCTACCCAAACCTTCCATGATTCTGTGATTCTAAATTGAAGTTAGTGCCCTTAATTTAACAGTTTCCTTAGTGGTAAATAACAAGTACTTATAATATATGATGTACAAGTAACTTTGTAAATGTAAAGTTTGTGCTTGAGAAAATATCTAAAACATCATATTTGAATGGTTGCAGTTTATTAATTCCAGCACTTTCAGAGGGCAAGATTCTGGAATTTTATTTGTCTGGTCCTACATAACATTGTAGGGTGGCTCATGTTCATTGAGAGTGTCTGCACCTTTAGAGATGTTACTGCTGGTTCTGTCTTCAGGTATTAACTGTTCCTTGAGAGGACAGAGACTGTAGAACAGTGACAGTATGTCAGAAGTGGTTTTTTGGGAACTGAGTCTGCTTTCTGAACTATTAGTTGTGTAGTTGTAAGATGAGATTACAAGGTTAGTTAGGAATGGATTATTTGCTAGCAGCCTTCATCCCAGGAGGTAAAGGATGGACAGATGCTCTGGCAAACCAGTCCTGGTGTGTTAGATGAGTGGTCTCTTACTTGCCCCTGTGTGTGGGTACTGTGTGTCATTGCCTAATCAGGGACTGATTTTTATAAGAGGCAAATCCAGGTTTTCATACCCTGGACCTCTTTGAAGAGGGCAGAACAAGAACCATTGACATTTTTTACATACTTTGGGCCTGACTGGAAGTTCATCGTCCTCTCGAATGCAGGGTGAATTTCAGCTCCTCCCTTCTCTGTGCTATAAAACACTGTCCTTGTCAAGTGAGATACCTGACTTGAAGCTCTTTCATTCTTGACACTGCATGTCAAGTAAGTAGTAAGAGAGACACAGAGAGTCCTGTTTCAGGTGAGAAGACTTCACCATTTCTCTCGTAGGGTGATTCTTTTTTTAACGGTGGTTTATAATTAAACTGGAATGTTGGAATGAATGCAGAAAGAGGGCTTAAGTGATGAAGTTTAAGGAGGTTATTACCTGCACTTGCTTTAGAGCAACATATTTTTAACATGCCTCCAAGGCCAGAATCTCCATGGAGCTGTTACATGTCATATTCATCAGGGTAGTGGGCACATCATTCTTGTTTCTTCAGAGGCTGTTACAGATATTAGAGATTATTGTGCTTCCTTTTCTTTAGTATGGTTTAAATTTAGCATGGAGAGTTTTAGTCTTCAGAGGTAAGCTTTGCCATTGTCTCCCAGGTGTCTGGATGAGCTGGAAGATGCACAATCATCCTCCAGCAAACCACAGGTCCCTGAGTGTCCCATCTGTGGGAAGCAGTTCCAAACCGTGCAGAGCCGGGTCACTCACCTGAAACGCTGTGCTGTGGAGATGGATGTTCCTCCTAAGCTGCTGCTTCAGGCAGTGCAGTTGCAGGTGTCCTCGCTTGGTGATGCACCTCTTCAGTGTCCCAGGTAAGCTGGTGAAGGTAAAAGATGTTGGCGACAGGCTGAGAGAGTTGGACTTCAGCCTGGAGAAGAGAAGGCTCCAGGG
>NW_009968358.1:0-1531 GCF_000747805.2 Chaetura pelagica | reverse complement strand
CCAGCCAGGAGCAAGACAAGGAACCATGACAGTCACTTATCTTTAAAAGCTGGGGCAAGTCTAAGCATCTGATTTCTGTAGGATAAAGCTGGACAAGTAGTAGAGAAATATTATTCCCTGTTCTGAGTCAGTTCACAAAGGCCTTCACATAAAAACCCTCTTAAAAGGCCACTGTTAATAAGCTGTCCTTCTAAACTTAGTTGACTGAACATGCCAAGCCTGAGAGATTAAAAAAGGATGTAAAGTACTGCAAATGAATGGGAGGAAGAGGGACGAATGTAAGGTATTATATTTTTAACATTATGCTTGACCATTCCCCTTGCTCTGCACCTTTTCTTATCTTTTGGTTACCTCAAATCTTCACATTAGACATTGTCTACTTAGGTGTGTCATGCATCACATGTGACAAAGTGCTACCAACAAATTAAGTCCCTTAGCCACCATGCTGAATGCACATATCCCCCAAGATGCGGTGCTCTAGAAGTCTCTATTGTGCAAGGTCTCCCCAGCTATAAGCAAAGACACTGTAAAGTTTGACTTCCTGTTCACTAGAGGGAAATAATTAAATATCTTTCCTCGGGCCCTGAGATGTAAATGGAAAACACTAAGTCATCTTTGCCAAGGCTTTTTTCTTTCCCTGTAAAATGCAGAAAAACAGCCCTAAGCAATTGAAGCCTGGAGTTCAGGAAGTCACCAGCTATACAATGTACAAATGAAGTATCTCTTTGCCCCGGGAGGTTCCCTCGCAGTGAGTTTGCTTTGCTGAAACTCTCAATGTGCAAAAGAATGTGCAACGGGAGCAGCATCACCCTGAGGCAGCACCCAGGCTCCTTCAACAGGCCAGAAGCATAAACCCTCCACCAAGTCACCACAGCATGGTGTCACCAGCTTTCCAAGCCCAAGGGCCTCCACAGCTCTCCTTTGCCACATACAACCACCACTTTACAAGAAGAGTCCTTTGGAAAGTAATACAGAGGTAAAAAAAAACTTTCTAAGAGGCCCGTGTGTCCTCCACATAATCAGTGCTTGTCTTTTAGATCCAACTGCAGAACAAAGAAAATAATCACAAAGATTTTGAATGTGAGAGTTCAAGACAGTTGTGACTTTCATTAGATGTCAGCTGCAAGGCACCATGAACCATCAGATGACAACATGTTCTGAGGTTGTCAGCACCCAGAGTCTGTGGCAGGTGTCAGATCACCTTTGCCTCATGGCCAGTGCTGCCCTCATGTCTTCCACCACCTTCTTGCACCACTCTTTGCTACTCTAAATCTCATGGGACATCTCAACAGTCACATGTAGCCACTCCAAACTATACACTGTAAGAGCACATACAGAAGAAAAAATGTGCCTGGCTGCATGCTGAGTGAAGAAAAGCAACTACAACACCTGTAAAACACCAGATGAATGCCAGAAGAAGCTTTATACAGGGGAACAGTGGAAAGATGTACCCAGTTAGAAAAGGAGAATGCAGAGAAAAGAACAAATGAAACTATTTACGGAACACCTCTCCTATGAAGACAGGCTGAGA
>NW_009968357.1:0-1531 GCF_000747805.2 Chaetura pelagica | reverse complement strand
TTTTTTTTACCTTGCACAGTTCCACCTCATTTGTGAAATTATATTGCTTTCCTTTATTGTGTACTCTGCTTTAGTGACACTAAGATCCTCTTTCTTTCAGCACCGTTAGCTAAGTTTTCCATTAAAGAAAAATTGGTTTGGGTGAATTAAGTGTTTCTAGAATTGCCAAGTTGCCAGGAGAGCTGCAGCTCTGCCAATTCACCCATCTCTAAGCCATTATATTCCTTATTGCAGCTGCTCTCTTATTCCTAGACCCAAACAAACACTGCCAGCAATGAAAAACTGCCACAACTGTGATCCAGCTGGCATCTGTTGAATGCAGGTCCACAAATCTTAATTTCCGCCTTTTTTTTCTATAATAAAACATGTTTATTGTGACATTTAACATAAAGAGCAACTGCACTTTCTCCCCTTAACCGTAAGTATATATTCTGCAGTCGATTACAGGAGAGCAGAGTGCTTCTGAGTATACCTTGTAAGCAGCAAAAGTTAGAAGAGAAAGCATATGTGAGTATAGCCCCACTGCAGGTAAATGGAGCTGTTCTTACTTCTACAACTGAGCGAAGTGCAGTAGCTACATGTTGTCCATTACCTGGGGTAGGCATAAAAACAAAAGTAGATTTGCTGTTAAGAGAAGGAGTTACATCTCACAATCATAGTGCCTTTTCTTCATTCTGCTTTACCACACTTCAGAACAGAAGTGCAGCTTCAACAAGCACAAGCCTTTCCCTGTGAAGCAGCGCTTTGCCCCTTCTCTAAGTTTCTCTGGGTTTCTGCTTGGAAGAAACTATTGCTGCCAATGGGGAAGACGAGATACCCATGGGAAGGTGACAGGGATTCAAGACACCCCATAGTGCAGGGGTGTGACTGAAGCTCAGGCAGACATAAGCAAGTGAACATTAGACTAGCCAGGTGGGTACCAGCAACCCTTACGTGGCAATAGACCTGTGTTCCAATTGGGTTTGAATCAGCCAATTTGTAGAACCAACTAGTTTTTAGAAGCAATTATTCTCAGCACATATGCAAGCACTGCAACCTCTGTATTGTCAATCCAAAAGGCCTATACTCCCTGAAGTTTAACTCATAGTCATTTGCCTTGCAGTCTTTTGAAAGGTTTGGACTCTGCTGTTTCTGTTCTACCGTGAGCAAGGAAAAGGTTAGGTAAAGATTCGATTAAGCATTCAATAGTTCACTTACTCTCCATATTTCCATAACTGCAAGCATGTGTTCCTAAGTTAGATGGCAGGAACGTTCACCAGTAGAGAGTTCTGTTCTATTGCTTTTTTTACCATTTCAGTAGAAACTGAAGAATAGTAATGTTACTGAAAAAAAATTACTGAAACACTCTAAAGTCATCCTGGCATGCTCTACACATATTTAGATTAATATTCCTCAGCCTGTGGTCCACAAGACATCCAAAGATAGACTTCAAGATGTTTAAAAAAGGCATCCATACATTTGTAAACAGTTAGAGTGGAAAGAACTAGAAGTGATTAAATATTTAAGAGTTCATCAAGGTTTGTTTTTTTTT
>NW_009968356.1:0-1524 GCF_000747805.2 Chaetura pelagica | reverse complement strand
TTTTTTTTTGTGCTAAGTCATCTTATCTTTGTCTTGCTTATCCCTGTAAAACAATTGCCTTATATTTGTCAAAAATAAATGTCTTTTATTTGTCAAAATAAAGCAATACTAAGTTTTCCAGCAGAACTGGTAATTCAGTGCAGTTTTTAAAAAGGTGAGTCTGAGGTGTCTGACTTCTGGTGTCTCTCTGAGCTGCTCAGCTGAGTGGACCCTCACAGTTGTGCTACAAGCAATTTAGGGAAGCACAGCTTCAAGACTATGGTGTCTTCTCAGGTGGCTCATATTCTGAAAGCCAACTGGGCATGGCTCTACCTAGAGGTTCTTCTCTGACTGTAGGCCTTGGAGAAAATGAAAGGAAGGCCATTGATATGGGAAGTACTGGTCTGGTCTTTGCACCCAAAGGGTGAGAGGAAGGTAGGCCTGCTAGAGATATTTTATTATTTTTCATTATTTTTTCATGATTTTTAATAGGAAAAAAGCCTTCAGATGTCCCTCCCACCTGGCTATAATCACCATTAGGACTCGCTTCTCCTCACGACCAATGTGAATAACAAATGGAAAACTGGCACTATGCCATCACAGCTCAGTTAATGCTCCCATAATAGTACCTTAAAAATCACCAGCTCTAACCTTTGCACTTGCTGCAGTGTAATCTATCGATCCAATGCAGCAGATGTTCACGTGCAAACCACTCAGTTGAAGTTAAGTGCCACTGCCCAGCAAAAGGAACATACACAGGCTACTGATCAGGGATCCACATACCCATTTATCCAGAAGGAAGACATTTCTCTCTATACAGCTTCTCCAATATGAATGTCCCTGTTTTCATCATCAAGTGAGACATCTCTCCTGTATCCAAAGTCCCTCCAAGAGATGATCCTGAGAACTAAAATTCCTAACTCCATTCAAAATTATAAATCATCAGTTTGATTGAAATACAATCTATTTTTCTCACATTTCACCACTAACATCATCATCTTCTCTTCCTGTAATATAGGCTACAACTATTTTATCATATCCTCCTATTAAATTCGAAGTTTTTTTTCTTTCTATTTGATATTTAAAGAATACACTTGAAAGTCTTTCTCTTTCTCAATTCTAAGACATTACCCTTTCCTACAAACTGTGACTCATTCCCACAGGAAGGCATCTGCCCAAATAGTCAATATTCCATGGAACAGTGGTTTTAGGGCAAGAAACTCTTCCTTCTCTTTTGAACCTTTCCTTTTTTTTCATATGGGCTTGCAACTACACACTGCTTGGCTGCTTTTGTTTTTTAGAAGATAAGATTTACAGACAATATTGCAGCCTGGCCTGCTTCAGTACATGGCTGTATGCATTCTTCTCCAGAGAATCCTGGATCAACCATTTTTCTCCATTTCAGTGAAATTTCCATATACACAAAATTGTGTGCTGTGAGTAAGATGCTTTCATGTCAGGCTCCTGGGAGCATAGAGAAAACAGGATTTCCTAACTATGTGTTTGAAGTGCTGGTAAAATCATAGAATCATTAAGGTTGGAAGG
>NW_009968355.1:0-1530 GCF_000747805.2 Chaetura pelagica | reverse complement strand
ATTAATGGCAAATGGACAAGTTCCTGTCTGCAGAGAGAGTTTCAGAATTTTGTGTTCTCCCTTTAGTGTAGAAGTTTCCTGTAGTCTACTCATGGTTTTAGTATCTGGAAAAATAGTTTATATAGGGTTGCATTGTGACTTGGAGGGACAGTTGGGCCTTATGGTGACTCTGTTTTTACAGATGATATTTGGAGATCTTATGCGCTTTTGCTGGCTCATGGCTGTGGTGATACTAGGCTTTGCATCAGGTGAGTCCATAAAAGGAAAACAGTAATGTTGTATCCTTGCCAACTTCTCTAGTATTAATTAAGTGCTTGGATCTTTATTTATTTTCAGGTTTCCCTCTGAACTAGCTGGCAAAGGTGGTGATGATGTACAGCTTCTATTAATTTGAGCATGGTCACTTTCTCAGTTCTGATTTCTGTTTTTAGGAGTTTAGTTTACAATTCTTGCTCTTCCCAGGGTAACAGAAATTAGGATAATCCAGATAATTCCAGATATATGTAAGTCAAGGCTTTAAAACATACTGAATTTATGGTATTTGTCTTTGGAAGATGAGATTAACACAGATGGCTTTATTAGATCCTTAAAGGAGAAAATATCACTATTTTGAGAACAAATTAATAATCAAAGTAATTCTAAGTAATTTTATAACGGAGACCAGTGGTTCTAGTCAGGCATTTGTCCTTGTCATGCTGTGTACTGAACACATGCAGCTCCTTCCCAGACCACTTTGTATCATCAGTGTCTTTTACAGGACCCTGTTGTTGCTCTTGCAATGTGATTCCTGTTGTTAACCTATCTTGTGCTTTTTTTCCCTGTTGATCTCCTCTAGCTTTTTACATCGTCTTCCAGACAGAGAACCCTGAAAACCTTGGGCAGTTCTATAACTATCCCATGTCCTTGTTCACCACCTTTGAGCTGTTCCTCACTATCATTGATGGCCCTGCAAACTATGACGTGGACCTGCCCTTTATGTACAGCGTGGTGTACTTTGCCTTTGCCATCATTGCCACCCTCCTTATGCTCAACCTGTTAATTGCCATGATGGGTGACACCCACTGGAGAGTGGCCCATGAGCGGGATGAACTCTGGAGGGCCCAGGTAATTTAGTTTAGGTAATAAGAGGCTTGCTTTAAATAAAGGAGGGGGAAAGTTGGCAGTGGAAAGTGTGCTAGAGAGTACAATTACTTACTCTACCATCTGTGCTCTGCTTCATTTTTCTCAGGGGCTAATATCATAAGCCATGTCCTCTTAATTCTGTTTTACAGCTTCAGTACCCCAGCTATCACATTTCTTTCATCCTTTCTATGAGTCTGAAGTGTCTTAAGTGCAAGACTACTCTTCTGCACATCTTTCCATGTGAAAAAGTCTTCCAGTGTACCTTTGCTATGTGGGTATTCCTAACTTGTTCAAATAGCAGCTAGAAGCCCATTTGACCTTTCTTGTCCCTTTTGTGACTCCCCAGCTTATACATGGAATCTCCTGTTAAATAGAATTGAAGTTGCATCTTTTTTTCTTTTTTTTTTT
>NW_009968354.1:0-1530 GCF_000747805.2 Chaetura pelagica | reverse complement strand
AAAGAATGGGATATGGGGTCTAAAGCTGAGAGAATGTTTCTTTCCAACAGCTGATACCCTCAGTAGTAACTATGCGGTTTTTTCAATCAGTAGGTTTCAAAAAACTAATATTGCCACAAATAACGGAGTACATATTTAGTAGATTTGATCAACTGGATGTGTCTCTCCTCTGTCCCCATTTTCATAAACTGCAACAGAAGCTGAAAATGTAGATTTATTTGTATGTACGCACATTGTCTTTGAGAAAGAAAAGTAGCGTGTACAAAGGTGTTAATAACAATGCACCAAAAGTACTGATGCACTTGTTCAGACAAATGTATTACTCAGATTAGTATGCTTAATTCCCTAACATATCAACAATTCTCACAAACTGTTGAAAATAGAAACCTGAAATACTCTTTTCAATTAACTAAACCCAAACAGAATGGCCAACTTGCCCAAGAGTAGAGAGGTATTCAGTAGCACAATGCCTGCTTGAACCAGCAGCTCACCTTGCCTCACAATTCAGAGGGAAATTCCATTGAGGCACCTTGCCTCATAAAGCTGGGAAAACAATTAAATGTTTCCTCATTGAACATGTGAAAATAAGTTATTGATTATAATTGGCTTCCACATTACATACTTGGGATTTGACTCGGATACCTTTTTCACACACACATATTTTACCTTGACTTGCTACTTGAGGAACTCTCTGGATTTATTTATGCCAAACAGTAAAAGCAATTCACAGTTCCAGATGAATGAAATTCAATGTTGTTACTGTCCTGGTGTGTCCTGAGGCAGGAGGCAGCCCTGTCTAGACTGTGGGAATGGTTTGGTGGAGCTTAGGATTGTATTCTGCAGCAACATTTGCCTGCTGGACAAGATGTTGTCATACAGGGTGTAGTCATTGTAAAATAAAATAAAGCATGAAGCTATGAAAAAAAGGATTAGGCACTTTTTGGTTTTTTGTATAACAAGGATACTCTGCCATGCAATCTCTAATTCAACGCAGGGCACAGACTGACGTTTTCTACTTAGACAACTTGTGCCTGAAAAGCTCCCACTTCCCATTTTCCTACAGTCACCACCACATGTTGAATGCTTAATAGGGATGTGTTTGAACACTTATTTCAAAGCCTAGTGAGAGGCTTGGTACAATAAAGTAACTTCCCTTTACATCCTGCGCCAAGTACAATGCAACATCAGCAGGTACTAGGTCCAGTACAGTTACCTGCTATAGCTCTGAAAGCCAACCAAGTGACATAGGACATGAAAAACCTCATTGCAGGCTGGGCAATTTAAGAAGGGTCGTCAAGGAAAGCAAGGTAGAGGATTATGTTATTAGAAGACGATGTTGTTAGAGCTACGATTTGACAGAGGGAAGATTTTACTTTGATTTTCAGAAAACTGCCATCATCTACACATACGCATTTGCTTATTTTCAAGCTAGCTGATGTTTCATTATGTTTTAATGAATCCACCATGGATGGGAGAATAAAAATTTAAGCATTTTCTTTGACGCTATCCTAGCTTAAAGCTTTTTTTTTT
>NW_009968353.1:0-1527 GCF_000747805.2 Chaetura pelagica | reverse complement strand
AGGAAGGAAGGAAGGAAGGAAGGAAGATATATAACAGAGTGAAGGGAAGAAAAGAGTAAGAATAAAAGAGACAAAAGAGAGGGCAAGAGAATAAGAGGGGAGTGTGTGAGAATGAGTGCTCAAGAAAGCAAAAGAGGGGGAGTGTGAACATGAGCTTGAACAAGAAAGAAAGCTTTTGTGAGAAAGATGAAATGCAAGGGTGCAAGAAAGGGCAGATGTGTATGAAAAAGCGAGTACATGGAAAAAGCAAGTGCATGTGAAAGAGGGAGGGCATAAGAAGTGGGCAGTGCATGAAAAATAACGGGCATATGAGAGAGAAGGTGCATGCAAGTGGAGCACATGAGAAAGAATGAGTGCACACAAGAAAACATTTAAAAAGTGAGTGCACAAGGAAGAGTGAGCATATAGAAAAGAAAGCAGAGGAAGAAGAGAAAGAAAGAGATGACATTGAAAGGAAGAAAGAGAGAATGTGTGAGAGCAAGTGGAAAATAACTGTGAGAGGGTGTGACAGTGAAAGGGCATGAAAGAGTGCATGGGAAAGAGATATTAAATGAGAAAGAGAAAGCTTACCTAAGAAAGAGTTCACATAAGGGCACAGGAAAGGGTGTGAATGCATGGGGAAGCATGTGAGTGTATGAGATGGAGATTAGGTGCATGGGAAATAGCAAGTACATGTGAGGAAGAGCCAGGGAATGAGGAGTGAGGGCATGAGAAAGAGGTAGGACACCAAAAAGAGTGAGGGCATGGAAAGGAGTATGGCTGTGAGAAAGGGAGGACACTCAGGAAAGGGAATGAACAAAAAGAGTGTGAGCTTGGGCAAGAAAATGAGTAAGAGAGCAAAGGCATGAGAAAGAGTGGTCACAAGAGTGTGTGAGAGACTGCCACATGAGAAAAAAACATAAAAAAGAGCAAAATAGAGCATAAGAGAATGAGTGTAAAGGTGCAAGAAACAGCTGCCATGAGGAGAAAAGTGAGTATGAGGGTGTAGGAAAGAGCAAATGCACATTGCGGGAAAGGCCACAAGGCCACAAGAAAGCACATAAGGTTGTGAGAAAGAAAATGAATTTTTAATGAAGATACCAGGCATGAGAAGAGAGTGAGGGCTAGAGAAAAGGAGTGGGCATGAGAAAGAGCATATGAACATCCAGAAAGAGCCAATGTGCAAGGAAGAGTCAGCATGTATAAGAAAAGAGTGTGAGCACAGCAGAAAGAGAGGGTGAGAGAGAGGGTGAGAGAGAAGTAGCAAGAAAGAATAAAAGCTAAATAAAGCAAGAAAGAGTGAGAGAGGAAGAGTGAAGGCAAGTCTGAAAGAGAGAGAAAGAAGATGCAAGAAAGAGTGCTAAAAAATAGGGGAGAGGAGTACATGACAAAGATCAAATGAGAAAGCCCAAGAGAGAAACATTGAGTATGAGTGCATGGGAAGGGGTGGGCACAAAAAAGGAAGGCTCAGGGGTGGGATAAAGAGGAGGGAGAGGGAGCAAGAAACATGGAGAGTATGGGAAATAGATGGCACAAGAGAGAAAGTGC
>NW_009968352.1:0-1529 GCF_000747805.2 Chaetura pelagica | reverse complement strand
GACTTGGAACAGTCTGGATTTCACCTTTTCTTGTACAATCTCCCTCAAAAAGTTCCATTCATTAAGGATCCGAGTTTTTACCTTCACTTGATCCAAGATCACCAGGGGACCATTCACACCCGAGACAGTTTTATAAGCTGAAAGAAAGGAAGCCACAAATCAGGGTATTCCTGATATTCCAAGAAAGTACCCCTCTTAAGTTTTCCAGAACTCAGTTTGCAGATTTTGGGCCCAGCTCTTTACCTCTTGTATATTTACCATGAACTCTACAAGAAGCATTAGGTCCTGAACTGTGGGGGCAACATTTTTTGCTGCTACTTGCAAAGCACCTGCAGTAACATGAAGATACAGGGTATTGCCCATTTCCTGCCTGTCCCAGAAGTTCACTGCAAGTCCATATCCAGGGATAATCTGTGTCACCAGAAACACCCACACCACTTAGAGCTGACATTTTAAGCTAAGAAAAAATGCACAGTTGCAAGGTCTTTCAAAAGCAGGAAAAACTATCTCTGTAACTTGTGATGAAGAAGGTTCCACTGCAATTTATGCCACCCAAAATGGTGAGATGACCTTAATATCCATACTCCTGGGCCGTTGGGGTTTTTTTTAACCATAGCAGTGTGCTGCCCCATGACACTGAACCAGCCCATGCAAAGCCTGGACTTGGCAAAACAAGTAGGTCCCTGGCTCAGAGCTGATCAAAGTTTCTACAGCAAGTTGTGTTTCTTGGCGCACTGCAAAGGGGCAACCTTGCAGTCCCTCCCTACCTCCCAAGAAAAGGTCAATGAACAATCTTGTAAAAGGCTGAATTTCAGTTTAACCAAACTCCTGCTCTGGGGTTATCCTGCTTCACCTGAAGGACTGACACCTGATAAGAGGGGCACAGCTTGCCAGCTCATCAGAAGGCTCATGTCTTAAACATCAGCAGCTCAAATACTAGCCCTCCATACAGCTTTTGAGTGCCCGGAATCTATCACTCTGTCATCAGCCCAGTGGGAAAGCTGTGAAAAGGCAGTGAACAGCTCTCAAGAGCCCTCCTGAGTTGCCTCAAGAACACAGCAGCAAACCAGCTAGAGCCCCTGATCCACAGCTAAAGGTGATGTTGAGTCAAAGTTTGATCAGAGTCACAAGGAGCAGCGACCAAGAGAGTGACTGTTAATCACTTATCCCTTGGGAGGGAAGAATGAGCAAGTGGAACCATTTGCAGAGCTGGAAAGTCACGAGCATCTCTCCCTGGTCACAGGCAGAAGGAACAGGCACTCATGGTACTGAAAGAAGTCACAAATGGAGACTCATCTGGCTCAGGCCCTTCAGCCTGCTCAGGTCTGGCACTCCCCACATCTTGTCTAGACTATCAACCAGGTGGTGTTTAGACCAAAAACAAGCCGTTTGAACTGTTGCAATGTAATCTCTTAACCAGCAACAATAAGAACTGTGTTAGATAAGACTTGAGGGCCACTGGGTGTATAAGATGGGGTACGTCTGGAATAGAACAGACTGGTGAAGGCTGGAAGGGACCTTAAAGATCA
>NW_009968351.1:0-1529 GCF_000747805.2 Chaetura pelagica | reverse complement strand
AAAAAAAACAGTATGTCCTGAAGTTCATTCATTTAAAACTGTAGAATCTTAACAGTGGATCCATCGTGAATCTCAGCCCTACTGTCAGTTCAGGTGAAAAGTAGGTGGCCCCTGACAATCTTTTTAGTACATTCTTCATCATATTCTCTCTGCCAGTGTGACCAAACTCTTTTCCCCTCCTCAGTGCCTTTCTGTAGCCTCAGAGTTGCATTTTTAATCTCCTGTTGATTTCTTTTTCCTTCTTATTCCCTTATTTGTTCTTCACCTCAATCTTTCCTTTCCTCCTCTTTTCTCTCCTTGCTAGGGATCATCTCTGCCTGGCAATGACATGAAATGGTATTCATCTCCTCTTTCACTGGCCATGAGGAGAGCTAAACCAGTTAATCGCAGTGTGATAGACATGTTAGTGTGACTGACAGGATCAAACCTCTAGAGAACATCTTCACCAAAGCATTGCAGTGCTACACCTTGCTCAATTATGGCCTTTTTAAAGAGGATAGGAACATTGTTGCTTTGTAGACATGATACAAACATAATTTCTACTACTTTTTTTCCCTGCTGATGAAGTAAATGTTGATACATTTATTGAACAGTTATACTATTTAAACAGGGGTTGAGGATTGGATGGGGCCCAGATTTAATGAGAAGGGCTATTTGAACAAAATTCCAAGCAGAAAAAGCAAAATAGTGCTTCGTGGACTTGTCTCCCAGCTGGAAGAAGAGCAGTTGGGACAGACTTGAATCTCAAACTGAATTTAACCATTCTTCTGTTCATACCAGCCCCACTGAAATGTGAAGAGCCTCCAGAACATTGTTTCACATTTGAATCTTACTTTACATACACTTTTAAGCAGTTAGCTTTGAGAGCATGCATTGTGTGCTTTTGTAGAACACAGCTGAACAAATGTAATGTGATCTAAGCAAATTACTGCAACTCTCTAATTTATAAATGCAGTAAGAAGTATGTAAAAGAGCTCTTTCATGCAGTAAAGTGAACAAAACAAGACAGGTTTTTTGTTTGAAAATGGAAATATCTTTAAAGACACTGATTTCTTTGCCTGCCTGTCTTCCTCTCTGCAGTCTCAAATGGAAGATGTGTTCACTTGGTATCAGAAATAGACATTTGGCTGAGATTTGCAAACTGGTGCTTAAGTAAGATTAAACCATATTCCTTCTGTCTCCCTCTTTTTCACTAAGCTCTGCTATGTTAACGATTTATGTATTGATTTTCTTGTGGTTTTCTTAGGTTGATTTTTTTCACCTTGTAACAGTTGTTTCTTGTCAGATTTATAGTGTTCTCTACAGAATAATAGCTGTCTTGCTGGCCCATAACCAGCCTGTGAAAGTCCTATATTGTAGTCCAAATTTGACATCAATTGTCAGATGAATCTCAGAGTCATGGGATTGGAAGGGACTTCAGAAGGCCATCCATCTTTCCCATGTCCAAGGCTAAATCAACTGTACATGTCATTCCTGACACACATTTGTATGGCTTCCAATACAGAAGACTCTACAGACTCCTTGAGCAA
>NW_009968350.1:0-1529 GCF_000747805.2 Chaetura pelagica | reverse complement strand
TCTTGCCCTCCAGGGTGGGGACGCGGTAGGAGAGTGAACAGCGTTGGGTTCTGCCTGGGGAGCAAGGGACAGGCGTCCCGACCTTTGCTTTGCGCCAAGTTTCTCTTGGTTTCCCTCTGGCGCAGTAAGAATATATGTAACAAAAATGTTTCTGGAAAACTGTATGAAGGAACAGAAGATTATTTCAGGTAACAATGTCTAGAACTGCTGACAATATTTCCTTTCTCATCTTCACTGCAGTCAGCATATTCTCAGGATGAACAAACACTGACACTGGAGATGTAAGGGGTGCACATCTGGTGCTGCCAGTTATTTAAAACTATTTGCTTTTGTAATATTTAATTATTTGTTTTATAACAAGGCAGCAACAACATTTAAAATAATTTTTAAAAACCCAGAAAGATAAAGTCAGATGGTGTCCTGCTGACAGGATGCAATGCTAGCTGTTCCAGCATAGTCTCAGCTCACAGAGCCCCTGCTCCCAGCAGCAGTTTCTGTGAGAGGTGCTGCGAATAATGGAGAGGAGAATCCACTTTCTCCTCAAATGTTAGAGTTGATAGTTCTCAGTTGTTAAGCAGAGCAAAGGTACAAAACTTCTCTAGCAATTGTGGGCATGAGCAAGTTTGCCATCCTCTGGACACAAGTAAGACATGATCTAAAATCTGATCCAGAATTTAATATGGCAGCCTGCTTCTTGTAATGGAGAGTGTGCTTATGCTTCTGCCAGCTGGAAGCCTGGTGAGCCTTAGTTGGCCAACAGCCCTTGAAGTAATTAAACAATTCTGCCTCCAAAGCATTTTTCTCTGAGGCAGATTATAGGCATTAGGATAGCAGCAATGTTGGCTTTGCCAGGACTAAAATTAGGTTGCATGATTTGTTTTACAACTTGTTTGGGTGCTGACAAATAGAGCCAGATCTCTACACAAATTCCCCGAGCTGTGCATATGTGGGGGAAGAAAAGCTGGAGGAGAGACTGACAGGAGGGTAGGATTCTATCACCTTAACTTTGTAGCTGCTGTGGTTTTTTTATGTCCCAATTCTGCCCTGCTAGGAAGAGGAAGGATGTTCTGTGAATTCTATGGCTGTGAAATTTCTTTTTAAATAAAAACGTCTTTAAAATTCTGTTCCACTAAAGGCTTGCCTCGTAAGGCAGCACATAAGCTGAGGAGTGTCATTTCAGCCTGTAAAAAACATCAAGAGAGTAAAGATGGGAAAGGGAAAAGAGCTGAAGGGTCATGAATATAAAGTCTGCATTAATTTTTAGATTGGAAGCTGTGAGTCTTCTAACTGCTGAATGTCCTGAAAAATCATGTCAATAGGAACAGCAGAGGGCAAACTGATGTTTTTAAAAGCTGGAGCTTGATAATTTTTAAGGTATTTTGTAATGAGGTTTCTGGTTGGGAAAAACTACATTGATTGACCCAAGTGGTCCTTTCTCATCTTTCTCAAAGAAAGTTATTTTTTGTGTTCTTTTCTACAAACCTATTTGCAGTATTTTGAAATACAAGATCTCTTGGAAATTCATGACT
>NW_009968349.1:0-1528 GCF_000747805.2 Chaetura pelagica | reverse complement strand
TCTTATAAAGCAGTTTATGCAGATGTCAGTAACATTTTACAGTGGCTTTGTAAAAACATGTTCAGAGGCTTGCTTGGTCACTTGAAGTGACTGTATTATGTTCTTCCTTTGTATGTGATGTGCATTAAGTAAGAAATGATCTACAGATGATTAACTACTCTCCAGTTAATTAGATACTTTCCCTATTCTGCTTTGTAATGTGGTTTAAAAGCCTGGGAATCCTATTAAATTCATTGCTGTTCCCAGATTTTCAGTACCAGTGAGCAGCAACACTGATTTTTCAGGTTAAGAGTCTGTGGACCTTCTGCCTTCAAATAATGGTATAAAGTGCATGTAAACTTGATGGAGTAGAGAACCTTCCAAGCTCTAGGTACAAGTGTGTAATGTAGCTCTGTGCTTTCTAACCTCAGTACGTGACTGTGCAGGATGCATTTCAGTACAGCAGTTTCTCAGTCAGGTCACAGACTGCAGAACCTCTTGAAGGCTGACTGCATTGCATCAATGCAGCTGAACTCCATGCCCTTCTGGTCCCAGATCTCAGGTTGGAACTGGCAGCAAAGCCTTCCTGGGGCTGAGCAGCTATATCCTGACTTGGGGAATTTTCTGGTTTATGTGTTGGGGCAACATGGCTCCAGCCTGGGTTTTGTCTGATGTAGATGACAGCAGTTGTGTGGGTTCATGAAGTGCTACAGCAGTGAGAGGTGTTTGAGGGTGTAAGTATTGGTCAGCATCAGAAACAAAGGTTGTGTTTACCCTGAAGTGTTCATGCACTGTGCTGCCTTTTCTATTTCTGGGGGGAAAATAACAGTTGCAGCTACTTTGGGTGGTCACTTCCAAGGCAGATCTTGGTAAGCAGAGCTTCTGAGGGCCACTCTTACATGTCGGGCAGAATGACATGAAGACTAATGAGACCTGCAAGTTTCACAGCGATGGTTTAAAAACTGGGTGTGCTCTTCTGCCACTCACTGATCTAACTTTAGCCATTCTGTCAAGGGATATTTTGAACCTCTAAATCCCTATAATGTACTTCTACATGGAAGCATTAGACTCTTGACTGGGCTTTAGTATAGCCAGATGTTTGAAGTGTTGTTGATCCAGGTATTTTGCTCACTATAAAAGAGCACCAACTTGCATGGCTTCCTAGATACTGTAATTCTTTTCTTGAAATGAGCCCTGCATGTCTTCTGACTTTGTCAGTATAATGGTGCTTTTCTCCATGTGTTCTTGGGTAGATGTTCCAGTGTGGTCTAAGCTGGAGTCTGGCCACCTTCCTTCCATGCAGCAGCTTGTACAAATTCTTGATAACGAAATGAAGCTCAATGTGCACATGGAGTCCATGCCCCATCATCGATCATAGCCCCATCGATCAGCACTGAAACTTCTTGTAAGTCTTGCTCCAGGCACCAGATGTCTGTTGACTCTGCATGTTGGTGATTTAACATTTAACCTGTATTTGTTTAAGTGATTTACTGGAGAACAAGCTCTTGTGACATAAAGTACATTCATAGAATCATAGAATGGTTTGGGT
>NW_009968348.1:0-1528 GCF_000747805.2 Chaetura pelagica | reverse complement strand
TGGACATGTTCCTGTGGGATCTGCTGGAGGTTCAACCCTGCTCTCCAGGTGGGATGGACTAGACGATCTCTAGAGTTCCCTTTCAACCCCAACCATTCTGTGATGAAGCCCGTTGACAGACCACCCCCCCCTTTCCTCAGGATCCATCCCCTTCCGTCCCCACTGACTTCCCTGCCTCTCCCACAGTCCCACCAGCAGTACCCGTCCTCCCACAGCGCTCCCATGGCCAAGAAGAGCTATTCCAAGATGGAGAGCAAGAGCTACGGGATGTACGAGGACTACGAGAACGAGGAGTACGGCCAGTACGAGGGGGAGGAGGATGAAGATCTGGGCAAGGAGGACTATGATGACTTCACCAAAGAGCTCAACCAATACCGACGAGCCAAGGAGGGGTCTCACCGGGGTCGAGGTGCCTCAAAATGCCTTTTTTTTAATCTTTACCCTCGTTATCGGCATCTCGTTTTCGCGGCCGGGGCCACGGAGTGACCTGAGCCCTTCATGGGTGGTGGTTGGAGATGGAAAAATGTGGAGTCAAAAGGGGGGGTTGGGGAGAAAAAAATGGGCAGGTTGGGGGTTGATGGGTGAATTTGGGGGCCAAATGGGCTATTTCAGGGGCAAAAGTGGTGATTTCAGGGTTCGAAAGGGCCAATTTGGGGCCAAAACAGGCCCATTTGTGGTATGAATGGGAAATTTGGGTAAATGGGCAAATTTAGGGTCAAAAAGGATGATTTGGGGTTTCAGTGGGTCAATTTGGGAGTCAAATGGGCCAATCTGGGACAGAAATGGGTCAATTTGGGATGCGAATGGGTCCATTTGGGAGTTAAATGGGTAATATGGAGCCAAAATGGGAATTTTTGGGGTCAAAGTGGACAATTGGGAAGTCAAAACTTAAGGGTCAAAATTGACAATTTAGGTCCAAAAGGGCCAGTTGGGAACCAAATGGGCCAATTTTGGGGCAAAATGGGCAAGTTAGGGTCAAAATAGGCTCTTTCAGGGTCAAAATGGGTCAATTTGGGGCTTCAAATGGTCCAATTTTGGGGTAAATTGGGCAATTTGGGGGGGTCGCAGTGGGCAAATAGGGTCAAAATATTCTATTTTAGGGTCAAAATGGATTGTTTTGGGGTTCAAAAGGGCCAAATTTGGACTTGAATGGGCCTAATTTGTGTAAAATTGAGCAATTTGGGGCCCAAAATGGGAAATTTGAGCATCAAAGTGGAGGGTTTGGGAGTCAAAATATCCTGTGGAAGGATGAAAATGGATGATTTGGGTTCAAAAAGGGGCAACTTGGGGGCCCAGTTGAACATAGTGGAGGTGAAAAGCCACAGAGCTGAGCCAATCCCGTTGCTTTTCCAGGTGGTCGCGGGCGAGGCCGAGGGTATCGAGGGAGAGGAGGAAGAGGAGGGATGAGGGGAGGCCGAGGCATGGGCCGGGGCAACCGGGGGAGAGGCAGAGGTGACCACCCTGAGGAAGAGGAGGAGATGTATGATGAGGAGATGGAGGTGAGTGCTGAGTCAAGAGGATGTTCTTT
>NW_009968347.1:0-1528 GCF_000747805.2 Chaetura pelagica | reverse complement strand
ACTTGTCTGTGTGGAGCAGTTACTGCGGAACAAGCTGAGTTTTAAATTTAATGCCTGGAAGCTAATCGGTGCCAAGTCCTCAGGTGGGCATTCTTCCACTCATGAGGAACACACTTTTTCTTGGTTTGGTTTAACCTTGCTGTCCACATGATGAGTTAATGTCGAGTGGCCTCTCCACAATAACTCTTCCAACCTGCTTCCTTCTAGAATCATACCCTTAGGTGGCTGAGGACATTCAGATATTGCCCCAAAACAGGACCAAAGTTACTTGTTGTAGGTGGCTGCAGCTTGAAATGCCCTGTTCTGTCAGGACAGTTCTTCCTGCTGTGTGCTCTCAGTCTGTCACTGTGGTGCTGCTCTACTTGTGTCGCAGATTCGAGCACTGAACTGGACTCAGGTCAAGTAGTGCAACACTGTTAGGTATGAAGTAGAAAAGTTAAAGGTTACTGTAAAAGTCATGAAACTTCCCAGGAGCTGTTTTGTGGTGTACCAAAGACAGCCCATTGGTTTGTTAATTTCAAACCAGGAAAACCTACTGTAGTAGGGGGAAAATATTTGTGATCCAGAGCAAATGACCTTTGAGGTCTTCGTTCAACTGTGACTATTGTCCTTGCTTTTTGCTCTACTCAAGTCAGGCTATTACTGCCTGAAATGCTTGCTATTTTTAGGAAAGCCCTCTGGTCCTTCATATGTGTTCATTGACTCCCAATCCTTCTCACTAAAAACACGGGAATAATGAAGACCTGCATCTCACTTACTTTCATTAGCTTCTTTCATTACTTTCCTTTGGTCTCATTAAAGTTTTTTCTTATATCTTATTTTCTCTGCCTGTCAAAGGTGAACAGTAAAAATGCTGATAAATAATTCAACAAGAATCTTAAATGACTCTTGGGATAGAGATAAATGAAAAACTATAGCAACCAGTATAAGAAAAAAAGTGTGGTTATAAATGTGCTAATTTTGTCTGGCCTCAAATGAGATGGTGGAGCAGGTTCTTGAAACAGCCTGGGGGGAGGTGGGGGAGAGAGAGAGGAAATACATCTCCCCAGTTGGCGTCTGTTTAGCGAGAGAGTGAGAGGAAACCATTTCCATCTGCTTGTCCCCCATTTTTGCTTCACCAGCTCTGGGAGCTGGCACATCTGTGGGTATGTTTGTTCAAGTGATGTTTGGTGCTGAGATGTGGCAACTCCTTGCTTTGTCTTTATGGGAGTCCCAGCTTCTGGCTGCTGTCACTGCAAGTGTTTACAGTTCCACTACTTCCCCAAGCTATGGCAGTCTGAATCCTCCAGCATCTTGCTACGGTTTGAGAACAGATTCCCTTAGGCACTGAAGGTATAGAGTTGTTTTGGACAGTATTTGTTTTAGGAGGGAAGTTGGTCTCACTGAATACCAACAAAGTGTTGCTATTTTTTTGTGGTTTTGCCCATTTGATAGTTATTTCTGGTATCTTTTTATTGGTTTGTCATCATATGGGGACCTTTTCATTTCTATTTTACTCATCATAGAATCATAGAATGTCTTGGGTTGG
>NW_009968346.1:0-1527 GCF_000747805.2 Chaetura pelagica | reverse complement strand
TTGCATAAGTACTTTTGAATGGTGTCATCACAAAATAAGAGGCAAGGAATAAGGCAGGAGGAGGAGACTAGATTTGTATGCTACAGTGTGAAGTTGCACTCCTCCTTCCTCCCCTTAGAATGATGTGCAGAGGAAACAATTCCATGTGTCTTGTCTTTTGTTGCACAGTTGTCAGCATGAAGTGGCATATCAGTTAATTTGGATCAGGACGGAATTTCTGATGCATTTCCTGTGTGAGATGGGATTGAGTGGTTGCTTATTGCTAAATATTACTTCATTTAAATGGAGTTACTACTTCTATACCTTGTAGGCAAAATTTGGGCCAATGTTGTTCGGTATCCATTAACTCTGCCTTTGGAAAAGAATGGGAAGGATGGAGGCTAAAAAGCTTTTAAAGTTTCAGATTTTGCATTTCACCAAATCTCTGACCCATGCATAACAGCTGTAAGATCCCTTTGGGAATGTCTGTATTTATGTTGCTCTCAGCATACTGAAACTGCATTTGTGTCTTATACCCACAGGAAATATCATAAATGTAATTAAAAATAGAAATACTGGGTTGGTTTAAATTCTGTGCTGGAGGAAAGGAGTCCTACTTTTTTCTCTCAGTTCCGTCTGGATGAATAGTGAGGGAAGACAATTCTTGTGGATATATATTTGAGTATTGCCCTGTAATGTAGCAAAAAAAAAGCATCGGTCCTGTTGAGGTGCCTGGTGAAAAGCTTATAGATTCAGGCTCCTGTGAAATTTATAGATTTCAGGTGCTGCAATACTTGCAAAAAAGGTCAATCCCATCCTAAGACTGGAAGTTCCTCCTGCAGTGCAGTAGAAAAGGTATGATGTGGTCAAGTCTTGTCTCCATATAAATGTTCCTAAATTCTTTACTTGGAAAGAGATTATTTGGGTTTGTGTGTGTGCTGGACGAGTCTGATTGAAATACTTTTTTATGCCTGAAGAGTGTTCTCAATTATATGGATATCTCAGAGTGGTTTGTATGAGCACACTGTTATGTCTCAGCTGTGCAGAACATCAGAGGGAAAAAAAAAGGAGGATGGAACAGCAGATTCCTTATGCAATCAGGCTGGGTTTTTCTAGAGAGAAAATTGTTGGAACTGGTACTTCATGCTGAGTTTCAGTGTAGAGAGACTCAGGTGATGAGGAAAGGTGGACATGATAAAATAAGGACTTCAGACTGAGCTCTACACATGATACAGATCTGAACTTTTTTCTGTTAGTCAACCTGAAGCTGAACTTTAACCTTAATTCTCCTTGAATGCCATAGAGAAGTCTGATACTGTTGCCTAAATGAAATATTTTTTTCTAGGGCTGATCTCCATGCAGCTCCCACTTTTTTGGCATCCCCTTCTTGGCTCTGCTCACACTGCAGCTCTATACATTTTCTCAACCCTAACCCTGAGTTTCCTGGAGGTACATGGACGAGGGTCTTCTAGTGTTGGTCAGATAAAAAGATTTTGGAAGGTTAGAAAAGAAGTACGATCTATGTATTTGGTGTGCTCCTGTTTTCAT
>NW_009968345.1:0-1527 GCF_000747805.2 Chaetura pelagica | reverse complement strand
TCTGCCCAGGGATCTTCAAGAGAATTTTGACAGGATTTTGTCCTAAAATGCAACAGCTTATTCACTTCAGCAACAGACACTTTCTAGGTTATCCCCTAAAGCACACAACTTATTAAATAACAGTCAAATCCTCAATGCCAGGGTTGCTAACTGGTGGTCATAGCCTTCAATTTTCTATTTCCCTCCCACACTACTATTCGTTACTACCCATAGCCCTCCTTCATGACAGTTTTTATAAGAAAACCACAAGCCCTCTCCACACTGTGTTAAAATACAATCCTTTTCATCCAGGTTGAAAAATTAAACCAGCCTAGACTGCAAGGGAAAATTTCACTCCCTTTGCAGTAACACATGTGGGCCCACAGCCACTCAAGCCTCCTGTGTCTGTGACTAATCCATGCAGAGTGCCTTACTCAGCTAAGAGTAAAGTGTCAAGAGCTTTAGGAACACAGGATGGCAAACATCAGATTGCAAAGACTTGTTCAAGTTGGAAAAGCTTATATCAATTTGTGCATAACATTGGAAAGTCCTACTTGACTTTATCTGGTAGAGGTTCAGTAGTGTCCAGGGCACAGATGCAGAAAAAGCCCACATACAGGAGAGGAATCCACCTGTCAATTAGACCAACTTCAGGATTTAGCTAATAGATTATAAAAAGGTGTCACAGACACATGCATTTCTAAATTTGAGAAGACACATGTCTTGTTTTACTCATGATGCAGAAGACAGAAAAAAATAGCAACATAAATGGTAGCACAGCTCATGTAATCCAGAATTTGGCTCATGTCAGGGAATGTTTTCTGGCTGCTCTTTACAGACACTAGGTCCACAGGGTGAAAACTGAAATTGTTAAGGCCAAAGCAGAACTAAAGAGCTGTTAACTAAGAGGGAATTAATCCACTGACTAACTTATAAAGAGACACTGATATTGTAAATTTTTCACCACATGGATATTTTAACAAATACCAATGTTTTTCTAAAGGATGTTTATCCACTGAACCACACTTCTTTGTTGTGGTTTCAACACCACTGTACTTGGCATGCCAACCGTAGATGCAATTGTACCCCTCAGGCAAAATTGTAACCTATTGTGCAGCAGAATCAGACCAGATCATAAAGTAACTATAATTTTCCTTTCAGTTTTTAAAGCACAAGTACCAACAATGTAAAGTGAGAGAATTTTGGATGGCACGTAAACCATTTTCTTCAGAATAACTTTTATGTCTAAACCTCTCATCTGACAGGACTAGTAGGATCTCTTAAATATTATTAAATCAGTATGGTAAGGACAAAGAGAGACCCTGAAAGAATTTTTAACACTGCTTCTGGTCACTGCACAAAGCAGATTTCAAGGAGACCTTCTGTTCAGCCCTTCACAGTAGGAAGCTAAGATATTAAGTACATACATGTGTAGATGGAAAAGAGAGCAAAAAGATTCCTATCACTTCTTCTTCCCTAGATTTTGACCTTCCTTCACACTTGGAAAAAAAACACCACCAACAAACAAACAAAACAAACAAACAAACA
>NW_009968344.1:0-1527 GCF_000747805.2 Chaetura pelagica | reverse complement strand
AAAAAAAGCATAGTTCATTGGAATATATTCTTGTTCCTTGAAGCAATTCAGGGATGTGTCCCTTCTTCCTGTAGCTGGATAGGGCCTGGATCAGTGAGTCCTTGATTCACCAGCCTTTGCAGCCTGAGGGATGGCTGACCCCAGCTGAGCACATTTCCATTGTGAATCATGACTCTCAAGGAGCCTGAAACTTTCCCTTTGACTTATTTGTTCTGATGCCTGAAAACACTAATTAAATATGCGTATCTGTGCGTGCATGTGTTTTTGCAAGGACTAGATCAGGGTGTAAAAATGTGGACAGAAAACCATGTAACAATTCTTAAGCATTAAATAGCATATTATTCTCACCATGGGGCTTTCTCAATGACAAGCTGTTTTAAAATAATGTAGGTAAAAATGAAAGTTCCCATGTTGAATCTAGCGAAGTGCCTTGATATGAAGTCACTGGCTGTCCCTTTGAACAACCCAAATGATTTACTTGAGGTGCACAATACCAAATAAAGGACAGAAAGAAGGTTGAGAACAACAGAGACACTCTTGTCTATAATGCAGTTGGAGGCTGGTTGTACACCATGTAGTCAAAGTAATAACTCAAAATAATCAGCAAAGAAGGTCCTATTACTTGGAACAATTTAAAAAGAGATTAAATTAAGTTTTTAACCCTTTAAAATCACATTATCCCTCAGCCAAATGAGAGCTGAGAAAGGTCTGCAAATGTCAACTGTATTAAGGAGACAATAACTTCAGATTTGTAGCCTTGAAATCAGTGGGTTTCTCAGTGAGCTGCAAATAAAGATGTCATAACATATAAATAGATTTCATGTGGAAAATATGCACAGTATTTTCATAGCCAGTATAGAGCTCTAAGGTGAGCCCCATATACAGCAGAAGTCCTCATGTTATTAAATAACATTAAAGGGTACCAGTATTGCTGACTGTTTAGACTAGATTAAGTTCAGATCATGAAGCTTACCTCCTGCCTATTTAGTCACTACAGATTATAGCTACTTCTCACCATGTAGATGAATTTAGGGCTTAGTCATGCAACACAAGCACATCTCACAGAAAACCCAGATGAATCCCCCGAATTGTTTCATGTCTTTATGATGCCATATATAAAGACAAAATACCAGTTGGCATCAGTATTGGTCTTAAAGCAATGGTATTTCTGTCAGGGACTTAGTCAGCTTTGGTAGTTGTAAACTGTGGCTTTGACGTAAGTTGTTCTGTGAGGGGACTAAATCAGTTAATTCAAACCAAGTGTGCTTGTCTGTGCATGTGTGTTCATATCCATGTATGTCTGCATTTATTCATACATACATCCTTGTTAATATTTACTAGGCTATCATCAAAAACTAGCTACTGGTTTTGCTCTTTTGCTTTGCTTTTAGACCTTTTGTTGTTGTTGACTTTGTTCTTGAGTCTTGACCTCTGGTTACCTCTGATTTTGGATTAAACTTTAGTTCTGTATAGATCAAGAGAGACATCCTTGCCCAACAGGTTCTCTGAGACTGATTGATTGATTGA
>NW_009968343.1:0-1526 GCF_000747805.2 Chaetura pelagica | reverse complement strand
GGTGGTTGAGTGTCCATCCCTGGAGGTGTTTTTGAGATGTATATATGTGGTGCTGAGGAACATTGTGTAAGCAATAATCACTGGACTTAGAGTTTGGTTAAAGGTTGGTAGAGTTAAGTTACAGTCAGATTCAATTAGGTCTTTTCCAACCAGAATGATTCTCTGTGATTTTGTGAAACAAATAAATGTGTTTGTATTTCACAGTTCTGTTGCATATTTATGTAGAAAAAATACCTAATCTGAATGTAGTTAGTGCCAAAAGTTGCGTTGTTTAATGCACCTTTGGGATTCTTCCTACCTAACTTTGTCCAAGTAAAAGTGAGATTTGTAATCTAACCTTTTAATGTGTAGGCAGTAATAGATGCATAGAAGGGTAGTTCATCCTTTCTAATCTGAAGACAGTGCTGGAGATGAGGTCAGGTTTTTCTCTGTGGTTACAGGGGGACATCTAAGCTTAGGGTTACACAGTATGATAAGAGAGGTGCCTTGCAACTAGATTTGTAATGTCAAAGTGTAGGAACTGAGTAACACACAAGAAAATACATAGTTATGAATCATACAAAGTACATATATTTTAATGGCAATGTAACTGTATTAGTCTACCCACATGCCTTTAATTTGCAAAATATAAAAGTGTGGTATTACAGAAAAATCTATAAAAGCCTTTAAAAAGCCACACTTATAACAGCAGGGCAGGTTAGTACTATTTGGTTTATTTCACCCCCTGAAAGTTTTCTGATTTTATTCAGTACGTCAATTCAATGGCTTACTGCATCAGCCATTTCAGTTTTTGACACAAGGTATAAACTATGGCAACTGAACAGATTTCTGGAGAAGTAGGGCATATGAACTTCGGGTTGTAGTATGTCTGTGTAGTCACTCAGGGGGGATGTCTTATACTGCTGTTTCTTGCAATTTGTTTTTTCTTAGAGATATATGTATGACATATAGTCATGCTGCCTTCATTAAGCTCTTAAAATGGATGATGGCTCAGAGTGAGTAGAGCAATCAAACATACACAGGTAAGTTAAAAAATGGCAGTTGTATCATTCTAAAACCTGTTGATACTTGGCTGTTAGGGAAATAATAAATATTGGGACATTTCTAATATGTTGTACTTTGAACAACTGCCAATTAAATATGCTTGCTTTGACTCTGAGTTTTTCTTACTTGCTCTGTGTATTTTCTTTAATAGAGAATGAAGGAAGAGGGACAAATAACAGCACACAAACCTGTTATTAGGTGATGAAAGGTACGCTACTATACAGTTTTCAACAGATAACATCATGGATAACAGTTGCTGAGGCAAATTATCCTGGTTAAGAACACTGGCTATAGTGCATCAGATCCTTAAGTTAAATAGTAATACAGATACTTCAAAACTAATTTCCTATGGCTGATATCTAAATTTAGAGCAATATCCATGACAGCAGTGCTGTGTTGACACTAATGCGATGTTCTTATGCATTTTAGTAGGATGCCACATAATAAAGTAATGCAACCTCAGGAGTGATTCCTGATGTTCT
>NW_009968342.1:0-1526 GCF_000747805.2 Chaetura pelagica | reverse complement strand
AAAAAAAGCAATTTTCTATTTAATCTCTGGGAGCTGTGAATCTTTTGCAAACAGGTAAAATAAATCTGAGAAGCTAAATGAATAAAGGCAACAATCTCAGCAAGTAACTTCTTCCTCAGCTCAGAAGAAAGGCAGCCACTACTGCCTGAAAATTTACTTGCCCAACAGACACGTTTGAATGAGGAGGTGTGTAACTCCATCAAAATAGACAAGAAATCAATAAAGCAGTCAACAAAAATGAAATAATGACTGCCAACAGAAATCCCTCAAGAAATTACATTCATATGTAATATATATATGAACATTTACATGTTTATAGCCCTTGAAATATTTTACATACCTATCAATATTCAATGAAGCATGATATTTCACGATAGTCCATAGACACAAATAATGGCACACAAGCCAAAATGAGCAGCTGTACTGGAAAACAGACATTTATCATCCAGCTTAGGTAGAAATCATGGAATTGGAATCACAGAAAAATGCCATCTTAAAGATGGCAAATGCCAAGAAATAACACAACAGGAAAAAAAAGGGAAGTCTCAGGTTTGGTGTTATCCTTGTAATGAGGACACCAGCACCAGTTCCAGTAAGGGACCCAATTCTTCAGCTGCACTGAGGAACAAGTCTCTGCTCTTTTTCTAGTGAAGAGAAACCCTTTCTGAAACCACTCTTGAATGTACTGTTTCATTTGGGCCATCAGAGAGAGCGGATGGAAAACACAAACATGGGAACAAGGTGGTCATGGGCCCCAGTGACCCGTAGCCAAGCAGAGGACTTTGGCCTCCAAGGATGTAAATCCCATATTTTTCATAAACACTGAATTCAATTAAGAAAACAAGATGTAACTATTCTAAGACAGGTTTCAGTTAAATGCTAACTAGGACTAAAACCTCTTGGCGTCTCCCACTGCCAGAATTTCCAAATAAACTAAGCAAACTTGCTTATAATAGCAGGAAGAAATTGGACCTTTCCAAACGCTGAGGCTCAGCCAAATCCATCGCAGAGTCTCATGCGCCATGAACCAGCCAACCATCATCTCAGCTGAGGCTGGGGCTGCTTTCCACATTGCTTTGTTTATATTGACTGCATTTATGATGCCTCAGGAGTTGCCAGTAAGATATTTATTTAGCAGTTAAAACGCTCTGCAAATGATTTTGCTGTTCCAAAAGATAAATATTTCTCAGCATGCTGAAATGATACATTGATGTTTTTGTTAAGGAAATTGCACGTTGATAAAATTTTCTCATATTACACTTTGCCTTTCCTTTGTATTTGAAGTGGCCACATTAATTTTTCAATGATACTTATTGTAATTGTAAATTGCACTAAGATTAGAAACATTAAACTTACGATAAAATGAAACACATTTCAAGTATTTCTGAGTCATCTATTTAAGGGCCTGAGGACACTTTTTATCCTTCAGGTAGACTGGAGTGCTCTCAGCTTACAAGACAAGGATCCCACACAAACCATATTTCCACTTTAAACTCCTGGGGAAACTAGTTTCTTCTTTTTTTTTT
>NW_009968341.1:0-1526 GCF_000747805.2 Chaetura pelagica | reverse complement strand
AAAAAAAAAACACAACACAAAACACAAGAGCTTTTATTGCCTTAATTTAAAAGTAAGACTTGCTTTTCATTTCCAGTTAAACAATTCATTTAAATCTTGCCAGGGATGCTGAAAACCTAGTGTCTACAGATGAGAAGCAACCTTTCTAAAAATATGAATGGAAAACATCCAGTCTTTCCTGTTATGTTTATAGCTTTTCCCTTACAGCATAACATTAAAATTACCAGCTCTCATGTGGTATAATTTGGTTACTTCCCCTAAAGACACATGAAAGTAGTCCCAAAGGAACTATTTACTTCAGTAAGAATAGAAGGTGCTGAGTACGTCACTCAGGAACATCTATTTTTTGGTCATTAGAGGGTGGTCATACTGGTTTATTGCCTAAATCTCCTCAGACCATCCTTCCATACACATCAAGATGGAGCCAGGTGGGGTGGCCCAGCTCACATGCCACTCTTAGACAGAGGTTTCATGTCTCTAGGTCTTGAGGTACTTTGGCTTTGCACACACAGAGGAAATAATCTGTAAGAGAAAAACAGCCCTGTCCCCAGCCTAGTGGTGAGGTGAGAGGACTTGCACAACTTGCAAAGACCAGGGTTCAGCCCTTCTGTCTTTGAAAGCTGCAGGGAAACCACAATGTTCCTCTTACTATTCCCACCCTGATGAGCAAAAATTTTCAGAAGCCTTCTCCCGTGGCCCAACTCTGCTGCCCTTGGGGCTAATGCCAAAACGAGGGATGTTTGCTGAAGGGCTCTGGAAAACCTGATCTGCTGCTCATGAGCTGCTGAAGACTTGCTCTGTGCATTTTCCCTGTCCACACTCATCTCCTTGCCATCCCTCTGTCCCTGGCTTAGGAAGAGGTTGGTCCTACTGCTGCTGTAGGCTTGTGTTACCCCACTTGGTTGTGGGCAGCAATTTTGGATGCACAACAGGAAGAGTCCAGACGAAACACATTAAGCATCTTAAATTTGTACATGAATGCACAAGCTGTTAGGCCTTGATATAGTAAAACAGATAAGTTCAGTGCTTAACTTTAAACATACAAATAATACCACTGAAATCACTTTAACAAATTATGTTGCATGCTTAACACTAAGCTTATGCTTAAGGGCCTGACTGATTCATTGTCTTGCTGTGTACTTTAACTCAAGTGTGTTTGGGGTCACTTGATGCCATCTTACACTGATACGTGAGTGCACAGCTTCTCTAAAACAATACCCTGGAACCAGTTTTTACACACTGGGAAGCTAGTAGGTAAATGAGGATTTGCCATGAAATATGACCCTCAATTTCTATCACTACATTTGAGACAGCTTATCACCCAAGGAGCTGATCCTGAAGCTCTCAAGATATCACCATTTCTGGATTTCTTTCTAAGCAGCATTACCAGCCCTCAGTGCAGAGGAAGCTACAGTACTTCTGAAAATCTGAGCACAGTCTTGCTACAGCTGCTAAACCAAATAGAGCTAAAAGAGTAATTTTGCCTATCTGGGTATTACAAATTAGACTTCAATGGTCTCCACAGT
>NW_009968340.1:0-1523 GCF_000747805.2 Chaetura pelagica | reverse complement strand
TTTTAGAGTGTTTGATCAAGCACTTACAGCAGCACTTCCTTGTAGCACTGCCAAGTCACTCAAAAGATGGGAATGCTAAACTAAATGAGAGATTATTTAGTCACAGTCTTTACATCTGCAGAAGATGATTTTAAGATGACTGTTCCTTTTAATGAGTAGGTGTGATGCTGGAGCCTGAAGGTACAGCAAGAATTTAAAACCACAACAGCGAGCCCAAGAGGAGAGAAAAATCTAATTGGGAGAATGAAGCAGAAGGCTTAATTTCTGCTGTGCAAAGGGCTTCTACACAGAAAATTAGGAGCTAGAACAAGACCAAGAACTGTCTTGTCTTAATATCTTTACATGGAATATCCTAACCTTTACCCTTTTCACAGCTTCTGTTCCGTGAACCCACAGTTTGATGAGCTACTGTGGCTGCATTTACCTTTTGGTCTTCTTCTCATCCAGTCAGCAGAGTAGGAGTGAACTCAGGGCCAACTGAGACAAGGGTTAATATGAAAGTAAGCCTCAGCTAGGAGCAGGATGCAAGGAAGTAAAGAAATTTTCTTAGCTCCTTTCACTAAATAAACTTGCTCACTGTCTAGCAGTTTAGAAGTTTGGTTTGAAGAGCAAAGTAGATCAACTTGAGAGTAGTTTGGAAAAAAGATTTTGTAACAATAGCATGAGAATATGATAGCCTCATTAATTGCATGTGTGGCCTTCAGCAAGAGAAAAGATTTTTAAAGCACTCAAAATAGACAAGTCTGAAAACTTGAAAACACTCCAGAAGTGTATAGCTGCAATCTGATGACTCAATATTAGCAAATAATTCATTATTTAATAAAATCAAGTCACTTTGTTTTTCTGCTGAATAAATTTTCTGTTCCACTCTATTTACATTGAAGATTTCTTGGATTATCTGTATAATCTACCTACTTAATGCTTAAATAGGATCATTCACATAATTAGTCTCAAACTGAAAATATGTACTGTGTTTGTTCAGTTCTATTGCTTACATGTTATTGTGGCTTCATCTTCACTAGGTGAATCCCTGACATGTATACATTTTGATATCAAGATTCTTGTACAAGACAATCAGAAAACCCCAAAATGACATAAATTTTCCCCTCACAATTTTTTAACCTAAATGCACTAAATAAAAAGAAAATAAATCCTGACCTTGAGAAGTGTGTGTTTTAGAAGAGCCTGAGAAAAATGGGAAATTGAATTTCAACTATCCCAGAGACTTTCTCCTGAAAATAAATCTTTACAGGACAGTTTGCCTTCAAAGTAAGTTTTCTTGTACCTCTGAAAGACTGCATGAATTAAATTACCACATTTCCCAACTGCCTTTGCCCAAGAGATCATAAGAGAGAAATAACTCCTGGGAATTGTAGGCAAAAGTACCCATTAGTTGGGTGTAGCTTGTTTCTAAAGAGTCAATGGAGAAGCTTACTCTGTTCTGCAGACCAGTCCACAGTGTGGTAAACGCATCATTTGAAATGAAAGGAGAAGAAATGGCACAACTTACCCTGAGTCATCCA
>NW_009968339.1:0-1523 GCF_000747805.2 Chaetura pelagica | reverse complement strand
ACAAAGCCTCATCCAACCTGGTCTTGAACACAGCCAGGAAGAGGACATCCTCAACTTCCCTGGGCAAACCATATTACACACAGAACAACATATCAATCAAGAAAATGCTAAGCATAGAAAAACATCAGCCAAATTGTTTTAGTATTCAAGAAGGAAAGTAACAAGTGTACCCAAGAATAGTCTAATCCCTTCTTCTGTCAGCAAAGTTACCAAAGACTTAGCTGATGCTTTTCAAGGATTGAAACCATCAAGAAAAAAGCTAGTTTCTGTACATTGCTTGCCTAAAATCAATTCAACTGACCACCTCCGGTTTTTTTGTACATGTAAAAGTGTGTTTACAACCAAGACACTCAGTACCATTTCTGAGCATTTTGCTGGTTCCATATCTCATTACAAGCCTTACAGAGATGAGTGAACCCCTTTCAAAGATCAGAAAACACTGAGCACATTTTGATGGCTTAGTTTTATGGAAATACCAACAAAAGGCTGTTCACTTCGGAAATCTTAATACACAGAGAATGGGTTGCTTCTGGTTTTTTCTCAAGTGAAAATATATTTTGAGAAAAATTATTGAGAACAAGTTTTTTGGGATCCCTGCTGGGTGTTAAGCTGGGGAAATGATACTTATGAATATGCTTATATCTATGTGCATTCATATTAAGGATTCATTTCCCATCATTACAAGAGGATCAGCAATCTCACTTGGCTCATCGTCTTATTTAATCAGCTTCCAGCTAACTCTACCTTGCAATTCTAGTTAACATTAAAAATTAAAGATCGGGCTATGTTAGTAAGCCATCACTCATCAAACGCACTGCTCTGTTTGCCCAGACTATTTGCCTTTCTGAAGCAGGACTAGCTTCAGGCATAAGCAAAGCAGGAAGGTGTCTAGGAAATCAAGATGAGTTTTGCTTCTCTCTCTGCCTCTGCAGCAGTGCCCAAGCAAGCCAGAGAGGGCTGCTGCACTGGAGCTGCTCCTTCAAAGATGGCATGAGCAGAAGTATTTTGGGAGTCTCCATCAAAGCTAGGAAACCAGCAGCATAAACCACCCTGTCCCTGTGATAGCAGCATCCCATTTCACCTGTGCTGCAAAGAAATAAGAACTTTCACATGCTGTGGACATGGACTGACAACAATAAGGTTTGTTATTCAGGGTGTAGCTTAAAGCCGCACAGTGCTGTATTGTCATGTCTGGCAGAAGACATTTCAACAAAACATTAATTTGCTTCCCTGACCTAGATTGTGTTTGGCCCCTTAAAACTGTAGCTATCTTAAAACATGAAGTGTGATGTTTAGTGATCATTTTTACAATCCTGTTTCCATTTCCTGGAATAACATGAGTATTTGTGAAATAAATGGCCTCTCCAACTTCCAGTAAAAATGAATTTATGTATACAGTAATTTATTGAAATAGGATGGCTAGAAGTACTACTTTAATCTTCTGTGCTTTGAGATGTTGTAGTTCTCTTTTCTAAAAAATCAACTTTTCTATACTTGTGTTTTCCTCAAAGCTTTTTTTTTTT
>NW_009968338.1:0-1523 GCF_000747805.2 Chaetura pelagica | reverse complement strand
ACCTGAATAGTTCTATGATTCTATGACTTGTCCAAGCCCCTCTGAGGGCCAAAACACAGCCTATAATCCAGTGACCCCTTTATAGGAAAATACAAAGGACAGCACCTCCACTCCTAATTGTAGGTGTACCTATAACCCATAATAAGAAAAACCTTGACTGCAAGCACATGTTTAACAGTTATATTAGTGAAGCCCACAAGCACTGGCAAAAATCAAACTAGTTTCACACATGAATGCAATTAACTTATATTTAGCACAGAGTCTGACAGCTCTTGTTGGTGCATCACAAACAGCCAGGATTAGTTAGGAACCTCCATTCTTCATTACATCATCTACACTGCAAAGTCAGTCACAAGGACAACATAAAAGAGGACACACCTCATCTGTGTTTCCTTGAACCCATTTCTTCATTGCTTGTGAAAACATGGACCCTAGTTGAGATAAAAAACAGCAAGCAAGGTATGTTAGCAGATTCTGTGGCACACCTCTATAAAAGCTAATTCCTTCCATCCTTCTGAAGGTTCTGCACTGCTGGAGAACACAGGAGTGAGGCATGAAAGACAAGGGATTACATGGAATTCATTAGATACTGAGCCTGAACCATTCCTCTTTACCAGAGCTGCAAAGTAGCTTTAACAGCAGATCCCAGACTGGGTGGGAAGCACACAGAGAGCTGAGATTCTTTATAATCTCCAAACCAAATCTCTGAAGGTTTGATCACCAGCTCAGCTGCTAGCAGCTTTCATCCCTGCCAGGTTCCATCTACAGCTCCAACTCCCACAGGCTGCTCATACTCCCCAGAGTCCAGCTGGACCAGAAAAGCAGCATTTGGGGAAAAAATCAGGCCAGAGATGGGTTTTGCCTCAGTACAGGACCATTCCCTAAGCATCTCTTTTTGGCTTAAAACAGATCTGGGAAGAATCAGGAATCCTGCTTATCTTGCATGCAGTAAGTAAGAGAGCAGGTCTCCAGATGTTTACAGAGAAAGAGGAAAACAAACCTTTTGATTTTTTGACATCAGGCTCTGGTTCAGATTCTCTGATAAACTGTCCCAGGTCACTGACTCGTCCAAATGTCATCCTCCTGGAGAGAGAAGGAGTAAAAGAGCCACACAGGTCACCATGAGAACTTTGGCACTTTGGAAAGCACTAAATCGGGGAAACAAAAAAAGTCACCCCAATAAAGACTCCAGTGTCAGAAGTCTGTCATTTTGCCAATTATCACCTTTTCCACCAAAAATGGATACACTGGGAAACATCTCTTACTCTTCTTATGAGTATCTCATGTATCTGAATTCAAAGTGTATCTCAAGAAATCCTTCTAAGAACTGGAAGGAGGCAAATGCTTGTATGACTCAACCATGTGCTATCAACAGGCAGTGCTAGGAAGTGCTCTGCACTATCATAAAAACATGTCATTAGGGAGAAATGGGTTTACAGTGCCTGGAAGGACAGAAGGCTGGTGTGCAATAGAAAAGCCAGGTAGCTATAGAAACAAAGAATTTCTGTTTAGAGATCCACAGA
>NW_009968337.1:0-1522 GCF_000747805.2 Chaetura pelagica | reverse complement strand
CCTGCCTCTTCTTCAGGATCCTTTGAGCTGAATGTTCAACATGTCTCAGATGTGACCTTGCTGCACTTTCCAGTAAAGATTGCCTACTTTGACCCATTTCTTGTGCTAAATAGCATGTTTGTTACTACTTTTCTGCCATTTAGTTGATTCATGTATAGTGAGTCAAAGCTCCTTTCTCAGAGACACTAATTTTTAAACCTGTAAATGTGAAAAATGGAAATGTAAAACACCAGAGCATATTGCATGTATATATTAAAACTGAAATAACTTTTATTTCACATTGTTAGAAAGTTGAATATTTTCCAGGTGAAATATGAAGTCTTTGAACTTCGATGTAATGAACTAAGGTAGTCAGTGAAGAGAAGGGAAGATGAGTGTGACGTTTTTATGATAGATTGAGCTGTTGAAAGGATGGCCTGTAAAGCATTTTGTGCCGTAGGAGCTTCTAAATATACCTGTATCTTCATAGCAAATATAGAGAATTGGAAAGACAGTCAGCTCATGCACCCTTAGAAGTGATGGCTGTAATGGAGAATTCACTGCTCATTGAGATTTATCCTTAGGTGTCTTCAGACTGAAGAAGCCCACTGACTCTAAGAGGACTACTTGGACTGCTAGTCTTTCTCCGCTGTCTGAGAAGTCTTTTACATTGAGCTATAGATCCTGAATCTTGTGCACCTTTGTAGCAAGAGATAAAACCTCCTTGTAACTAAAATGTTGTTTACAGTTCCTGGCCTTGCATCCAGATTATGTGTTATGTGAGATATAATCTCACTGAAGTGATTCTAAATACAGTATAGGGTTAGCTTTCCTAAAACCTTGCTCAGGAATGACAGGTTTGGACTGTCATACCAAGGAATGCTTTCTTCTGTGTTTCTTTGGCTGTTTTACATTTGAAGGAAGATCTTTTCTAACACACTTCTTGGCTGTTTTAAGACCTAACTAGCAGTAGGTTCCTTACTTTGGTTTTTCAGGTGAGGAAGGAGATGGATTGGTTTTACAGCCCTTGCATCACCACTGTAGCACTTCATAGTGTTACATTCAGCTGCATTAAAAACTATGATCCATTAGGTGTGTATGTTCTTGTGAGTGCTGTGGACATAGTGTTTAACAGCTTCACTGCAGACTGATGGGACGTTTTCTTGGCTTATGTTGCAAACTAAATCACACATTAAGGAATCAATTGTATTCTATTGTGTCTGTTTCAGCTCTTACTCTCTCCCATTAACACTTGAATATAATAGTTTTTCTTTAGTTGGCAAGCACCTATGTGGGTGATGAGAAGGAAGGGAGCAGTTGGGAGCCAGTTTGTGTAACTAATAGACAATAATAATGATTCAATAAATCATTAACTCTTTTCTGTGTGGATTCTGTATTTCTGTCCATTAAGATGGTTCCAGGCTGAGTGTCCTGCACTCTTTGTCATGTCCATAGTGTGTTGCAGTCCTTGAAATGAATTTTAAAAAGACACAGAGTCACAGAATCATAAAATCATAGGATGGTTTGGGTTGGCAGGGACCTT
>NW_009968336.1:0-1522 GCF_000747805.2 Chaetura pelagica | reverse complement strand
AAGGGGAAAAATAAAGTAGCTTGAAGCTATGCAGAGTGGGTATGCTCAGTGAAGGTCAAGATCTTCAAATGGACAGAGGCACAGGACATAGGTAAGTACACTAAGTGCTATTCTGTCAGCACTTCAGAAAATGGAGAGTAATTGTGTAATTTAAACAAATACACAAATGGCCAAATTAAAACTATAGAAGAAACTTTGTGGAATTTCTCAACTGTCATTCCTTTTTAATGCAGTTTAATATAATTCTTATCTAGGTTCAAGAAATTCCTTAAGGAATGACATATGCTACAGCTAAAACCTTAACAATGTTGGATTCAAACTTCACACATGGTTTTGTAACAGCTTCTTCCCTATGCTTTAAACTACTATAAAGTTTACTAGTTAAAATCTAGGTGTCTTATTCTGAATGGATTTCTCTAAGGTCCATTCTTTGATCTACTACCATGACACTAGTTTTCACTATGGCTAAGCCAATAGGAAAGGACATACTTATTTCTATTGACAAGGGTCCACTTTGTGAAGCATGAACAGCTGTGCAAGTTGAGATATAAATCTAAGAGCAAAAGCTTTTGCGGAGCTTTGCTATGCCTTTCTCCCTGGTGTTTTGGGGCTAGGTAAGTATTCCACCATCTGAGAAATGTTTAAGTAAGGCCTGATCTTACACCAAAGGAATTCAGTAATAATACTCCTGAGCAAAATCAAAACTTTAATTTCCAAGCCAAACCATTAATTTCCTGAAACACCTTCATCTCTTCTCCTCCTGGCAGTTGTTCCCCTTTTAACCTTCCTTTATCCTAAACCCATCACAAACAGTTTCAGCTAGCATTATGGAAAATGAACCAGCCATTGCCAGGTAGGAGCAGCTAACATATAAACCAGAATTCAGTCATCTAGATCCTAGGATGGAGTGCCTAGCAGAAGGGAGGCACTCGAGATGTTAGGTCTCCAGGAAGAAAAAGAGGTAATAGTTCCATATATAGTTGCACTCTTCCCACATCTAGATGACAGACCTTGTCAAATGTTAAGAGGGAACACCTGTGGAGGAAGAGATTCAAATACACAAATTAATCTTGTGTATTCATTTTCCATTTTAAAATGTTGGGTCTTTGATTCTTATTTGTGATTGCTTTTCATCTATTTCCAATGTGAAACAAGGTATCTTTGGTCAGTGGGCTTTATAAAAGCATGCATCTGAACTTGGAATGTCAGAAGTAGTCTTCGAGTAAGAAAGGATGAGGTGATGAGAAACAAAAGGATTTGATGAGAAACAAAAGGATTTGATGAGAAACTTGAAGCCAGACACTGCTTGTCAGATCATGTTGGTTCCCATTGTCATGGAAATAGCAGGGCTTTGAACGGCCAGAAAGAGAAGATTCAGAAAGTGAAAAAAATAATTGTTGCTTTCTAAATGCAATTGATGATGTTCCTTCAACTTGTAGGGGACAACACAGGTTATTGTAACATTTAGAGATTTCCAGTATTGGTCTGTTTACACTTGCATGCATTATTTTAGTCTGTTCTT
>NW_009968335.1:0-1522 GCF_000747805.2 Chaetura pelagica | reverse complement strand
AGGTTGCTCAGAGCCCCATCCAACCTTCCCTAACTCTTTATTACCCTTATATGTAGAATTTGTCTCCCCCTAACTTATTGAGCCTGATGGATCTTAAGATATTTTCTCCTTAGCTATCAGGTATCAGTCTGCTTAGACTCCTTCTATAGCAGAAGAACAATAAAGTAGATAGAGAGATAGACACAGAGAGAGAGAGAGAATTAGAGAGAGAGAAAGATAATAATTTAAGTGCTCTGACTTACTCTTCTCAAAAATCCATCTCCTTCCACCAATTATTCAGACAGTATAGGATGAGTTGTCTCCTCAGTTCCTCCTCTAAGGTCACAGTTTCTCGCTCCTCAGGACTCTGCAGTGTTTACTGGCACTGCAGCAATATGCTAGTGACAAGAAGTAAACTCAAATGAAAGGAATCAAAGGGAGAACAAGAAAAGGATGATGTGCAGAGCAGGTAAAGCCTGCAAACAGCATCCACCATGTGATATTATCAGAAATTCATACTCTCCACATGCAGCGGTCACAGCCTGCTGCAGTTCCTGTTGCCATGAAAAGATTGCCACTCCTCAGTCCCTAGTGTGCTAATCATGGGCAGAAAGGAGGCAGAAAGGGAGCAGGAACAAATGGCAGACATCGGGCAAACATTATATTGAGCATAAGGGAAAATATTTTTAGCAAACAGAAAAACCATTAAACCATCTTGCGTTTTAGGAAGTACTTTTCTATTAAAAGAACATCAGCATAAGTTACATGTTAAGGATAAGAACACACAACTGAAACACATGGCAATAAGATTAAGTGGAGTATTTTTATTGCTTTATATCTTCCCATACTGGGCAAAAAAAATTATAAACCCACAAAACTGCAGCTCTTAAAGCAGTAACACATATGGGAAGCAAAAAGAAAGAAACAAGACTGAAACATTTTGTATCTTTTATCATCTACTGCCATCTGGAAATAGATGTATTTTCTACAAGGTCTGAGGATTGTGGGCAGAGCTCTAGGTGAGCAAAACAAATGACTGAATGGGATTATTTTCAAAGTAAACATACAGTCATGTTACTTTACTGGATTCTTGAACTGTACAACTGAGGTATTTTAAATTCTGTGAAAATAAAATATTTCCAAATGTATACTCCTAGGCTTTACTGTATGTTCCAATAATATCCATTTACAGTGAGACACCCTGTTGCAACAAACTTGTACTGGCACAGGAAAAGGCAGGCTTTACCTAGCTGGCAAGAGGCTGGCAAGCTCACTGGAAGAGAAGACAGCAGCAGATACCCACAGGCACAGGGCACAAGAAACAGCGAGGAGATGCTGATCATCACAATAACTCTCAGCTCCATGGGAGCACAAGGCTTGTCAGTGCTCTCACACACACCATCACATGAAAAATCACAGCAAAGGAGACCTGCAGAAGGGGTTTGCAGGTGTACTGGTCTGGCTGGGATGGAGTTAATTTCCTTCACAGTAGCTCATACAGGCTATGTTTCCAATTTGTGACCAAAACAGTGTTGATAACACA
>NW_009968334.1:0-1522 GCF_000747805.2 Chaetura pelagica | reverse complement strand
TGAGCTGTGGAGTTGATGGCTAGTCCAAGCCCCATAGTTAATCACTTGAACTTTAGTATGACAAAACCATCCTAGTTGGAGGAGTGGGAGGGAAAGTGACCTTTTTGTACCAGTTGTGTCCATTGAATGGGTAGATGCTTCACTGTATTTTCAGCAATTAGTTAAAGCAACATTTCTGTATCACGATTCATTAAACTATGAATGCTATGAATGTACTTACTTCTTGGCTAGATGAATGACTAGACCACTGAGATCTTGAAATGTGCGCATCTGTCACGTATGAGGCGTGTGTCCAACTGTGCTATCATGAGGACTTGAGCAGTTCTGTTTTAGGTAATGCAGTCTTTACTTCCTGTGGAGAAATGGATTCAATCAAAGCTAATCTTGTGAACACAGAAAGCTTCAAAGTAAGATATAACTATGTCTTGACTCCTTATTTTATTAGCAGAACTAAGTGTTTCTCTCTGCTCAGAACATAAATCTCCAGGTTTCTGGGGCAAAGTGTTACTGCAGACAAAACCACCTTGGACAAGTGTGAAGTCTTAGGCACAAAAGAACAGTGAGATTCGTAGGTCTCAGATCTGTGATGCTCTTTTAAGATTTTTTTAAAGTCTTTTCTGCTGTTGCCTTTCTCCTTATTACTGTGAAAGCTCAGTGTAGTAATGGCTATCAGGGCCTTCAGGGACCCTCTCTGTACCTTGATTTGATGGTTCTAATTCTCAGTTGGACTCCAAAGGTCATTGAAGCCTATGTCTATTTGTTCTTTGGAACTGCATAGGTCTGGTTACAAGAAAGTAACTGAGAGGCTGGGATAGGTATTGGGTCCTCTGGGTAGTTACTTTTTTTCCTGTGTAGCTACTTGCTAACAAAGGCTGCTGTGAGCTGAGTGTTACACTGCTTTGGGTGATCCTTTTAGGTTTTTTTCCTTTTGAAATTTGCAAGAGGATTTAAAAGGTGAACAGTGACAGAAACCATGACTTGTAATCAATGGACATTTTCATGTTGAAGTCCTGGGTTTTAATTCTGTTGTGCTATGAGGGAGCACTAGAAGCATTCCAGGTGCCTTCTGTCTTTATCAGAGGACCAACCCTTTGGTGTTGCATCTCCTCCTCTCCTTTGGGAAGCTTGGAAGCCTTGATGAAAGTTAGGCTTTGGTGTGTCATTGGAGCTAGCTTGTTAGGCAAACTCAGTCCATTGTACCTTTCTTCTAATGCTTCTTCTAATACGTGGAATTGCTGTATAAAGGCATGTTTGAGAGCCCCTGAAGACCTTGCTTTACACAGATGCCTCTGTTGCCTCTGTTGGAGAATCTCAGGTGGCTTTGTACTTCAGAAACAACAATAGCTAAAACTATTTTAGCTGAGTGTACAGTGGAACCAGGTAAGTTACTGGACATATACAATTAATTCACTGTAGCTTTATACCTACGTTGGGATTTTACAAATCAGGAAAGGCCTTTGCACCCTAGCTTGTATTGTATTAATCAGCTTGGTTCTGCAAGATAGCAAAGTTGGGGGGGGGG
>NW_009968333.1:0-1522 GCF_000747805.2 Chaetura pelagica | reverse complement strand
CAGTAGGAGTCAAACAATGTATTCATCTTGACAGTGACACCAGCATCTTTGGCAGATAAATGCTCTGTCTCTTCTTTGGAGAGGGCCAGGTGTGCCAGTTATGCAAGGCAGCTCTGGGTTGCTGGGTTTTGGAAGATAAGCTTGTCCAGGGGAATCTCAGTCTCTGCTTTCTCTGTATACAATAGAAGACGTGAAAACAAAGACCAGGGGAGTATTTGGTGCACAAGGAGAGCATTTCTGCCTTGATCTAAGAAGCTTGCTAGGCAATGAGGAGTAAAAAACTTGGGCTGGTTTAGAATAGCTGGATGGACACAGACAGGCAAGAACTGTGTAATGACTGTGAGGCTTGTAATGGAGAGCATGGATTTTTACATCGGAGAGACCCAGGGAAGCAGCTGAAGGTTGATAAAAAGCCCTGTAATTCAGAAATTGTGTGCATATGTACAAAATGGGAGGTCAGGATGAGCAAAAGGGAGGGATATGTCATTAGAAAAAAGGGTTTTGGGAAGGGAGAAGGAACAGTGATTTTAAATGGTTTAGCATACCTAACATGTAACATGCCAGAGACATAAATATGTCTTGACTGTTTTGATGTCTGTGCAGAGGGAAGGATGTGGAGGCATCCCTGTCTTCTACCACATATCTTTTTATCTACTTTTCTATCCTTAACAACTATGCTAGTGTCCCACACCTTTTCAGGAGTTGTGAAAGTGTAATTCTTTCATGTTTGACAACTCAAACGAAAACCATCTATAAACCACTTTGTTATGAAAACACTCTGTAGCTTTGATCATTCGGAAATATGAGTTTGAAGCAGTGCTCCAGATCTTTGCCATGGACTATTTCTTGGTCAGACTAGCTGTAAATGTGTGATCTTCCAATTTGGGTCAGCTGAAGTTCATTCTAACTTAGTGGTTTCTTGCATGCTAATTTGTGGATCCAATGAGTTACTTAGGCTAATTTGGTCATTTAAGATGAGGTACTGTGATAAAATTAGCTCTGTGCTCCTTCAGATAGGGTTTCATAAGTTAAAAAGCTATGCAGATTGTTAGCTTGGGTTCTGTAGAAAAGGAAAAATTGAGACTAAAGGTGTAGCACATAAAATACTGTAAATAATTGTTTGTATTAGACTGCTGTGAAAGTCTTTATATAGACGATGTTATTACAGCTAAGTTAGGATAAATATTGTAAACATTTTATTTTCCTTCAGCAGACCAAAAAAAAATAATTGCAAACAGAACAAAACTTTATTGCTTTGTCTTGAGAAACTCTTGATGTATTGAAGTTAAAGGGGAGGAATACAGGCTTCATTTTTACAATACTTAATTAACTTTATCTGAAAGGTAAAATAATGACACGTTGGTATCTTGTAAGTTTTATGTTTGGAGCAGGCAGCTTTGTGTCTCTAAAGAGGAAAAATATTGTAGAACTAAAGGAAATAAAAATACTGTATGTATTTTATCAGTCTTTCATATCTGCAAGCTGATTTTCTTTCCTGGCATGAAGGTCATTGACGGTGAGA
>NW_009968332.1:0-1522 GCF_000747805.2 Chaetura pelagica | reverse complement strand
ACTGACCAACCAGAAGATGGTGTTTGTGCCACCACATCTAAGCTTTGCATTGCTTTCTGAAATGTAAGTAGGAAAAAAAAATTAAAATAGAGGAGGAGGGAAAAACTATTAATGCTCCCTGTCTGAGTGTGCAGCCCTCACAGTTGCAACATCTGATTCAAGGTTAATTTATTATCCTTCTTTTGTATTTTGCACTCATGGTAGTAGAAGATACGAAATGGCCAGATAGAGAAACCCTGGAATGAGAGCTGGGCAGCTCTGAATTCAGTTCTCAATTCAGAATGGACCCCATTCAATCCAGTTTCATTTATTGGGAATTAACTTCAGTGTTTTACATCCCTATGCTCAGTTATTGATCAGTGCTGATTTGTACATCAATATGCCTGTGGGAACTAGAAAATAAGGAACTGTCTGCAGGAGAGAAGATAATTTCTGAAACAAGCCCCCACCTGAAGTATTTTGGTATGAGAGGAACACACACAACAAGGTGATGAAGCAGCAGTGGTTCTTTCTCATGGCAAGAGCAGGCATCACAGAGATTTTTCTGAACCCTCTCCTACGTCTTTGTGATCCACTTTCTGCACCAAACTCTTCTCAGGACAGAACTGAACTGCTCTCCAAGCTGAGAAGCAGAGCAAGAGCATACTTTTGTTCACAGGGTGCCGTGTCCCATGGGACTGCAAGCAACAGTTTCTCTCAGCCAACAGCCCTGGCAGCAGTTCCAGAAAGAGCTGAGGACCTGCAGTTGATTTTTGTTTGTTTCTTCATGTCAGCACCAAACACAGAGGAGCTCTGCTGAGGAGGCTTTTTTACCAGAGCTCAGGTTCCAAATCTGGCATTCATATCCCAGCAACTACCTTCACTTTTCAGTTACCTTCCATGGTATTTCCTGGAAGATGGGGTGACACCTTATTGGCAAAACCTGACACCAGGCAGAGGGAAAAAGCTTTTCAGTCTTTTTGCATCTCCGAGTGCTGCTTGGTGAACAGTCCAAGTCTGCAGAAGTGTAAACAAGTCAAACCTAATGCTGAAAAGCCCTGAGGATGACTCTGCTTATTTGTCTGAATTTGGGGCAGGAGGACAGATAGAAGTGACTCATGAGAGAAGAAATCCTAGGGAAGCAACTACAGCGTAGTTTTAACATCTCATCCTTCCACAGCCCTCCTGCTTTTCAGAGTGTAAAGCACTCAGTGCCCACCTGTCTCTGCTCAGTCTTGAACCTTCTTGGATCCTGCAGCAATATTGCAACCCCAACACTGCCTTGCAGATAATGGGCCTTGGAACTCTCATAGGAGATGGGTGGGATGGGAGTTAAACCAGACAGAGACTGGTGAGGGGTGTGGATTCTTTTGAAATAACAACTGTTTTATTAAGTCTTAGTGCCAGTCCCTGTGTGTGTGACCAGCTCTTCTCTCACCCACAGTGCCACTTCTGCTTCATCTCTTCCAGGCTGTTTCCAGAACGTGCCCTGAATGTGCTGAAAAAGCTGAATGAAGTCAAGTTTGATGCAGTCATTGGGCAG
>NW_009968331.1:0-1522 GCF_000747805.2 Chaetura pelagica | reverse complement strand
AAAAAAAAAAAACACCAAACCAAACAAACAGAAACGAAATTAGTCTCCCAGCTGGTAGTAAAGCTTCCTTGCAGCAATTCCAGAAGCCTGTCCAATTTCTTCTCCCATTACAAAGCTTTGTTGCAGACTTTTGCAGCTTGCCTTCCCCTCCGTGAGCTCTGAGTTAATTCCTCCCCCAGTCTGGGCTGGGATGGCTTTCTCAGATGGGCACCTTCCCACTCCAGCTCTGCCTGTATCTCTCTTCTTGCTCCTGTTTCACAAAGATGTATTTTTTCCTTCCTTTCCCCCTGTAAATAACACCACATATGGCCACAAACAGTGTGTTCAGCCAGCAGCTCTGCTCCTGACAGGAGCCAGTGCTAAACTAAGCAAACAGCATCATTCAGCAGCCTGGCCTGCTGCCCACCTGAGCAGGCTGAAGTAATGCTTTAAAGATCAGGGAGAGAGCAGAGACATCAGGAGGTGAAAGTGAAGCTTTTTAAAGAGCAAGTCAAATCCAGATGAAAGGCAGAGGACAGAAAATCCCCTTGGTGTTCTGCACAGATTGCTTTGGTTGGGTTCTTGCAGGGATGTTGTGGCACTGGAGCTGATTTCTGTGCTGCTCCATGTGCAGCAAAGTTAGAGCAAAGTACTTTTGTACTATTGTGTTGGTGACTAAGAGGAAGGTTTAACAGAAAGCAAGGTCTAAGCAGAGACCCTTGGTTTTTAACTCTGCTTTTTTGGAGCTGGAGGAATTAGAAGTGAGAAGGAAGGTCATGTCTGTCCATTCTGTGCTGAATCTTGGTTCCAGTGGATATCTAGTTGAGGGAAGTGCATTTCATCCCCTTTTGCAGCAGGCCCAGCTTTCCAGGCAGAGGATGTATGTGATGAGGTGCAGGAGCAGCAGGCTGGCTGGAAACCTTGCTCTGAGACAAGATCTGAAATAACTACAGTTCCCTGAGGGTATATATGGTAGAAGGGGCAATGCAGAGCTTTAGAGTGAGAGTCCTCCAAGTCTTGACATGCCATGAAAGGAATCTTTTAGACTTAAAATTGGTGGGGAAAGGAAGCTGGGCTGATCCTGGCATTGTGAGGGAGATGTGCTGCAGATTTCTAGGGTCAGCCTGGGACATGGAGTCCTGCATAACTGTTGGTCTGATCCAGAGTGAGAAAGTGTGTTAGTCAGGAAGTGGAAGTCTCTCATTAGCATGAAAAATCCATGTCATGAGTAACAGAAGGGAATATATTCTGGCATGTGATAGTGGGTGAATTTCTTCACCAGTTTTCACTGAACCAGTGAGGAAAGGTATTGCCCTGAACTGGAATTTGATAAGTGATGAGGACACTGTACTGAGAAAGTAACCTTGGATTCAGAGAGTAACTGCTGATTTGATTAAAATGAAATGGAAAGACAAACAAAGTCTGCAAATAAGGTTCTTGATTTCAAACAGGCAAATCTTTGTTGGGTAGGAAGAATCCACAGGAATGAAAATTGGACTCAGCAGCTCAGAGGAGCCTTGAAATTCTTCCAAGTTAAAAAAAA
>NW_009968330.1:0-1517 GCF_000747805.2 Chaetura pelagica | reverse complement strand
GGAGGGTCAGTCCATCCATTTTCCTCCTGTTTCTGAGGACCCTCAGCACAGCAGGTAGTGAATCTCTGCTTTGTTCTGAGTCAGTTTGGTCAATATTGCCCTTTGCATGCAAAATTGTGCTTAAGTCCCTTACGCTTTGACCCCAAGAGGGTCAAAACAGGATCCAGCTTGGAAACTCAAATTATTGGTGAAGAAGAACTGGGGGAGGTCTGACTTTCTGCTCTCATTTGGTTTATACACAGATGATGTGAAGCTGGATGGGCTTCCAGAAGTTTGGAGCAATGATAATGCAGTCCTGTCAGTCACATCATCATCTTCCTGAGGCTTCTTTGAAGCCAGATGAAGGAGGCTTGCAGGGCCAACCTGACAGTGTGCTGCCCTTGCTTCTTTTAAGCTACCTTGGTCCAAACCTTGAGGTTTTCCAAATGGTTCCAAACAGTTGGGTCTAGAAACATTTGGGGGAGGAAGGACTCTGGTCTTTCTCAGTTTTGGAGATCAAGATCATCAGTGCATGGTCCCCACACCTGCCTGGCTTTTCCTGCCAACCCAGGAGCAGCATGTTCAGCAGTTGCTCACATTTCCCACCCTGCTTGTCCAGACAGCTGCTTTCTTTGTTTAAACCTCCCTGTGTGCCCTGGTTTGTCTTGGCCCTTGTGTGGCACAGGCCAAGAGTCTGTTTCCTTAAGAGGCATTTGGAAGCAAGACACATGGGTGCTGTCCTGGGATGGATGGATGTTCTGGAATGGTCCTGGCTGCTCTCCAGTGGTCCTGAGCTGTGTGAATCCCCTAATCTCTCACCCATCACTTCACTGTTCATGAAAGGAGGCACCTACAGTTCTTTTGCCTTATTTCTAAGGCTATTTTTGGATTGGGGGGGCATCAGTTTTCATGGGAGTGTACATGGTAGAGTCCTCCACAGCAATCCCAACTCAAGGAAGCCAGACCAAAGCTCTGTTCCAATTTCACTCTCACCATTCCTTTTAATCAGTGTATTTTATGTGCTTTCCCTGCCCAGGGATTTCTCCACGGACCTACCCAAACAATTCTTTCTTTCATTGCCTCTGCTAAATCTATTGTCTGGAGTTCTGGGGAGCAGCTTTTTCAGGGTAACATGAGTAACAATGGGTTGTTCTTTTTTTTTTTCCCACCTGACTGATCAATACCTGGATTCATTTGCAAGAGAAGGCAGCAGGTAGTTTGAGGAGAGGTGTGTGCATGTGAGTAGATGGAATATTTGACACTTCACTCCACCTCAGCATCCACCCAGTGATTAGGAGAAAGCCCAGACCTGAGAAACAGGGCAGTGAGGAGCAATGATCTCTCTCTCTTCACAGTGTGTCCCAGCGTGTCTCTCCTGGGTGGCTTTTCCCAGTGCAGGGGGATCCTTCCCCTCATGCTGCACACAAGTCGTTACAGGAAAAGCAGGAGATCCCTCCCTGTTGGGATGGGTAGTGGGGGTTGTCCATGCCTGGGCTTTCATAGAATTATAGAATCATAGAATCCCAGGGGTTGGAAGG
>NW_009968329.1:0-1521 GCF_000747805.2 Chaetura pelagica | reverse complement strand
AAGTAGAGCAAAGCAAACACTGCAAGGAATTTTCCTTTAATAAATATGTTTAATCAGTTTATTTCTATTAAGATTAAGTGCAGCTCTCTTGTGTATTCACTTGGTGTTGCCACCTGTTTGTTGTGCAACTGGCACGAACTTGAAAGGCAAATGTAAAAGCTGCCGCATACGTTTTTCCAAGATTCAGAAATTTAAATTCTTACATACTAATATTGGCATAGCAAGTGATCAAGAAAAAGTAAACTTTAACCTTTCTAAGAATTCAGGTTGAACTTTGAAATATTTGTAACCTATCCCTGGCTTCAAAATGTTTGAAATAGTATCATTACAATACAAATGTTTCTGAGGGAAAAAAAAATTCTTGATGAATGTTTAGTTAGCAGGCTAAGGAAGTTATCTTCATCATCTACATCAAATAATAACAATCAGGCATACACATATGATCTTCCCCACTGTTGCCACAATAAACCTGTGAAAAAGAGAAATGAGAAATAGGGAATTCTGTGAGCATATATAATTTGTTCACTATTTCCAGACTGATTTTCATCCCCTGTTGTCATCTATTCTTCTTGATTTTTGTGATTCGAAGTTAAAATTTCTTCAGTCCATGAAGTATACATCAAGTCCTTTGGGAGGCTATTCTTCAACCTATTGGACTATAAAAGATTTTGTTTCCAGATTTGCTGTCTTCATTTTCCTCTGCTCAGTATTATTGTGTGACAATGGATTATAATTTCTTCTACAGTTTTAAATAATTTAAAAAATCTTTGTTACTTTCAGTCTTTGCCTTGCATGACATCCTTTTATCATAAGTTATGGTGCGGTTTTTTTTGGTTGTTGTTGGGTTTTTTTGTTTTGTGTTTTTTTTCAGGAGTCCATCTCTCTCTTAATAATTTATTCTTGTATTTTTCAGAATTCTTTCCAATATACGGGCATCTTTTGCTCAGAGTCTTGAGACTTTATGCGTTGCTCTTAGGATGGGCAAATCATTCATTGATTTGGCACTGCCTCTGTGTTACAAGGTCCTTGGCTTTCAAACACAGAGCATCTACCATTGCTTTCAGTATGTATCCCAGTGCAACTGGAATTTCACAGTGCAACTGTGAGTAAGGAAAACAGCGAACAGACAAGTCACGGTGTTTTGTCCATGCCTTCTGATTTTTTGTCAACACTGGTGAGTACTTCACATGCCTTGCACAAAGATAAATGTCAGCCCCAATCATTTGAGAGGTTTTACTTATATTCTCTTTTTCTCTGTTTGGTCACCACCGAGTCCTTTCCCATACTCTCCCCTGAGAGAGGCACAATGCTCATTATTCTTCCCCATCTAGCATCAGCTTTGTTGATTATATACTTTTAATTAGTGTTTATGATAGGGCTGTCATGGTAATTCTTACCTTGATTATCCAGTCTGTCAAGCTTGCAGCTGCTAATTATTACATAATATGTCCTACAGTTTTGCACATGCTGCTCTGTAGGTGGACCAGGTCAGAGTGGGCCATCTGCAGACTCATGACTACC
>NW_009968328.1:0-1521 GCF_000747805.2 Chaetura pelagica | reverse complement strand
TTTTTTTCTTTCTTTGGCTGGAAACAGCTTCCATGAGAACATGTTCCCAGGAACTGCCTAACCTGTATTTCTCAAATCTTTATTCTGACATTTCTTGAAGACAGGTGTTATATGCGTTCTTTTGTGCAAACCAGAGACCCTCTCCCATTGTTACAACCCTTCAAGATACTGTAGTGGGATTTTGAAATGGCATCAGATAAGACCCTATTTTACAATCACATGAAGAGAAGAGTTTAAAAGTGATACTAAATAAATAATTGAAAGAACTTGTAGTATAATATTATACATCCTACAAGATTGCTCTAGCAGTCTTGGAAGCTTTTTGCTGACCCATAATTCATAGAATCTACTGTATTTTTACACAATGATACATGGAGGAAATGAAAGAACCTTACATCTGGTTCACAGAAATATCTTTCCATGACTGAAGTTTAAATTAGAGCCTGGTAGTTTTAGAGACCAATGCATGAGAGTGGCATTCATTTTAAAGGACATATACTGTATAAAAGCCAATTATCACTACATTTTTTGGAAGATACTTAAGGTCTTCCAGACTTTGACAAGGAGCATTACAGAAGATAGTTTCTCCCTCATAGCATCAGCAAAAATTTACTTTAGGCTGGGAGCTTTACTTCTGACTGTCCTTTCTGTCACCAATTATTTTGTGTGCACACCAAAGGATATTACTCAAGACTGTCAGCAGCATTGATCCTGTCTATCTCTGCCAGATGTTCTTCTTGTCCATCTGCTCACACTTGCTTTTCACAACATGAAAAAGAACTGGAGGCTGTGAGGTGACACTGCAATTAACCTTGTAAATTATTTCCCTTTTGCAAATGAAACCAGCAATTGGGCCCATAACTTATACAATTAAGAGCAATGCATCTTAGTCATTTTCTGTAATCCTCCATTTAATATTTGATCATTGATTTAATGTTTAACACTGTGGAATCATTGCTCTGTTTCCCTTATTTCTTGAATGTCCTTGATTTTAAGGATAGTCAGGAAGATAGTAGCTTGATCTTGTAAAGCTTCGCTTGTGTGTGTACTTTGATGAAGCCGATATGACTATTCAACAGGACAAATGTTTTTGTGGGTAAGTTCTATTTCAGATACCTCATCCATGTCTCACTAGTCTTCTTTAACTGTTTTATTTTCCTTGGTAATAGTTTAAAATTAATTGTATAAGTGGAAGAATCTACAGGTGTTAAATATAATTCTTTTCAAAATTCATATTTCTGTGCAGCACAATTTGAAATTTTGTCACTTCTCAAAACAGTTAATAACAATCTTTTTAACCATGAAATGTTGAAACTGCCAGTCAATATAATTTGATATCATGTGAGTGAGAACATGCAGACATATATTTTATATATATAAAAGTGAAACACTTAGAAAAATGCAGTTGTTTTGTCAATCTATATATTTTGCCTAGTATGTGTGCAAAACTTTATCTTAGAGTTAGTTGGAAATCTTTTTTTGAGTCTTGTAATTTTCAAGATTCTTAGTCATAGGGCTTTT
>NW_009968327.1:0-1521 GCF_000747805.2 Chaetura pelagica | reverse complement strand
AAAAAAAAAGATGTGCAGCCTCGTAACAAACCTTGGACCAACCTCAAGTGGGCTTGGGGGCAAGACTAAGGCTTTTGAGGTTCATTAGGCTTATTGCATACATATAGCAGCTGTTATGAACACTGGCAATAGCTGTCCAGGCTTCCAGAGCAGCTGAGTCATTGCACAGAAGCTGTGCAGTTAGCCTGGTTTTGTGCCATGGAAGTGTCCACAATTTCCAGATATACAGCAGGCGGAGGGCAGCACTCATCAGCAACTCTGGCCAAATATAGAAAACTCACAGATTACACCAAGGCCTCTGAGAAGGCAGAAAATGAAAGAGGGGAATAAAAGACGTGTCAAGAAAAACTCATACATTAGCTGTTACTGGAACTCACATGACTTTTCTCCCTAAAAGTTACAGTTCTGGTGGGTCAGAGCATGCCTATAAATCAAAACATCTAGATTTGACTGCCTTTTAGACTTGGCATTTGTTATCATTGTCACACAGCAAGCCACAAAGCTGCAGATAAAAACCTGCCTATCAAGTCACCAGTGATAACAGTGCCAAGAAAAATTTCTGATTTGTTTCCTCTGGTCTCATGCACCTTGAGCCCAGCCACAGACCCTCATTTGTGCTGACGGCACCTGGATTCCCAGGCCGTTTTATATATCCAGGCTGTGTTGGTTTGCAAGCACAAATGAGATTTTATGCATTAAGTCCACCATGGTGCACACACTGCACACAGAACTGCACTGGGTGTTGTTCAGCAGTGATTATATCCAAGCTCCCTGGCTACTGCCTAGTAGTATCAAATCTAAGTTTGTTTTCTCATCTCTTATTGTAACTCACTCTTGAAGTGACTGCCAAATGAATGAAAGGCAACACTACAAGTCATAAGAACACTCACCAAGGAAGCTAAACAAGTCTTCATTGCAATTAGACTACAGCAAAGGCACACCCAAAATAGTTAGCAATTGCCCTCAAGCAGGGCTTTTCTTTCCATGCAAAGCTTTTGCTTCAACCAAGGATTTCTTTAGGTAGGGCATCCCGAGTTGTTTTAGCACACATCCCCCACCATCACCTCAAAAAATAATAATAAGAGCAATATTCCAGGTTCTTGAGGAATTCTACCATTTCATGACACTTCCAATTATTTAAGCAATACTTCATGCCCCTTCTGTTAAATGTAGTCTTTCACCCTCTCTTTGTTTCTTTCCCTGGTCAGTTTTTCCCGCTGCATGGGGCTCAGCCCTTACACTTTCCAGAAATGTGCTGGCCTGGCATGAAGTCACAGCTCTGCTTTTAAGCCTTGTCTTTGGCCTTAACACTCAGTTGCAGAACTGTTTGAATGGCATCATTTGATGAACACAACTGCAGTGCTTATAACATTGAAAACTGCCTCAGACAGGCTTTTCATCCCTTCCTAGCTCAACAAAAATAACGCATCTGTCAAAAAAAGTAAAATCAAATTTGTTTTTATACATACACACAAGCCTAACAGTTAAAGTAAAATTACTTCTCAAGCTCAAAGTCAAAAA
>NW_009968326.1:0-1520 GCF_000747805.2 Chaetura pelagica | reverse complement strand
CAGTCTCCCTGTGATTTAACTCCATAGGCTGCAGGGAATGAGGCAAAGCAGCAGCTGAATCAGTTGCTGACCTCCAGGGCTGTATTTAGGATGTCAATACCAGCATTATTTTTATTTTACACACTCACACGTTATGCTTCCCTGTAAAACTGGCTGAAAACTTATTTTTCTTGGAAAAGTCTCACCCTTGAATCTCACAGCTATCAATTCCTCTTTTGTTACTACTTGCTATCTAAATTATTCAAGCAGCTCAGGAATTAAGCAGAAAGACTATGAACAGAAAGCAAAATCGTGACCTCAATGAATCAGATCCCAGTCTTGATCAATGCCAGTAATGCCAACACTTCACTGGTAGAAAACATAAGCATCCAAAATGGCTTTTATTCTTTCCCATATCCTTTGTGCTCCATTATACACCTAACCAGCAAATGAAATGCTGTCAAGAGGCAGCACAGCTTTCTCTTCTGAGACGGTAATTGGCTAAATGCTTACAGAAAGAAGAAAGCAGAAATGTCAGCATTCCCCTTGCAGCAGTTCAGACATCCCTTGAGTTTGCTTCCCATCCACAGCAAACCCCTTAGTGCACAAGTCTGCTGGACTAACACTGCTAAAGAGATTAACTTGTACCAACACCAGTATGCTTACATGCACTTTAACATTAATGCTTTCCATATAGGCTAGCACTAGGCTGATCATTAGGTACCTGAATATGTAAAAATTTTAGAGCTTCTATTCAAATGACTTTTGATCTGTTCCACTGAATAGAGACCTAAAGCAGTAAAGCCCTCAGCAAGCATTAACCATGTGCTCAATGGTATAAGCATCAATAACACTTCTTACTGTACTAAAAATAACAACTTCTTTTTCTTTAGAAATCAGAATCTGGTTTTGATTTGACAAAATCCTCCACAGGTTCCATAATTTTAAAATAATGGCAGATACAAAGCCTCCCTCAAGTGCTCAAGTATCAGTGATTCAAGACTGTGAAAGGCAGAAAGGACTAGGAACTTGTAGTGCTATCTTGGAAAGCATTTATCCAAGTTACATACCTACCTCCCATGGAAGGCAGGCATCACCTGGTTAAGCATTTTTTTAAAAATCCACTGTTATAAATTCAGACTCCATTATGAAACTAGGGCTTAAATCAACTGAATTGAGCTTCTAGCCCTCACATTTTCCTTGTAAGTGTAACAGAGTAAGAAGAATAGAGATGCATCACATAGGGACAAAGTTCCCTTCTCCCTTTTTGTGGGCTTAGGAATCAGAGCTAATAGATGCTTTTCCTTTATTCTATTATTGTGTGGGATATGCAAAAGCAAGGGGAGTAGCTTAGCACCCAAGATATTATGATCCCCATGATTAGTTGACATGAGTAATATGTAAATCATGCAGAGGTGAGACTGAAGAAAAAAAATCCACAACTACAGAGAGAACTCTCTGAAATCTGTGACTGACTAACAATATGGAAGAAGGACAGAAGACCAACACACAAACACAAAATTATTTTCCCTTTTTTTTTT
>NW_009968325.1:0-1520 GCF_000747805.2 Chaetura pelagica | reverse complement strand
CCCACCTTTCTCCTCAAACAGAAATCACCTGTTGTTTCAAATGTCATATTTTTGTAGGAAAAAAAATGCACTGGTGGCATGGCCTGGAAGATGAGGGAGGGACACTCTGCAGAGCCCCGTGCAAAGCTGATGTTTAGGGATCAATTAACCTGTCACATCAGAAGCACAATCACTCTCTGTGCAGTCATGCCTGATTTACCCCAGCAGGAGAGAAGAATCCCATTTCTTAGTGGTGGGAAGCTGACATGATCCAAATGTTCCAGAAAAAGAACATCTGAGAAACAGACTTTAGGGCTCCGAGGAAAAGCTGCGTTTCTTCTGTCACTTCTGAGGAAACTCATGGCTGTCATTTTCATCCCAAAACATACAGATGGGATGGGGTTGTTCTTCACCCTCAGATTCCAGTGCTCTGCCAGGGCTGTGCTGAGATGCTCGTGTCTCCCTCTGAGTTTCTTGGGGCAGCCTGGAACCCAGCAACCTCTGGACAGGCTGGAAGAAGCAGTTGTAGGGGCTTTAAAATCTGTCAGCTGATGGTTTTGGAAAGAGCAAGGTGAGGACATGTTGGGAAGCTCTGACAAGGTGACAAGATGTCTATTTGGGTTTATGTTAAGGTTGATTTTCTTCCACAGCAGCAATGTATGCCAAGAACCAACCTGTCACAGTACTAAAAATAGGTTAGTAATTGAGACTGCCATGACAGGTTTTTGAGGAGAAGAGGGAAATTTGTTTGGAACAGTGGGATCTTCATTTTAAGATTCTGAAATCAGATTTCTGTAATTATAAGATGATGGACATAAAGTTACTTTTCTTCCCTAGCCCTGTTTGCTTTTCTCCCCCCTCCTTGTCTCATTTGCTGATGCAGATCTCCAATCAGCACACATCAGAGGCTCCCTTGAAATATAAAGCATATTTTCAGTGTCTGAATATGTGCAGTGAGGAACAGCTTAAGCAGGGCAGGAGGGAGGATCTGGCTGAGGAATCTGCTCAAGGAGAAAATGCTCAAGGGCAAAAGAAAGAGAATTAAAGCTGATGACAAATGCACATAGACCTGGTCCAGAAGACTCCTACCTATAGACCTGATCTAGATGGACTTTCAAGCTTCTATGTTCAGGGATGGGAGAGATGGGGCAACCAGGATTTGGGAACAGCCAGGTATGCTCAGCTTATGTTTTGGTTTGGGTTGGGTTTTTTTTCTCCTGCCCTTATTCTTTATTGATTTTAAACAAGTAGGAGTTGAGCTTCTCATACTCTACACCTTAGAATGTGCCCATCTGACAAGTAGATCAACCCTTTGGAAGGGGGGGTCTTAGCTGCAAGAATTGTTTAGATTATGAACAGTCTGACTCCGCAGCCTCCGTGGTTTGGGAGGATGGTGATCTAAATATTCTCTAATTCACCTATTAGTTTTAATTAGATCCCACAACCACTTACTTTCTAATCTGGAAAATGAGCATTCCAGGCACAGAAGGGAGGAGTTCTTTCTTTTTTCCTTTCTTCCCTTTCTTTTTTTCTTTTCTTTT
>NW_009968324.1:0-1520 GCF_000747805.2 Chaetura pelagica | reverse complement strand
TTTTTTTTTTTTGCATAGGACTGCAAGAAAGTAAACCCACGAAAAGTAATGGATTGACTCCTAGAAGCAACTGTTTATAAAATGGAACCCGTTGTCTTAATTTTAAGTTTACTGTGCATCCCACTATATTTGTTTCTTTTAGTGCTAAGAAGAAAAAAAACAAGTTCCCACAGTTGTATAAAAGGCTGGGTGGGACCAAGGAGGAAACAAGAATCTGCACCACAGCCATTGCTCTGTTGTTCCTCAGGGCATAACACAGTCAGGGTATCAGCCAGCTCACTGTGGGCACACTGGAGTTGTTTCATTGCACACCTACATCAAATCATTACCTGAATCACGAGGAAAAAGATCACCCCTCTTGCCCATTATCTAGCTCTTAAAAAACCCATCCATTATTCATAATTATCTTCTAAAGCTTCTTCCATTTGCTATGTACAGTCACCCCAGTGAGCACTGTCTCCTTTTGCTAGACTTCACAAACTGTGGTATTTCAGACTTGCCGTGGAAAGTGAACAGGACCAGGAAAAGCAGCCTTTGCAAATGGCCTTATAAAAGCAGCATGCCCAAGGGCTGAACCATCCTAGTTTTGAAACAAGGTTTTCAAATTGATAGGTACCATTAAGGAGGCCAGGACACAGCACTCAGATGTCAGTCATCCATACAGTTTCCTGTTGATGACCTTTGCAAAGGACAAATCAATATTAAGCAGATACTATATCTACTATTTCTTACTGTGTAGGAAAGGTCAACCAATTTTCATGTATGTAGCAGTTCTAACATTACTGTTTTCAGACAAAGAATTGCTTACCCCTGGGAATAAAGCAAAAATTCTTATCTTCTCCTGCATATCACCATTTCAGAACATGTGATAGTTAAAAAAAATAAATAAATACTTGGAATGGAAACTTACTTCAAAAGCAAGATATGATGCTTAGAGAAGGATTGCAAAGCTTTACCTTGTTATCATGAAACGATCTTTACAAATACAAGCTAAATGAAATTATAAACAGTATTTAGAAGATTGTTTCCTTCACAAAATCTGGTACCACCTGTATGTTTCACTACAGAAGCAACTATTTTTTTAAAATACTAAGCTATTTACATTCTTTTTGTGCATGGCTGCTGCACCTTTTGTCATTTGTATGCACATGCCACAGAGATTATTCTACTTTTATAGTTCACCAAGATGGCATATTTTGAGAGAGGCTTTTAGCAACATACAGCTTTTGGTTCTATATTTAAACTTGATCACATGTAGCTCACTGCCAAATCCTTTTAGCTTCAGTGAGAAAATTCTATAGTACACATATTGCTACAATCTAGGAAATGCCTGGTGCTGAAATCTTCGATGAAGCATCTTCTTCTTCTAAAATAAAATTATTTGAATTCGTAAAGTATGCTTAATTTTAACATTTCACAGTATCTGAAAGTTCAAGGATAAACATCAAAACTCTATTAAATTCAACAACACAGTGTTCAAATGAAAATCCCATCATTTTGCGTATCTTAAATATATCACA
>NW_009968323.1:0-1520 GCF_000747805.2 Chaetura pelagica | reverse complement strand
TCTAGATGATCTTTAAGGTCTCTCCAACCCAGCCTGAGATTCCATGATTAAATCCATCATTCCTGAAACTCAGCCCCATGATCTGCACTTCCAAGCCCTTGAGTCAGCAGGAGGCTGCAGGCCCAGCAGAGGACCCACCTCTCTCTGCAGCTTGCGTTTCTCTGCCTTCAGCTCGTCCTCCACCCTCTCGGCGTTCTCGGCAGCGGTTCGGTAACGCGCAACCTGCCCTTCCAACCGGATCACCTGGGGAGAAACCCCAGCTCCTGAGTTAAAAGCTGTACCAAGAAACTCCCCTGAAGCTCCACAATTCTGTTAGCCAAGACATCGTCATCAATAAACTCAAGGCACATTGAGTCTTTATGACTTGAGTGTGACAGCCTTGATGGTGCAACAAGGGAATAACAACCACAATCATCGTAATTCTGTTGATCATCCATCTCTCCCTTGGCATTCCCTCCATGCCCAGAGAAAGAACAGAGGCCAAAGCACTTACGTTCTGCTCCAGTGCTGTTATCTCCTGCTCAGACTTTGCCAGTTTGAACTTGAGGTCGCTGATCTGCCTGTTGGCATCCCCTGGATGGGGAAGAAGGTGGGCAGAGACATCAGACCACGCGGCGACAAGCGCCTTCCAACAGGTCAAATATCCACACTACAGGGAACCCACTCGGGGGCTGCAGGAGAGATATTTCCCATCGGAATCTTGCACCCACAGAGGGAAATAATTCCTTCACCTCTGCATGGCCAGCTCCCAGTTGGAAGCCCCCTTGAAGATGGAAGCTCTCTTGGAGGTGGAAACCTGCTTGGAGGGTGGAAGCCCCCCTGGAGGCTGGAAGCTCCATTGGAGGTGGAAGCTCCTCTCTACTCCAAGCACAAACAGCACACACAGTTCCTCACTCACACACAGGACACAAAAGCTCCCCCAAAAGCAGAACACAGCTCACTTTGGAGGTCAATCATGTGCACGTCCGTCCCATTCTCTAAAACTTCCTCGTCTGGCTGTGGACCCTCTAGCCTGCCATTCCTCTGCTTCTCTTCCAGTTGTCTCTTTAGTTTCCTAATCTGAGTGGCGCAAAAGAATTCGTTGTTAAAAAAGGGGGCCCAGGGTGGCCCAGGACTCAACGAGCCCTATGGAATGGGCTGAGATCTGATCTTCAAGACATTTTTTATACCAACCAACCCCCTAGAGATTATTTAGGCAACTGGGTCAGTCTACTTGAAGTATCAGTGGTTGAGGACCACCCATGGGTGGAAGATCAGGGGGAGAGGTTGTGCCAAGGGGGTTTAGGTTGGATATTGGGAATGATTTCTTCCCCCAAAAAAGGGTTGTCAGGGATTGGAACAAGCTGCCCAGGGCAGTTGGCGGAGTCTCCATCCCTGGAGGCACCTCAAAGCTGTGGAGCTGTGGGGCTGAGGGCCATGGTGGCCTGGGCAGTGTTGGGGGAATGGTTGGGCTGGATGATTTTTCCAACCCATGATTTCAAAGGCCCTTCATGTCATCCAGTTTTCCAGGGATTACCTGG
>NW_009968322.1:0-1514 GCF_000747805.2 Chaetura pelagica | reverse complement strand
CAGTCTAGGTCTTGGAAAGTTGGATTAAAACAAAAAGTGAAATCACAGCAAATTAAGTCAGCTTAATGCTGTGAGAAAGCAAATGGACAACTTTTCATGATCTGCTATGTAAGACACTGAGAAAGAGGGAGTTTTATTTCATTATCAGACTCAAAAGTAAACAGGGCATTACCAGTCTCACTGGTATTGGATGTATTTACGTTCTAGAAAAACAGATGATAAAGAGTGGGTGAGATTGCTCCCAGCTTGGAGCTGATGTTCACTTGGGCTGTGGCCTCTCATCTCTCTCAGTTCCTGGTGGGAGGGGAGCAGTTCATTGCCCTCCATGCCCTCAACAATGTTCCAGAGGCAGTGAGCACGATTACACCTTGCTACATAAACATGTTAATAGTTTAACCTGAAGTTGCTTTCCTGTCTGATGTACAATTACATACATGGGGAATGTTCTGCTTCCAAGTTTCTAAGCTTAGAGTGTCTTGCACATTCAAGTGACAATTTCAGCTCTCCTTCTTACCCTCCCCTCAAGAAACTACTGTAGCACACACAAAAAATGCAGAAGTACCACTATAAAAATGCCCTCAGCAGGTAATGAAACCGTGATATGGACGCAAACCACAGAAAGACGTTACAATTGCTCTATTGCAGGGTTAGTTTCATTTTTGTCCAGGAAGTGAATGGTAGTTGAGAGAACTAGTTAAAGGTATTCTCAGGTCTGATAACATCATTATGTAGCCTGACCAGAGGTCACCTCCTGATGGACACCATGCACAGCCTGACATGCCTTTAAGGCAGGTGAAGGTACAGGCACAGAGGCACTGCTTGGAGAAGGGCCAGCACATGACAGCAGTCAGAAGAAATGGTTTCTTCTTTGTCATTACATTCTGGAAGGAGGTCTGGCTGAAGCACCTCTGCTAGATCTCCTCAGGCAGTCAGCAGGATACTCCTGGCACAATTTAAAGATAAAATGAGGAACTTCTGTTTCCAGAACTGGGACCAGGCACAATGGCCAAGGAACAACATGCTTCTAGTGAGACCTTTTTGAGATTCACCACAAGCAATCCCCAGCAGAAAGCTGGAGCTGAGGAGGGAGGAGGACTTGGAAGGTGACACAGGTGCGCACAGCTCAATGAGCCACGGAGGGACTGTTCCTTATTCATTAACTGTCTCATTCAAAAGCCAGATGTTCAAGTGCCCCAAATATATTTTGGTACTCAGATGTGAAACTCACCTGCGCCTGTCACAGAACAGAGGGGTCAGATCAGAACGTGATCAGAAACAATTTCCTCAAGCACCCATTTGGTACAGAGTATCTTTCCACAGACATATTAACTTTCAGTACATTGCAATAAGGCTCCCAACAATGCAGTGAGAGCCACTAAAGCCATAAAGACAAAAACTCTGCCCATGCCATCTGTGTGCACAGCCACACATGGAGATCAACTGTACCCCTATGACAGCCAAAGTCAACAAGGTGACTCCTTACCTCCAACAATGAGGTATGTGTTTGGGAAGAG
>NW_009968321.1:0-1519 GCF_000747805.2 Chaetura pelagica | reverse complement strand
TTTCCAGCTCAGCCCACATCCAGACACAGGAGGTCTGCTAAAGTCAGTGAAGTGACATTAGTCTAGATCAGCAAATGCTCTGGCCCTGATGCACCCTACCCTGTCAGAAGGAACTGATCTTCAGTTAATTAGTGAAGAGCTGCAGTTCCAACCACCAACTGTGCTTTTATCAGGCAGTAATTGAAAAGGCAACAATCTCTTTTTAGCCTCCGTGATTTTTGACAAAACAGTAGAGTGATTTTAAGCTGTACCTTTGGTGTCTCAACTCTTTCTTCCTCCATAAATGCTGCCTCTCCCTGACACCTGGATGGAGGGAAGGAAAAGGCTTCTGCTCCTGAAGCTGAGGGAAGACCTGGAGACTGCAACAACCTTGCATTTTGTGAATGCAGGTTAACTGAGGGAACAACAGCTTGTGCCTAAAAAAAAGATGTTAAGAATTTTAGGTAGAAAACAACATAGAAAATAAAATCAACCAGTACCTTCCTCCATTTCCAAAGCAAGCTAAGATTTATTTCCTCATTCTTGATGAACTGCAGTTTTAGTCTTCAGAAAAGCACACACCCCCAAACCACAGATGTCATTAAACTCTCTACTTCATGAAGCTGAGCACTTAGTGCAGTAAAGTCAGTGTTTGGGACCCTTGGTGCCCTCCAACTTCTGACATGCCAGAATTCCTTGTTAGATTCAGTAGAAAACCCCTTCACATTGCCATGAGGCACAGGGCCAGTTGCAGTGACTTTCCTAACAGGCATTGATTCCTGCAGGAAAAAGAATGAGAGAACAGAGCAGGCAGGATCCCCAGGCTGAGCAGAGGGAGACGTGTCCCTCAGGGAAGGCAAGCATGGCACAAGTAGGAAAATAGTGGCTTTCCCTGTTTCTTAACCCTCATTTTCTCAAGTGCAGTATCCACACATCTTGCCTGTCCAAGCAGTCTTATAGAGGAGCCTGTGGTGCCACCATGTGTGAAAACAAATGATCTTGTTACTCAGGATAACTGCAAGGCTGCCTGCAGCCCTGAGGAGAAGGTGGGAACGTGGCTGTCAAGTGCAGGGACTTTGCACAGTGAGGAACTACCTTCTAGGAGGTTTTCTTCTTCTTCCTTGTTCATTCATCTCCATCTGCTTTTAATACATCTTATCATTAATAACCTGCTTTAGAATACTGTGTCTTTCTATCATTAGAACTACTTATTTAAGAAAATAGCTGGTTTTAATCTCTGCCAGCCACATTATTCCTGGACCCCCATTTTTCTAGCTGAAGTGATTTGGCTTTTATTTCAACAGGATCTAAAACCAGTGTCTTGCTGCCTCAAGTGAAAAAAGAGCAGCTTGGTTGCTCTTTCTTGTGGGCACTTGTTCTACACAGCAGCAGTAAAGTACTCAGGAGGCTGTGAACTTGGGAGAATATTTACTTGAGACCATGATCAATCTGAGTCATCTTAGGCCAAGTCTTTCATGTTTCCAGTTATGCATTAATAGAAATCAAAATACAGTTGGACTTGATGATCTTAGAGGTCTTT
>NW_009968320.1:0-1519 GCF_000747805.2 Chaetura pelagica | reverse complement strand
AAAAAAAAAAATATGAAAGAAAAAAGTCTGTTCCTATTTAAGAAGTTCTGTGTTCTGGTTACACCAGGCATACGACCCCTAGAAGTAAAGCAAACTAGAATCCTATTCCTTTTGGCCAAATGTACCTTCCCAAAAAGTTTAATTTTTATAAACAATTTAAAGCAGCTTGATCTGTGTGTCAACTAGCAAAGACACAAGGCTCCCTAGAAAAAAGCACAAGAGATTTTCTCACAATAAGGTCACCCAGTTTGAAAATCAGCAGTATGATAAACACAGAATACACAACCTTAATTTACTTACTTTAACATATAAACATGCACCATTAGCTCCATAGCAGTTTTTTCTTCCTCCTTTCTCTCCATGGAAACCCTGATAGAAGGGGAGGACTGAAGAAAGTGACTTCATTTGCTGGTCAGCTGTAAAGTATACATATTTTAAACACATTATGTTAATAGAACAGGGACAGAAGAGCAACCCTCTCACTGGTCTTCCCTTTTTGAATGTTGCATGAATGCATATCCTATTTACTGTTTCAACAATAACATTCCAGGGAAAACGAATACAAATGTAACTTGTAATGAAGTTTAACTGCCTTTACTTAGATTTATTAACCATGCACTTTATTATGTGGTCATTCCAAAATCAATCATTACTAAATAACCTGGAAAATTCATGTTAGATTAGCAGTTTTTGGAGCAGGGTGCTGGCAGAAGCACATTTATCCATCCTCAGAGATGCAAAAAAGCAAAATTTTACCAGATCTCAGCTTTATCATAATATAGTCAGGCACGAGCCACTACAATGTTTGCAAAAATACCTTCATTTTGAAAATGCTTTCTAAGGTTGTCAGTGTCATTATGTCCCTGTTACACAGCTCAGGACAAAGCTTAGAAAACAGACACCCAAGATAGAAACAACCATTTTAGCATTTTTGACATTTACATTGATCAGCTCCCACCATACACTGTGTCACAGAGCTGGTTTCTGCTGAGGGGAATGGGGTGTTAATAAATAACATGAAACAAGACAGATGTAGCAAGTTTTACCTTTCAAAATGACATGACCCCCATCACCTCCATTTCCACCATCAGGACCTCCAAATATTTTTCTGGGTTCACTATAAAAAGAATGACCCCCTTCTCCTCCTCGTCCTCCGACCACGCGCACTTTCCGGTGATCCACAAAATAGCGTGTCTGTAGGAGAGATGGGGTTTGTACCTGTTAAGCACAGCTCATGAGAGCCAGCTTCCCACAGGCTGATGGTCTTGCAAAAAACTAAAGCAACTTCCCTCAATGCGACTTCCTAATGTGAACTTTCCTTCACGTGAAAGGAACTGACACCAGGAAAAGTATCCCTTTAATACAGTTATATCGTGCTGACAGGTGCTCAAGAGAGCTACCACACTATGAGCCAAAAATCACTCAATAACCAGGTTATGAACATTTTGATTTTTTTAATCATATACATAAATCTTTTACTTCTTTTAATCCAACTGAAATTTGGGGGAAAAAAGGCACA
>NW_009968319.1:0-1519 GCF_000747805.2 Chaetura pelagica | reverse complement strand
AGGGAGAAATTAGCCTGGATGGGATGCTTTCACTTTTCATAAACTGAACGCATCTTCTGGTCAGGAAGGAAGCCCTGCCAAAACCTCACAACTTCATAGTGTGGCTGGCAGTGATTTGTGAGAGATTAAGGCAAAACTAAGGAATGGCATCACTCAATCACCTGGGTCAGCAGCCAGGTGCTTCTTCAGCCAATTGTACTTTGGCATCTGAGCTGCTCATCCTCAAGATGTTACTGTAACTGAGCAGTGAAAGCATGGGAGTAAGTGAACTTAGGCTGCAAAAAGCAAAAGGTGCCTCAGAGACTTCTTGTTTCCTTTTCTTCCTTTGTTCCCACTGGCTCTGTCCCTGTTATGTCTTCTTGTGATGGACAGAAAGAATTGGCAGAGCTTTCACCCTTAGCTTTTCTCTTCTGCATAAAACCAGTGCTAGGGCAGCCCAAAATCCATGACTTCATTTTCTTTATTTTTCCAGCCCTTTCATGTATGTCTGTAGATTTAAGCATCCACAGAGATGTGGCATCCTCAGCAAGGAGCTTTGCAGCACATCAATGAATTGTTCCACACCTGGAAACTTTCCTCCAATTTTCAGCTTCTCTTCCTACTTCTTCTTAGTGGATCACACCCAACAGCTGCTGCTCACCCCTCTGTGACTACAGTCATCACCCAAGCAGTGCTCAGCAGTGGAGCACAGCAAAGTCTGCTCTAATTAGCAAAGACAAACAAGGACTATCTTACAGTGTGAAGAATTGCAAGGCTGAGTTAGAGCCAAGATAACAACCAACCACTTTTTGGCCAAAAAAAACCTTTATGTGAACAGCCAGGAACTGTGAAGTATTGAAACTTCACTGCCATTCTCTCTGTGTGAGGACCATTGGTTTTGACCTGCCTTTTCCAATATAAACAGAATTCTATGTGTCATAAAAATGCACACACACACAAAAAACTGCTTCACTGCCCAGTCGTCCCTCGCGGGGAAGGAACAAATTGAACAAAAAAATGACATATGTTAGTCACATTGCTTCATGAACTGCTGGAATGCTTTTGGATACTCTGTGGCCTTCAATTAGGATCTCTATAGAATTAAATATAAATTATTCTTTTTGGATAGCAGTGTGGCATCTGAAATTAAGTGTGAATTATATGAAGCCAGGCAAATGTAACAGCCTTTAGAATAAGCATGTACTGATCTTCATGAAATCTATGTGTTTTGTGGAACTCTTTCATCTGGCTACATTGCAGATGGCTGACTAAGGTATGTTTTGATTTTTGGTAGAGTTACAATTCATATTATTTCAGTATCTATAATTAAGAAGTGGCTTTTTTTCAGAGGTAGTGTACATCCTTCTTTCATACAACTGGTATGTGTAATACTCCTAAGTGGCATCACTGAAATCAAGCAAACTGCTGACAGCTGACAAGATTGAATGTAAGTATCTCAGGTCTCAGACTGGTCAAAATCCTCAAACAGCTTTGTGAGGAAAAAAGTTCCCAATTTCAAAGTGTTGGGGTTTTTTTTTTT
>NW_009968318.1:0-1518 GCF_000747805.2 Chaetura pelagica | reverse complement strand
TTTTCAGCTGTCTCTGCACATAGATCATCACTGCCTGTCAGGATTCATATAAATGGCTGATGTAGCATCTGAAGATAACACATTGTACTTGGAAGAAATATACTGTATGAACTTAGATGCTCTTAATATTGTTATTTAGCTTCCCTGAACTCCCATCTGCTTAGATATTCTCAGGGTATATATCCAAGGCTCCTTGGGTACTTGCCTGGCTTTAACCATAATTAAAAGGTGAACTTAATAGATGATAGCTGTCAGATAGAAGGCAGATCAAAATTTAAATTTCACACAAGGCATTTTATAAAGTGCTTTCCATTGCAAGTAGTGTTGTGTTGATGGTTATGGTGAGTTTGTGTAGTGATAAAATTGTCCGATGGTGCATTTGTCAACAGTGTCAGGGCAATAGCAATGACTTGAACATCATCTCTTACAATTTATGCTTCAAAGGAGCTGAACTAGTCCGTGAACATACTTGAATTTCAAGTAGTTTTGATATACCTGAGAAATATAATTTTTTTGCAGAACCTTTGGTAGTTGGTTTCTGTGCTTTCACATCGATGCAGTTTCCATTACTCTGCATTCTGTTCAACTGGTGGGACATGCTGTCTCTTTCCACCTCCTTCTTACCAGCTTTGTTTCTGCACGTTTAACATATTTGTTCAGGCAAAATGTACTTCAGATCGACTGTCAAAAGCTCACATTTGCATAAAGTGAACAGAGATTCTTACTAAAATCACTTACTGATGTGGATGTGGTGATTATCTTGAAAATGCTCATCTGTTCTTGGTTAAGCAGGTGACCATGGTTAAGTTTTCATCAGTAGTGCTTAATAGTGATTTAAAGACTCTTTGAAAATACGACTTCTCTGGGAAACTGAAGATGGAAAGATGTTCTTGTTCTTTGTGTTGTTTGTGCTTGGCCAGCATCTGCAACTAAACAACCTGGAGCCATAGCTGAGATACGTGCTTCTCAACCACATTATTAACCACAGTGGAGCAAGAATAATTCACAGATAATATATTTTAAATTTCATGGAGGCTACTTAAATTCTCACAGCTTTTTTACACTCCTGTTCATAAGGAGATTTCCAGGGCTTAATCTTTCTTAATCTTGCTCCTTAATCAGCAAACCTCACCTGAGAGAGTATGTGTTGTAACCAGTCACTGAAATCTACTTTGCAAAGTTGGTCTCACCTGACTTTTAAAAGACAAATTCCAAGTGTGGGTCTGGTTTGCTTTTGACACTGGTTACAGGAGTCCATAGTAAGCAACATTTATTGAGGCTTTTAAAAACAGGGATTTTGTGCAATGAGTTCTGATTTGCTTCTTTGCGAATAAACGTTTTTCAGAAGCAGTTATTATTAAATATCAAATTTGTTGGACTTTCTTCTTTTATCTGTAGCAGTGTGGTCTTTATTTCAGATTGGTGTCCTCCATCTGCACCTGCCTTCTCAAAGCATTTCATCCACTTTCCTCATTCTTGAGAATTACTGCAAGTGCTGTAACAATGCTGCTGAAGAGA
>NW_009968317.1:0-1518 GCF_000747805.2 Chaetura pelagica | reverse complement strand
AAAAAAAAAAAAAATCTACTCTTTTTTCCATGGGAAAAAAAGAAATGGTAAAACTACATGACTATATTCCTATGTATTCCTGTGTCTGCTCGTATTGATCTCAAAGGCTTTAAGGAATGATCTGCAGAATCGACAATTGCAATGGGGTTTGTTGCTATTCAGGTGCCAAAATAGAACTTTCTGCTCTGCCCCTTCAACTCCACACACTTTTTTTCAAACTTACACAACAGTTCCTGCGGAAAGAAATGTCTTAAACCCATTCAGCACCTACGTTTTGGTCCTAAATTCACTGGTACCATGAAATAGATGAGTTTATGTCACAAGTATTAGCAAAAGAACCCCTGCACACCTGACAGGCACCTACATAAAATCCACCTTGAACCAAAGCCCTGAACTTTGATATTTTAAGCAGGACTGAATGTACATTGAGCAGCAACAAGTACTACACCAGATAGTAGTCAAAAAAGCCCTCATTTATTTGAGTATTGGCTAAGCTGTTACATGAAGTATCATTCATCAAGGAAGTGGGAATGCCATATTATAGCCTTTTTCTACCCTTCATTTCCTACATGGCAGCCTTGCCACCAGCGTATGAAATGATTGGTGGTGGTACCCATGGTACTGATGTGGAGGATGACTGGGTGATCCTACAGCTAACAATGCTTAGTGGGAAAAATCTTATTTTCTTTCTTCAGCAGATATGTTTAAAAATACTGCAGTCAGCACTTATCCTTGAGAGGGAAAAATCCAGCTTCATCTTTCCTGCTGCAAGTATTTGACCCATGGAATGCCAAGTAATGCAGAGCAGCTGCTAATTTGCAATGCTTATAGCCAGCTACATTGACACTGCACAGCACTTTGCGCTATGTGGCATTCCTCTGATCCTAAGACATGATCATTTTGTCAGTATACAACTTTTCCTGGCTCAAAACTCCTCATGTGTTTAAGAGGTCTGTGTCTCCTCTGTTCAGAACACTCATATTACAAAATGGAAGTGGAAGATGCATATGCAGGCTCAAAGCAAGGTTGTTAGGCATGCTCTGTTAATACTGAAGGCCTATATATGGCAGATGGAATCAGATGACCTACAGAAAAATGAAGTGCATCTTAACTCTGTGTTGGAAGGGACTAATTGATTTGGGACAAAACTGCACCTGGGAAAGAACAAACACACAGCAGTGTGGTGGCTTGGGAAGGGTGTTGGTGCGAACCATAACTAAATTATTAGATTGTGGAATTACATCCTTTGAGTCCTAGTGAGGAAAAATTATGACATTGCTTTGAATGAGACATATAGCTAAAAAAACAGATACACCCGAACTCCTGTTTACCTCTACAACTTTTCCTTTTGGTAGCTTTTTGTGCCTTCCTCTTCAGTCTATTTCTGAAGAAGACCCGGGACTTTTCAGTCTAGACAGGAGGAGACTGAAGGGGGATCTAATTACTGTATATAAATAAATAAGGGCCAGGCATCAAGAGGGCAGGAGCTGTTTTCACTTGTGCCCTGTGATAGGATGA
>NW_009968316.1:0-1518 GCF_000747805.2 Chaetura pelagica | reverse complement strand
TGATACTTAAAACAATCCAGTACAACTCAGCTTTACCTCTTTCATACCGGGATAATCTGCACCCATTTGTTCCAGTTCATTTCTGAAGGGAACACTCTTCCCAGCCTGAGAGTACAGTCAATGGTAGGCTCATAGTATATTGTTGGGGTTTCGCTCAGTTTGGGATTGTTGAGTTGTTCTTCCACAACTGGCTCAGAAAACAGTGACACCAGGGATGGCTTTTTCATGTAGAAGCGTTTGATGCAGCCAAGAGTTTCCAGACCCTGCAGAAAAATTTGTGTTTTAGCTTGAGCCGTTGCAGAGGAAAAAAAAATAATGTAGTAACTGCTCTTCTACCTAAAGCATTCTCAGAAATGACAATTTTTACTGAGACTGTGGGGATGGCAAAGATGACAGCACAACTAAGCAAGATATGGATATGGCCTGTGTCCTTTCAGCACAGTGGTTGACATCAGGATACTGAAACATGTTCAGCAACAGATCTCAACGTGAAGGAGCAGTTACTAATCGTTTAAAACTGGTATAGGTGTAAATCCCAGGATTCTGGGTCAGTTGTTGCTAATGGGTTAGCATTCATTGCACGTTGAGTTGTATCTAAATTTACTAATACTTGGTATAGCAGATACAAGCTCTGTCTATCGTTTAAAAAACAGGTCTTATAGAATGTGTTGCTAGATAAGCTCGATTCAAATTCTCCAGTTTGTAAAGTGTACAGGTAATTCCTTGACTTTATGGATTTGAGTAAGAGCTGCCTAGGGGTCTGTATTTGCTCTGCCACATCTGTGCCTCACCACTCTAGGCTGTACTGCTGTCCTAAACCTGCCTGCTGCTGCTCTGCCTGTGCCCTGGTCCCAGCAACCCTCGTCAGGGTACGTGGACAAGCTGTGGTGGAACACCTAGGGCACAGGATGGTTGCTCAGTGTGGGATCAGTAATGTACACAGCTTGCATTGTTACCAAAATGTATAAGCCTTTGGACACAAGTGTGGCACACACACTGCAATAATAATTTCCAGCATTAGCAGGGGAAGTAATGATTACAGGAAGGACTGCAGTGTTACTACAATACTTAAGTCTTTTAATCCTTATAGGAAAAAAAAATAAAAATCATTCAGTGTTTTGTTTGCAAAGCAGTAGTGGTGGTAGTTAACTTAAAGATGAAGGGGAAAAAATAGAGAAATTCTCATTTTCTCACCAGGTACTGTTTTACAGTTAAGGATGTATGTATTCCTTTAGGAGGTCTGTCAGGATAAGTCTTATTTACAGCACTGTCTAGCACAGACACATTTCAGGCTGATTCTTATGTCAAAGACTACCCATCTAAATGGTATATAAGGAAACAATAAGAAATTCTATGGTGATTGACACTGCAGTAAACAGCCCAACTTGGTATTTCTCAATGCCAAGCCACCACTTCAGTAAACAACTAGAATTTCAACTGCACATTGATCCATTTCAGAGGCAATCTCAAATTTTAAAGTGACTAATAAAGTCATTCCAAGGATGGGGAAAGCAGGCT
>NW_009968315.1:0-1518 GCF_000747805.2 Chaetura pelagica | reverse complement strand
AAGATTAAGATTAATCTAAGACACTTTTTCCTTTTAAACTCTTGGCCATCAAATCTAATGAAAACTGTTTCAATCATCAAACTATGGCTACTTAAATGCTAATTAAAGATACTTATCATATGGAATGGGGAACCTTATTGAAGTCAGTTCACAAATTTAGCCTTTTCTACTGGCAAGCTATTATATTCTAGAAATGATAGGTTAATTAACATATCATAACCATGGGGGAGGTTTTTGTTTGCTTTTTTTTCCTGGAAAGAAAAATGACATCTTAGCAGATGACCCTGGCAAGCGACATTGTGTCCTGTAAAGAAACACGAAGTCAATATTCCATTTGAAAACTGGAAGGTTTCTCAACAACCTTCTCTCTAGAAAAGAAATTCTAAGGGAGGAGCTGAGGCTATTTAATGGATATTTTCTTTTGGATTGAGTAGACTCTTTCTCCATGTTTGTGCTTCATTCTCTTGAGACTCTTCCAAGGATAAGGTGTGATAGAATAAAATGTTTTCTTTTTGTTTGCTTGTTGTTATTTTTGACCCGTTATGCCTTGACCTGTTTTCTGTGGTTCTTACTGCTCAGGTCCTCACTATTTGAATACTGTAATTATGATTATTCTGAGAATATGAAAACAATTTTGGCTGCAGAACACAAAACCATTCCTTATTTATTTTTTAGGAAAAAGCTATTATCCACTTTGCCAATACAGAAAGCACCTGACTTCTCACACGCTCTATTTTTCTCAAGCTTGTAAATAATTATTTATTTTTTATTTAACCTATGCAACTTGCCTGCAAAATACTGCTATATTACTTTCCTGACAAGGACAAGATTCTTCTTCTACTGATACTTGTCTCCACAGCAGAAGTGGGGAGCCCACTGAGGTAGCATAATTTGAGCATCATAATGTTACCTGCACTATTAAACACTAAGGGTTTAATTCCTTATCATAATCTCCTCAGTCCAGAAGAAACAGAAATGCTAATTGGTTTTCCTTCTTTATTCTAATCCACTCAAATTGTATTGCAATGAAAGTATTCCAGAAGGTTCACTAAGACTATGTTTCAGTGTCTTAACATTGTATTCATCATTCAGGTGAATGTGGCATAAACAAAACAGGATTAGCAAAGTCCCCGTTCAAGGTTAATTCAGATAGCTACAATGTGTACTGGTATTTTCAGTCATCTTTCACAGGATCAACAAGGCATACCTTCATGATTTTGAAATGGAAATGTGTTCTCTGAGGCTGGCCTCTCTCATTGGCCTCTGAGACTAGTGGAAAAATTTGGGGCAAGGAAGACTTAGTCCTATTGTAGCAGAGTTATTTTAGGGAAGATTTAAAGAAACTGAGCATGCACGAGTCCGTGAGAGAACCTGACTCAGCAAATGCTGATGGTGTTGGCTCATGTCATTGCAAGGTCACTCTTAATTGTTTAGGAATGTTTATTGTGTTTGGGAGAGGTTCCTAAAGACTAGAAGAAAACAAATTGTAGAATCATAAAATGGTTTGGGTTGGAAAGA
>NW_009968314.1:0-1518 GCF_000747805.2 Chaetura pelagica | reverse complement strand
TCAGCCTCCTTTTCTCCAAACTAGACAAATCAAAGTCCTTAGACAGTCCTCATAAGGCATTCCTTCCAGCCCTTCAGAAGTTCTGATTTTTGCTTCAGATGATTGGTGTTGTACTTGGCACCTCGATTTGCACTCATAAGAGGACAGGGTTGAGGAGCAGAAACCATTTCCTCATCTTGAGGCACTTTCACTTCTACGCTGCAAAGGGTTCACCTTTGCAGGACCTCTGAAATAGGTGCCAAGTAGTTATATGAATAGCAAAACAGAGCTGGCACAACAAACTCAACTCAGTCTGCTTCTAGGTGCCTTAGGGTGCTTTATTTAGATACTCCTACTGTTTATACAGCTTGTGTCACATACAGTAATTGCTCAAACATGAAGCATGGAAAAATGCCAACGAAACTAACCAGCTTCCAAAGCCATGTATCAAACCAACATCAGAATAAAGCTTTATTTCAACCCACTTTGCAGAAGCCACTTTTTCTTTCACACCCTTTTCAAAGGTTTAGAAAGCTATTTCAGTTTTGAGATATCCTGCATGGATACAGATGTTGTTACTTCAGAGATTTACATCAAACAAGACTCTGTTATTCTGCTCTCCTGCAGCTAGGAAAGAGAATCCACTGACTTTTGACTGCAGCTCTGATAGCAGCTGAGTAGCAATGCTGCCCTTGTCTTCTGGAAAGCTCTCTCAAGCCCACAGCACATTCACATAGACCAATTCCAGTTTTATTACCATATTAAGTGGTAATATCTTGGAGACAATTCTTAAGAAATCACACTGCTTACATGAACTTCTGAAGCAAACCTTCCAGTGAAACTACTGCAGCAAAGACAACTGAAAAACAATGCCATCAAGACCACCATTTTACTCTGCCTGCAGAAGACTGTGCCTACAGAATTTGCTGATCAGCTTTCCAGAGCACCAGGATCACACAGAGAAAGGAATCCAGAAGAGCCTCAACTTAGACCAAAAGTGAACACTGATGATCAAGAAGATCTATCTCCATCTTGCAGAAAAAAGTAAAAAGATGTCTCCACAGATTTTTCTTTCAGTTTATCAGAACACTTACAAAGTTTCAGCTTGCATTTGCATGCCTCAGGCAGGGAAATGGCAGGCTCTTACTAGTTCTCAATATACACATACCACCTCATTCATACTCCACAAAGTGTCCTTGAAGCATTCAATAGATTGTGAGCTACTTTGAAGATGAAAAGCTTTCTACAGAAGTAATAATACCAATCACATAAAATTAGCATAGTATCAAAGCCAGAAGACAGTGATTAGACACATGGATGATTTCACAGCATACAGTAAACATGGTATCACAAACGGATACCATGGTGGAAGAAAGTAAGAGAGGAACACCTGATGAATGAAATGGCCAGAGACTTACTAAGGAGTTTTCAGGATATGTAATTTAAAACATCACACACTCCTAGAAAGGGCTGAATACCAAGAAAAAGTAAGCCAATTTATCATCATCATCATCAAATGATTTGGGTTGGAAGGGACCT
>NW_009968313.1:0-1517 GCF_000747805.2 Chaetura pelagica | reverse complement strand
ACTAAGGAACTAATTACACAGGCATAATGTCTACTAAGTCAAGATCTGAACCATAAAAGTACCCCACAATTCCTCTTTGCCTGATATTGTCTATTAAATAATGTGCTGAGCTATTGTTAAGAAACTGCAGAAAAAACATAAGCACCTGTAAAACAATGACCATGCTTCATTGAAGGAAATGGATCTTTCTGAGGCAGGCAAGAATATTACTAGAAGAGAATCTGCATGCAAGTCTTGCAAAAAAAGTCAAATACCCAAAACACTGTAAATAGGCTGTATTATTTATATATGCCATGCAGTTTATAATCAGAGCTTTTTGAGGAAGACATTAGTTTTAACTATTAAATACTTAAATTTTCAACTTTAAATCTTTGGGGATATTAAAAAGCTGTGTGAACTCATCCTGATCAACAGGTTCCAAATGGCCCTGCTTGAGCAGGGTTTTGGACCAGGTGACATCTAGAGCTCTCTTCCAACCTCAACCATTCTGTGAAATGAAAAGATTCTTAATTCAGGATATTTTGGGACCATGAAGAGGTAACTGGCACTTAAGTTCTGAAAATTAGGATCCTGTCAAGGGGCCCTGAGCTCAGTATACAGCACCACAAAACTACTCTGAAGATCATAGCCTTTGATATATATTATTCACATACACTTCCAACTAGCACCAAGAAATTGAAGGAAAAAAATAAATAGCTTCCTACTGATACATAGGTCTGAAAGACCTCAGATGTGAATGTTGCCAACAGTAACATGAATAAATGTAAGTCAACTAGGTCCTTGTTCAAGAGCCATTAAATGTTTATGAGACACTTAAGCACCCGTCAATTCCCTTTTATGGCTTTAAAGTTGGAGTCAAGAGATGCACAAGACCTGTGCTGGTTTTCTGTTTTTCTGCACAGTGAACGGGGTACAAGCAAATAGTATCTTCAACTTGTCCACAGCTCACTGAAGTGTAATATTCTTAACCAGATTTCAGTGTATTTATCCTCTACAAGAAAGAAAAGCTCCAGATCTACATACACCTGAAATACAGGAGAGGGAAAGGAGTGAATAAAGATCCTGGACATATGAAATTGGATTTCCTCCTCTGCAAGAAGCCATTCTAAATCCCTGTGCAAATCCTTTGTACTACAGAGACATGAAAAACAGAGTATGCATTTCACACCTTGGACTCATCTTTACTTGCCAAAATACACAGACACAGTTCACAACTTAAGGACTAATTTAACAAAGAAATTAAATATAATATAACCTGCCTTTAGCAATTTCATACATGGTCTGTTTGGCTTCATTTTTATCATTTTCTTCCAATTGTATTACGCTTTTTTCATTCATCTCCTCAGGTTCATCAGTTTCTCCTTCCTTTACAAGTGACTTAGGCAAAAACCAAAAAGGTATTCCTGAGAGAAGATTCACTGATGCACAAATCAAAACGCCCAGCCACCACGCTCCGACCCAGCGGGCATCCGTAGTTGTTATAATTACATCTTCTATAAAAAGACAAAAAAAAAAAA
>NW_009968312.1:0-1509 GCF_000747805.2 Chaetura pelagica | reverse complement strand
TTTCCAACCAAGGTGATTCTGTGATTCTGGGCTAAGCTCAGCTCATCTTGTCTCAGCAATATCTTCCCTCACCTTTGCAGTGCAGGCTGGAGAAAACCCAAACCTCTAAAGGTCATTAGCTTTTCTCAGCACTAAGTTATCAAAGAACCTGTGCGTTCTGTGTTTTCTTAGTGAGAAGTGAGCTACTGATGCCCTGTGCCTGACAGGGCAATAAATGTCTATGCCTGGGGACTGTAGCACTGTACCACGGTCATGCAAAACATTGTCTGTCCCAGGAGAGACCAACCCTTCTCTTTACTTGAGTGACTGTTTGGCCTCAGTGTGCATCCTGAAAATGGAACAGAACTAGTCACTGTTTTTCCTGGAGCAGGTTCCCAAATTGCAGTGCCCTGGGCATGGAAAACTGAACAGATTTGAGCCTTTGCTTTTTTAGAGCAGCACCTGGAAAAGCTCTGTTCTGGATCTTCCATCAGGATCACATAAGTGGTATTTCTAGGGCTTTTGCCTAATGCTTTTTTGCTGTTTTATTACTCCTGGTGTATCTGTTGTGTATTTTGCCACTGAGAACCACTCGGTTCCTTGTCTCTGCATTATCGTTACATCTGCAGTGGGAAACCCTGTGACTGAATGAATCAATATCACATATGGCCTAATTCTAGGGAGGTAGATTTAATCAGTTCAAGTTATCACTGATACTGCATTTTTCCATTGTTAGGATAAATAAATAAAAAATTGTTACTATCTACTGTCTGGGACTCAGTTCATGGGCTAAGAGGGTTCTCAAGCACCCAGAAAATTGAGCCCATCCAACTATTATTAGCCAGTATGGCTCTCAGAGGCAAAATTCCCAGAGCTGGACTGAAGAGATAAGGGGAAGTAAGGGGGAAAATGAGTTGTGCACTGCAGAATGTTAAAGCCATTGGCTCTTGTTAGGATGATGCTTAGTCCCATTAGGCTAATGAGGTGTTATGGTTACATCCACACAAGATGTTTTCTGCAGGATGCGGTGCTTAAGATTTGGAGCTCTGCTATTCTTTGCACATAGTCATTATAGCAACAGCTGCTTTTAAATAATACATGTTTGTTTGCATGTTTTATGACCTTCTTTTGAAGCTCTGGGTCTCTCTTAAAGCAGTTAATAGAAGTATGCAGAACAGAGTTTGACTCTGTTTCCCTCTACGAAAAACCAAGGAAAAGGTCCAAAAGCTCTTTAAGACCTGCAGAGACAATGTTTGCTCCTGTGAGTTGAGCTGAGCACAGCAAGGGAGCAGCAGCAGCCAGAGGAGATCTTGATGCAGAAAGTGTGCTGTGCTTCATATCTGGATCAGAGTAATACTGAACACTGTCCCCAGCTTGCTTATGTCCCTGCTTTTCTGGTATCAGCACCATTGCTGCACATGGCTTCTCATCAAGGATTGGGTGGGGAGAACTTGCTGAAAAATCTCTTCTTGGAAACATTGCCTAACAGAGGACTGTTTCAATGTGTTGGCTTCATATTATTATAACACT
>NW_009968311.1:0-1517 GCF_000747805.2 Chaetura pelagica | reverse complement strand
TTACCACTCATGGGACAGAGCCTCCAACTGTTTAGCTTGAAGTTCAAACCAGCAAGTATGTCTCCCATAACACGAGTGACCCACTGTGTGTTGGCCTCCTCTAAGGAAGATTACAAATCCTATTTGTAATTCCTATTTTATAATGAGATTAATTGCTTCCCATTGTGCCAAATGCTTAGCATGACTCCCCAGCATCTTCTCAGACCCCTAGAGTCAAAAAAGATTAACTTTTCTTTGATGATAGGAAGTGTTAAGAGGACTAGACCACATGCACATCCATACTGAGATCTATTTTTAAGTGCATCATATGCTGGCTGAGGAACTGCAGATGCATTTGTTACTTATGGTGCCCAGAGATCCAGAGACTTGCTGCAGACTGATTTCTTTTACTGCAATATCACTTGTGATGACTTTATCCTCAACATCAACACTTGTCCTAAAGCCAAACTTCAGTTTTCATCTTTTCTGCATCTTCTGAAGAAGGCAACACTTACATCTAGAGATGCTTTAGTATCTTGGACTCTTTAAGAAGCTGATTATGGCAAATAATGCTTTTTATTAGATGATTAAAGGGAAATCATCTAATGTCTGGGCATGGATGTAGACACAAGACATACAGCTGTAGATACAATTGCAAGAAGTAGTCAGTGGAGATATGAACATGAACATTATCTGTGACTCCATTTGGCATAAAACTAACAGTGTCAGCCACACATCCATGTAGGTCTTCTGCAGGGTAAGGCAGAAAATACTGAACCTCAAATTTCTGAGACCTACCTGACAGCCAGCTCTCCCTTCAGTCCCACTTAGCTTTTTTTCCCAGTTGAACACAAAACCTCCACCATCACAGCCCCAAACATTTGCTCTTAAAATGATTGAGTTTTCCTCAGAGGGGAGCAAAACATGACAAGTTAAATGAATTAGGTAATGTTTTACCCCATATAATTTACAGTGCCATGGGGAGTAGAAACACACACATCTTTTCAGCTTGTACTTGGTCACTCCTTGTGGACTAGGGCTAATAAACTAGAGGAACTTGGAGATGAGATGATGGAGGGAAGGAACCTCCCCCTTCATTTCTTGATCTTGGAGGGCCTAGCCTAGAGAAAATGGTTACCAAACACCTGGAGCAGAACAACTAATTAACCAGAGTGAGATTTTAGTTTGGCAGGATTATATGCTGACACGCACCCAGGGTGCTGTGGGTCTGGTTTGCTCACTACTGGGAGCAAGAATTATGTGCTACATTGCACAGCCCTGTGGGGACATCAATTTGGGTGAGTTTTGAAACAGCAAGTACCTTGATGCACAGGTTTTGTTGATTAACTTTCCCCTTGTGGAGAGCTGGAATTACAATTGATTGGGCAGGGTAGTTTGCTATAAGTTTTGCTTTTCTAGCTGGGTGTTGTTCCATTCAAATTCTCTGTGATTTATACTGGCCCAGGAGTTGGCCCAAAGAAGCTGAAAAAACAAAACAAAACAAAATAACAACAAAAACATTGCAATTAATTTAAAGC
>NW_009968310.1:0-1515 GCF_000747805.2 Chaetura pelagica | reverse complement strand
CATGTGTTTTCACAGGTCTTATCGCCTTCCTGCCCTTGATGACGTTCCAGACAGCATGAGCACAATACAAACCCAAATGAGCAGGTCTCATGATGTGCAGTGGCTCTGTCGCTGTCTCTTTATTGTGAAAACACTTGCTCACACACAAGTTTCTTTGCTTTTGTGCCCCATCTAGACACTGACTAATAGGCTCTTTAACTATCAAGCAGGTAAGATCTTCCTGTGGGGCAGCATGCTTCACATTGAGGCCTCACCATGCCCTGGCACGTCCTCATCACCTTCTCACTGTCCCTGGCCATTTCTGGAAAAGGAAGGTGCACAAAGAAAGGGCAAAATTCCAGACTAATTCTGTTGCCTTGTACTGTTACATCTGTATGCATCTCATCAGTGGGCAGTGCCTGTCTGCTTCTTGGATGTTGCCTTCAAGGAGTGATGGGTGCTTTTGGGGGACTCAGGTGTTTTCTGCTGTTCCCTTGCCTTTATGTTCATGGCCTCTCCTTCCTTTTTGATTTATTATTTCCCACACACTTATTTTGCTCACTCCTTTTTTTTAAATTCATCTTCTCTTTGAGAACAGTGTGTGGGTTTCAGGAGAAGACCTTTTGGCTGTGAATGAACTCATCCATAAGAAAAACAATTATTAGCAGCACCAACTGCTAATTTATGTTAAGGGAATGATATAAGAATAAGATATACAGAATTTTCTTCTGGCACTGTTTTCCTCTTTTCTCCCTAACTTGCCTCTTATGCCTGCTACCTGGATTCTGGTAGTCATCAAAGTTAGGGATTTTCAGATTTAACATCTATGTTAATAGGTTTGAAACTACTAATTGACCTCTCATTTATAGGTATTACAAGAATATATAGCAAAAAGTAATGCAATGTAACAATACCTCTTTTTAGGAAACACTTCTCTTTTTCTGTACTTTATACTGGCTATTTGATAATTTCATTGGATTATCCCTAACTCTTGCGTTTGAGCCATGGTGAACAATAGCTCCTGATTCTTTTCTGCTGTACCATGTATGATTTCATAGGCTTCCTTCACATATATTTCTTTATATACTATCCTCAGTTTCCATAACTTATCTTCAAAATGAGGAATTTAAAAGTATTTAGTGTATTGTATGTGGTATTGATAGTCCAGATGGAACTTTTTTTTCCAGTTTTTCCAGATTGGATAATGTTAGGAACAAATGTGTTATTCGTTTCAGTCTCATTATTCATTTTTGCAATACATGATGTTTCCTGTTTGCTTTCTTCTCTTCTCTGAATAATTACTGCCTTCTCTTTCTAGCCTTTTCTGAAATCATCTCAATGACTGTTAACTCCTTGATTAATGTGAAGAGAGATGACCTTTGCATATAATCACTGTCCTATTGGTAGTGGTAGGCTAACTCTCCTATGTAATTATGGTAAAATTATAAACAAAATCATTCTGTGCCAGTGATATATACTTATTTGCCTTTCAAAGCATTACCAACAATCTTATTAACCTTTTTCTTGTTTTTTTTT
>NW_009968309.1:0-1515 GCF_000747805.2 Chaetura pelagica | reverse complement strand
AAAAAAAAAAAAAAGGTCTCTGTAAAGCTTTTGCTTTTTAAACTTTCTAACTTCAAGGCTTTTTTATATAGAAGATTTAAATCTGACATTTAGAGTAAATTTCAAGTCTGTGGTACCCTTTGAAGTCTAACAGCTGAGTCACTCCAGTCCAGATCTGCATTCAAGAAAGCAGAGCTGGATAATTTGATATTCTCTGACTTCAAATTTGTGGGCTGTTATACCCAATCAGTATAATCATTACAGTGATATACACAAAAACTTACTGTTGCTTATTCTACAAAACCATCTCTGCCACATTAAGGTACTAACAAATGTGGTGAATTACTCAGTATGGTACAAGTATTCATAAACAAATACACTGAACATTTTCTTCTTGAAAGAGATCACACTAAAATAGCAGTATGCCAACCCAGGGATTCTCTAAACCCACTTAGCAAGTCATCAGTGTGTTTTATCAGTCCTGCCTCTTTCTATGAGCCGTGCAATATTTTGTAATCCCTCCAAAACCCTCTTCAGCCTTCATCTATTTATCCAGTGAAATCAGTGTGACTGACCACACGCCCTCTTATCCAGAGTCTTTTCTCACATCTGACTGCAGTCAATATTTAACTGGGAACCAGAAAGACACATCCACACCAGTATTATTTTTGTTTAAAACTCTTCCTTATCCATTCTGACCTCTCATGTTGGACTTACCCCAGTACATCTGATGCTTTTTCTTTGGTATAGCAATAGCCTTCTAATTTTCCATCATTACTAAGCTAGTGTAGTTGGAACTGCAGGTATAAATGCTTCTAGGTATGCAGTTATTCTTTAATTCTTTCGCATTCTGCTGATTGATAACTGTACAGAATTAAAAGAATAAATGGTGCCTTGTTTGTTGATCTGTTTGTGCTTTAGAGAGGAAAAATAATATAAGAGAATTAGGTTTGCTTGTGTCTATTATCCTGGCCTCTCTCCCATTATTTTGACTGCATTATGCTTTGGATAAATTGTTTCTGTTTGTATATCTGGGTAAACTATCCATCCAACTGCAAAACTAATGTTTAGGCAGAGGAAATATCGAACAAAAAGGTGTTTGGGTTGTTATTGTTGTGGGGGTTTTTTGTTTGATTTTTGGTTTTGATTTTTTTTTAAATTCAGGACCTCACTAGCTTTGCAACAAAAAGATTATAGATTTCTCAGTTTGCCTGTTTGTCAACAAAGGTGATAATTTTTCCACACTGTTATAATTCAGCTGAAAAGAACACTCCTGTGTAGGAAAAGCAATAGTATGTGTGTAATTTAGGGTGCAGCAGAATAAAAAAAGGCACCGCGAAGCAGAACATCCCATTGACCTCATGCCAATACTATGTCACTACATGCCCCAGTTTTTCTAGCTGCCCACATTTTTCTTTGTTCCCTCTTAACAAATATTGCTAATACCAAGGCTTAAAAACTTAGAAAACCATGGATTGGAAAGCACTGTGAAAGAGTTGTATATTTTTTTGAACTTGAATCTTTCAAAAACTGAAG
>NW_009968308.1:0-1515 GCF_000747805.2 Chaetura pelagica | reverse complement strand
AAAAAAAAAAAAGAAAAAAGCAGTCATAGGAAAAGATGAAACACCAGGAATTTCAGCTGCAAACTTTGAATCCGCCCAACACCTATCTGCTCTCAAGACTGCAATTAAACTAAACAGCACCTGCATAAAACATGAGGGCTCAGCAGGGCTGCAGGTAGCACTTGGAATGGATAAATTATCCCTTTTTATTAAGGAGATGTGAGAGTTGGGGACGTTTGTGGGGTAGGGAGGGGGGAAGATGCAGCCTCAGAGATCTCTCCTTCTCTTGTGACCCTGAATTGGATTAAGAAACAAAAAACAACTGCAGAATCTGAAATATCAAGACAGATGGTACTCACTGAGCAGCCCTGGCTGCTTTAATGTATGCAGCTCAGACAACTCCATGGGAGAAAGCCCTGATGTTTCAGCTCTCTAAAGAGCAGAAGACAACCACATAAACCAAAGTACTACAGAGAGGAGAAAAAGGAAAATTTAACTTTTAACAGATACACCACACTTTTAATATCTAATGCTGTTTCAAAACCTACCCCACATCAAACAAGCAAAGGTCTTGGCTCCTTAGAACCATCCAGGGGGTTGTGCAAACTGGGGCAATGACAACACGGGTCTGATTAGCAGCTACTCATCCCAACTAGGACATGTGCTACTTGAGTGCAGTGTCAGAAACACATCCAAACGAATAAGCTAATATTCCCCTCAACTCAGATGCATGGGCAAATCTGGAAACAAAACTCCCACCAATGTCTACTCTGTCTATGTGCCCAAATACTTCTTCCTTAGCAAGTCTCACCTGCACACAGGACTTCACTCACTTAGAAAACCAAAACCCACTGTAGTTAAACAGCTATAAACCAAAATGCTGTCCAAAGGCAGTTTCCATTGGCATGACAATTCAACTTAAACTCCCAACAGAGGGGAAACAAACCAAAGCCAACCCCCTTGAAACCTCAGCAAAATACACAAGTTTCTCTCTGATTAAACACATGCAACTTTCTCACATAGAAAAGGGCTGGTGCAGCAGACGTTTCATTCACAGACTGCATTAGCAAGGACAGTTTCTGTAGAACTTTATCAGTAGCTCAATAGTTTATACCTGCACTAAGTGCAGTAAAGTCTTCCCAACAATGATTCTCTGTTAGATACAATTCTGATACATGCTCTTCTGAACTTCAGCTACTAGTCAGTAAGACTACAGTCCTTTTAGAGCACCCCAGAAAACGCAAGTACAATTTTTCACTAGTGTATTGAAAATTGCTCTTCTACCCATGGCTTGTGGTTCTTAACAGGAATTCCTAAAATGAATACTTCAACATCCAACTGACTTCTAAGAACAATGTTAGAAATCTCAGATGCAAAAACTACGAATCTAGACTATTAGTTGATTTGTACCATCACCAAGCTGGAAGATAGAAGTTTCCTATTTCAGTAATTTACCTTACTCATTCACCTACAAAAGTTCCATAAAATGCCATTGAGAACATGCATGAGCTTGCTTAAAAAGGGAAAAAAAAAAAA
>NW_009968307.1:0-1515 GCF_000747805.2 Chaetura pelagica | reverse complement strand
GTGTAGATGTGGTGCTTAGGAACATGATTTAATGGTGTACTTGGTAGTGTTAAGTTTATGGTTGGACTCAATGATTGTAAGAGACTTTTCCAACCTAAATAATTTTCTGATTCCAGATATACCCCATTCACAGAACTTGTATGTTAGAAATCACCTAGCTCCACAGTGTCTCATGGGTGCAGCAGATTTCAAATAAATACAATTTAAACAGTTGAACCTTGTCATTGCAGAGGTCCGTAATTAATAATTTTTCAAATGTATTATTCTTATTTTTCTCACCATTCTCAGTGCACTTGCACATACTGATGTGCTTGTTAAAGTTTTTACCTTTTGCTGCAGTACATCCTCCTTATCTCAGCAGCAGACAGGTATGAACCAATTTCAATCTCACCAGATAATTTTGTTATATTAATTGCAATGCATAATTCAATATATAATATAACCAAACTGCTGCTGGGTTCAGTTTTACATGATGGTTCTATCACAAATATAAAGGAAGAGAACCTGAATGTTAAAGAAATATACAACATAATTAATTATCTTTCTGACAATGGATGATAACATAAAATGCTTTCCTCCATGTCTTATGAGATATTCTTTAAATTCTTTTTCTTTTGAGAACAAACACACTGACTGCCAATACAGGTTTCCTTTACGGATCTATTTTTGTGATGTCGCAGATGAGATGCCTGTAACTGATTCAGGGCAAAGATGGTAAGGGCAGTATTTGTTGCAGGCTCTCTTTCTACTGGTGAAAAATATTAATAATAGAATACCTGGTTTTGACTCTGAAAATAGGCTTTCTGATTGTTGGGTTTTGGTAGCAGTTTCTGCCTAACTGATTTACAGGACAGCAAGGAAAATCAAAAGAAGAACTTATGAGTACTATTAGAAGGTATTATTTTCCATGGCAAGGAACTCACTCCTCAGTGCATGAGTGAGTACAGTGTGATTAAAAGATCGAAAGATATATTGTTAATGATATATGTAATATTATGAATGCAATAATTTATCTTTGTTTGTTTTTTTTCTCTTTCACTCCAGGATAAACAGATCAGCAATGAGGAAGATCATTTGAGAAGGATGGATGAAGCCAGACTGCAGTTTAAGGATCAGCTACGTCACTTAGAAGTGGAACAGGAATCTATTCTCACCACGATAGGAAGTGAAATTGATGCCGTGTGTGAAATTTTTTCTCGGGACTCCATGGAGAAATACAAAGTAATTCTAAGTTTTAAGTATGCTACAGTTTTTGTTGTTTTCATAATGAATGTCTGTCGGTAGCAGAATTTGTGTGCATTGTTGTCACTTAACTGGTATAGATATTTTATGGACAATAGGATTATTGATATTTAGCTGGTACATATGCACATTGCTAAGTCTTAGAATGGAATACCATGGAGATCTGCCCATGTGTTAGTCGTTACTACTTTCTTTTGTCATTTTTTTGTGGGGGAGAAATAGTTGTTTCATTTGCTTCTGTGAAATCACAGAATCATAGAACCATTCAGGTTG
>NW_009968306.1:0-1507 GCF_000747805.2 Chaetura pelagica | reverse complement strand
TTTCCAACCTTGATGATTCTATGATTCTAACCCAAACTTGTTCTTTCAAAATTCTTCTGTATACTCTGAGCTATTACATGTGCACATACAGTAAAGGAATAAGGCCTTTAAAATGTGACTTATACCACAACAGAGAGTTCATTTGCAATCCCTGGAGTTTAAAGATGTCAGAAACCTGGCTTTACATTTCAATACGTGGGGAAAACCAGATCTTGTGTATATTCTTCAAAGCAAAAGAATAAAACTATTGGTAATGATGTACAGATTCATCTGCACCATTAACATAATATCAATATTTATTGCTGTTAAGTTAAAGACAGAAATGTTATATGATTGTAATTGCCTGGAACAACATACCTGAAGTTTTGCTGGTTTTCATTTGTTCATTTGCTTGTTTTGGGTTTGTTGTTGGGGTTTTTTTAATACATTTTCTTTGAAATTGTAATATAATGGATCCTCCATTTGTAACATAACAGAACAAGTGCAGGAACAAGAGTGGTGATTTAGTTGGAAGTGGTTTCCTTCATCCTCAGCACCCTCATGGACCTGCAAGAACAAGGTCTGGGGACAACAATGGGTAAATAGAGATAAATCATCTCTGCACTCTCTCATTCTGGGTAAAGGTGTTGTCTTCCGATTAATTTAAACACCTAAAACCAAGTTATGGCCTAAAAATGACAGTACACTTGCAGTCCTCTTGTGAGGGCACAAGTGCTTTGGTGTTGCATCAGATCACAAAGCTCCTTAAGGCAAAAGCCAGATGTTTTGTCTCCTTGCTGTGTGGTTGCTGTGTGGGTGAATCAGCAACTTGGAGACAAGAAGGACTCCACATGCTGACTCTTCCATCTCTATTCAGGAGTAGAATGAGGGAACAAGATTAAGAAAAGGCAAGAAAAAGTTTGGAGTGCTCTTGACAAGAGCTTATGGATCAACTCATCAGCCCATAAGTTAACCAGGGACTGAGGGGTCAGCAGAAATTTAGGAACCTTCACACCCTCTGAGGCACCATTTTGTGAAAACTGAACTTTCAGCAAGCATTCAAACTGCAATATATTTGTTGGACAACATTAGGAAGATGGGCACCTGTCCACTGGGAACTTCACTGACACTGGTGTCAGCGACTCCTTCCATGTCCACAACTGGAAAGATTTCAGACAGCAATAATCTGAGGTAAGTATCAACTGTCTTCCTAAATCCAAGTCACCCAGGGCTTAGTGGGTGGCTCAGAAGTGGGGCTGAGCCTTTGCTTCTTGGGCTGGTCTCCAGCAGGAACTTTCAGTGGCTATGACCAAAGCTGGACAGAAATCAGAACAAAGTAGGATGGCAAAAATCTAAGGATTTCATTGCCAATTCCCTGAACCATCCAGCCTCTTTTGAACCAGGCCTTGTGCCAGTTGTCTCCCAGGTGACATGGTTTTGCAGCAAGGTACAAGTTCTTTAAGGAACATCTCTTTAAATACAAACCTTTCAAGGTGAAGTTCAAGTTTTGTGTTTTTTGGTTTTTTTT
>NW_009968305.1:0-1514 GCF_000747805.2 Chaetura pelagica | reverse complement strand
TTTTTTTGTTCTTCTCATTGTTGTGATATTAAATGTAATATATGTAAATACATAAGAAGAGGAGAAGAATCTCTTTTGCAGCTCACTTACACTGTTCATGTTCTATAAACCAGCTGTTGTCTCTGTGTGTCTATTGAAACACAAAGACCTTTGTGAGAAAAGGAACATTCCTGCCTGTGTCCTGGACATCTGGTCATGGATCCTCTCCTTTGAACACACAAGCAATAATATCATGCACTCTGACCATGTTGAGAAAGCAAATCAAAAGGGAATGTTCCTAATAGCAAACAAAGAAGTAAAATCAGGGCAGATAGTCAGCATCTTCCAGGGCATTTTGTGTAACAGACCAAAATGACTTCTAAGTGATGTGAAAACATTCCAGTTTGTTTTCATGGTGGATATACTATTGTGTCCCATGTGATTTAATGAAGTAATAATCCTGTCTCTTTCTGGGACTGTGGTATCCTTCCTGCATCAAGCCCTGTCCTTTTTTCTCTCTGTTACCTGGCGCAGGTTTACAATATGCAGTCATCTCCTATGGGAGATCAGCATAATCCAAACAGGAGAAGTGGTGATGTTGGAAACATATATCATATAGGTCACTGCCAGAACAGCAATATATGTCAGGAATGCATGAAATGTTATAAAAAACCCTCTGATATTTTTATGATTTTTAGAATTACACATACCACACTGTGTTGCTGATCTTGTTGGAGAGAGATTAATAAGTTCTAAGTAAAAAGACCTCCATGAAACCACCCTATACCTTCAACATATTTATACACTTACTTGCTTAATACTTGTTGTATAATAAAAACACTTTGCTTTCACCTTTCTAATTTGGGCACAACTCCAGCTCCTGCTAAAGTCCATGGAAAATTTCAGATTGCGGGATCAAGCTCACAAATACTTGATGTTTCTAGCTGGCACAGGGTATGTATACATCACTTCAGCTACACTTTCACAAATGTTGTAAACCAGAATTTCTCTGTACCAAGGCAATGAACTGTAATGCCCAACACTGATGTTGCTTTCACCATTAACTTTACACCTGTGATGAAATAGTGTGTGCATTGTCCATCTGTATATAGCTAAAGATGAAGTAAAAACCCCATCTTTCAGCTGCTAGAGTAACTGAAAACCCCCTACTAAAGAAGAGTCCCTTATAGGTTAGAATCACAGATACATGAATAATAACACTTAGTACTTATACAGACCTTTTTATTTTCAAAGAGCCTTAGAAACGTTGACTGGTTTTCCAGCTTGCCCTGTGAACTGGGTCAGTATCATTATTCCTGTTTTATACAGGCAGAAAGTGGGACATAGTGCCATGTCACTGGCCTGCATTGCCCTTTCCCAGAGAAATATGCAGGTGCAGACATATCCCACTCATGTGCATCTGTATTGCTTCTCTGCATCTCTCCTCAGGAGCTCTACCACTGTAATTTCAGAGAAGCAAAGTTTCCCTCCTGTGTCTGAGCAGTGCAAAGGAATGATGGCAGGAGCACAGAGGC
>NW_009968304.1:0-1514 GCF_000747805.2 Chaetura pelagica | reverse complement strand
TGCTTTTTGCAGTTCCATGAATTAACTCTTTATTCCTAGCAGTGTTAGTGCAAGCTCGAGTGAGGTTAAAGTTGAAGTTACTCCTTTATATAGGTAGCTGGCTGGACACCGACTGAAATGATTTTTAATGTTGCTGAGGTTTTCTTTTTAATGATGTGTTCTGCAATTGTGGGACATTAGATGGAATAATTAAACTTCCCACCCACTTCACTGACCAAGACAGGCTAGGTGATGCCATACAATGAAGTGCATCTGTTACCTGCATGTAGATGATATTCATATTTAATGAAAACACATGGCCCAAAGTCTGCTGTTTCACTGGCATCTTCACCAACAATTTCACAAAAGCCATTTTAAGTTTCTTGTGAGCTCCTAGCTCTTTCCTTTGAGCCTTTTTGTTCCAGAAAGAGCAAATTTTGCAGACTTGAACTTCTGCGCAAGGGGCAGCATTAAGCTCACTTTACAGTCTTCTATGATGAATGAGATGAGAGGAATGTCTCCGTAACAGTCTTCCTGGCGGGAGGAGATGGTATCTAGTTCATCTGCTGCATGTAAATGGTATCTGTTACATTGCTGGAACCTTGCATGCGATGACTTCTCTTTCTCTGAATTGCTAGTTACCTACTATTTTAATGTCCCCAGACGCAAAGCTTATGCTTTAAGGCAGTGATGCAAACTCTTAGCCAAGATGACAAAATGTGTGGCATTACAAAGTGTTTATATTCCTGTAGATCGCTGCTTATTTTTAGCAGTGTAGTTTCTGTGAGTGAATGAGTCATGTTGGCCTGCACATTTTGCAGTGACTTGAATGTTAGTTTCTCAATACTAGGAGAAGAACCTTAAAAGTTTTGGTTTTTTTAACATTTGTTTCATTATTTTTTCTTTAGTGGTTCGTGTTGAAAAGTCATTGCTGTCTTTGGCAAACCCAAATACATGGAACCTGCATGAATTTTCTTTTATGAACTCCAGTGGGCCAATCTTTAAATGTTGATACAGGAGGAAGTAAAGAGGAGGTAGGAGTGTTCAGACCCTGCAACATTGGAGTGGTCTTCAGTTCTACTCCTGAGGCTTTACCCAGACTTTTGGAAATTGTGGAATGCTAAACTAAGTAAAAGTGTACATCTTTAGAAAGTAAGTGTTGGCAGCAACCTGCAGGGTGGTCATTAATTGCTTCAAAAGAAATGAGATGACTTCTGTGCTGCAGCTTTGCTACATGTAAACTCAGTCCCTGTGCATAGCAACTTCTGTTTTCTCACCTGGTTTCTTAAAAACTGCAAGTGAGAACAGAAAATCTCTGAACTTGTAGGTCAAGGTATCCTGCTCCCAGTCTCACTACAGTTGTTAACTGTTAATTTTTGATTGGAGTGTTTACAGTGACAGAGCCAAGATTTGCTAAATGTGGACAATCCAGTTTTGGAACTGGAAAGAATTATCAGAGAAGTATTGGCATTTAATATAGGTGGTATTTAATAAGCAAGGGAATCTTGATTAAGCAATCATCTTTTTTTTTTTTT
>NW_009968303.1:0-1514 GCF_000747805.2 Chaetura pelagica | reverse complement strand
AAGATATCTCTAAAAATTAAAGCTAACTCTTAAATTGCTGTCATACACATCTCACCATTTGAACTTCTGCTACTGTCATTATTTCTTTGCATCTTACAACTTTTCAAAGTTAATTGCTTGTCTGTAACTTACGAAATCTCTCACTAATATTTCTAAGTTATTAAGTAGAATTTACAAGAGCTGTGATGAATAACTATATTAAATTCTTTGTATAGCAAAAGTAAAATGATAACTCTATAGTGTTTCTATAGTTTAAGAATAAAAGGCAACACCAGTATATTAGACTCTGTTGGGACATGTACAATTCTCTGTGTTTATTGACATGGTTATATGGTAGATGCATAGATCTATAAATGTTCTTTAAAAAGTTTGCAAAAGATTAATAGGAACATGAATGAAAGGACAGAAGTGTAATGCTTACTGTTATACTGCCTTATTTGTGATAGCTATGTGGTGTTTCTCCTTTATTTACATAGCTTAAAAAAAAAACAAACCCTTAGCATTGTACTGAATCCTATGAAGCCTGAACTCTATTCATAGGGCTACACTATAGGAATAATTTCTCATACGCCTTAAGAGCAATATTTGAAAAGCCTTCAAGCAATCATTTCAAAGGAAAAGAAGTTGCTAGAAGTGGGACATGGAAGTAAATAATGAACGTGTTAAAACTCTCAGTTCTAAGACTGAATAATCTAATGAATCAGTCTTGTGTCTGCCATATCAGATGCACTGATTCCATGCTGGTTAAGAATGACTTTGATGAAAAGAAAATTCAAAGACAGTTGCCCATAGTATGCAGGTTCACTCTGCCCACTGAAATGTTGAAATGAATTTATACTTCCAAGGATAGAGAACCAAAAATGTCTTTGTTTAGCAGCTGATCTGCAATAAGCCTGCTTTGCAAAAGGACTTTTAAAACCTTCTGGATTTCAATCTGCATCCTGAAGTGAAATTGTGAATATAATTCCATTGAACTAATAAAGTTTTGGGGTTTTTTCACTTATTGGGTCACAACTGTATCCATATATTGAATCTGTCAACCATAAGATATTTCCCACTACAAAAGGTAGTACCATGCTCAGTAATTTGGTTGACAGTACTGGCTAGTGTCTTGTATATTTTTGAGAGGTGCAAACACCTAGCGAAATACTGGGTGGTGATTGCTATAAAAAATAACATACTTGAGTAAAGCACCAACCCCTTGTCATCTCATTCCATAACTCCAATCAGATAATTCCAAATTCACCTCTGCTATGTTTCTTTGCATTGCAGTCTGCTGAGTAAACATAGTATGTGAGGATTTTTGGACTTCAACTAGTTCTGCAAAAAAGAATGACCAAGTAAAATCTCTAACAGTACATTTCGCTATGAAAACTGAGCAAAGCTGAAACTACAGGCCTCTACATAAAGTATTAAATTTGTATATCTAAGAATAAAATATACACGTTTCAGAATATCCCATAGCACAAGGTGCATAAAGTTACCACAGCACCAGCTGGAGCAGTTTCAGTAAG
>NW_009968302.1:0-1513 GCF_000747805.2 Chaetura pelagica | reverse complement strand
AAAAAAAACAATCCCCAAAGGCAAGCCACACTGAGGAGAAGCTGGGACAAGGCAGATAAAACACAGATGGTATTGTAGGACAGGAGTTCACTGAAAAAGGGGAGAACACCACTTTAAAGAGAAGTTCAAGAGCATGGATTTAGCTTTTTAGTTGTCTGTTCTCTTGGTAGTGAAATAATTGTAGTAGTTATTTCAATCTCTGCTGTGTCTTTTCCTTGTGACCTGAGGAATTTGGAGAAGGGTAAGGAACAGGGATAGTCCAGAGCAATATGAGAAAATGAACACCCTTAGCACAATGGGCTGCCACTATCTACTTAATTTTACCCTGTTACAAATAATTGAGGGTTTTAGAGTTTGACAATAAGGCCAGAGTTATCAGAACTCCCCACTGTCAAACGTTAGACTTGTGCTTTAATTAGTTCACCTCTGGCAACATAAACTGAGGACATGCTTGGGTAATATGTTATGTCTTCTGGTGAAGCTAGGGCATGCAGATCAGCTCTGAGAGTGTAGGTCTTTCAGAAGAGAGAAGTCTTCTAAATATATGCCAGGCAGACAATACTTTGAGTTGTACAAAGAAACATGAAAATATAAAGGAGAGGATCCTGAATGAAAATGAGGCCACATGTTTTTATTTGCTTTGAAACTGTGATCTTGTCTTTTGCATGTGTCTGAATTAAAATGCTCTTCAACACCAGATACGTGATCAGTGTATGGATCTGGGAAATCTACCTGTGTGTTGAGTTTGGTGCAGCATGTTTAGGTAAAAAATAGAAAGGGAAACTCTGGTCTGAAGTTTCTCAGTACCTCAGTCTGTGCCTGTCAGCAGTGTGTATTCTCAGTTAATGAGGCCTTCAGTACTTTATCACAGAAATGGAAGACTTGTAGTTTGCACAGTTGCAATCACTGTCAAATGTGTTCATGCTTGGCAGCTGAATGTTAACTAGTGATGACCTGTCCTGATGAAGTAAACAGCTGGCTTTGCTTGAGAGTTTGGAAAATAATTAGGTTTTTTTACAGGTTCACAAAGCTAAGTGTTGGAAATGAGCTTGAGGCTATGAAATGGTGACTTCAGTGCAGGATTGCTTGACATTTGGACTTGGTCAAATGTCAAGGTTTGGTTTGGCCACTTGTAGCCCAAGTAGATAGTACAAGTAGGAAATAAGTGTATTTTAGATAATAAATAGTGTTTTCTGCAGTGCACCTCATCATCAAGGCTTAGGTTTTCACCTAGGTCTGTTTTGGTGCTTGATCATTGAATTGATTTCACAAGGCAGAATTGGTAAAATGCTTCCAGAAGGTGATTTTAGAACAAGTTTTGGGCAAATTGGAAACATAAGTTGTGTGAAAAAATGTAGGAGATGATTGCCTGGAATCTTCCAAGTCAGCCCATGAACATTTGGTTTGGCAGAGGGAGTGTGATAAGATTTGGGCCATTTCAAGCCTTGGAAGAACTGCTGTCTATGTCATTAAGATTTCAGCAGAAGGGCACAATACCATAGTTTTCCTTCCT
>NW_009968301.1:0-1514 GCF_000747805.2 Chaetura pelagica | reverse complement strand
TTTTTTTGTTTATTTTAGTTGTGTATTATCACCAGTGGCAGAATTCTTCACCCCAGTTTTCCTTACCATCCACCTTGATATGACTTAACTGGAGAATTTGGTCTTTAAATAAAATTTTACTACCACTGTAGATGCTTAAGGAGTGAAAACATTTTGATCATCAGATCCAAGTATAACTGTGAGGTGATTACATAAGGTTAGCTATTGCCCCACAGGCCTCCAGTCTGTTTGTAGTTAATTTCAGAAGTAGCAAAATGCCCTGGTCTTTCTTTCTAGAACAGTCTCAGGGTCTGTTCTCTTTTGCATGCTTCACATCAAGCAATGACACTACTAGTAACTTTGCTGGTAAATTCTTTCCTAGATTCCTTCACTGGGCATGTGTTACTGTGAAGAGATTAAAGAGGAGAACAAATGGCAGATGGTCAACCCACCAGTAAAGACATTAACTCATGGAGCAAATGCAGCGTTTAACTGGAGAAATGGTATAGTGGAAGATTAGAAGGCTGGCTCTGCCTTTGGACTTGTCAAAAACGAGACAAAGACAGGTCATGGTTCAGCACAGTAATCCAACCAGAATATCTACAGAGGGTAGGAATTACCCTCTGAGAGCTGTCAAAGCACAGAAAAACTCTTCAAAGTTTGACACCTGAATTTTCTTTTCTTTTCAGTGGCTGAGAAGTAGCAGCCTAGGAACTGGTGTGCAAGTGAGCAATAATCTTAGCAGTGGTGAAAAATAGTACCTCTTAACCTTTTCTGAAAGTACCAACATTTAATAAACACAGAACTACCTGATTATAAATTCCACTGCTGAAGGCACTAAAGTAGACGATGTTACATTTTCCAAGACCAAAATACATCCAGTAAGAATTGCTCTTTTTTCATGCACTTGGATATTTTCAGACAAGAAGAGAACTGGAGTCTATAAAAAAGTTATCTCCTAGCTGAAGAGGAGACCAGCTTTACCTAAAGCCACTGGGTTTCCTATTCACTCCACCAGTCTGCAAGACCAAATACCACACTATTTATTTACCTCTTCTACAAAGGGAATCTACTTTCTATCACAACAGCTCCTCATTCAGCGATTCCTGAGTGAGCTGTGTTGCAAAAGGGACTAAATTATTCCTTTTTGAAGAAAATTGAACTTATTACTTTACTGTTGCTGGAACAAGAAACGATGCCCTGCATCACTGTAGTGATGACAAAACTGTGATGTGAACAACTCTAACTGCTGAACACTTCCTGAGATGGCACTCATAGGACAACAACTTTGCTTTGTGCTGTTCTGTGCCAAATCCTATAAATGGGGACACACCTACAGGATAGGTCACCCAGAAGGTCTCTGTTGCTCTTTTCTTGGTTATTTGTTTGGTTAAGGAAATAAAGAGCCAAAATTGTCTGCACAAACAGGGACATGCCTTTCCACAGAGCCAGGTTTCCTTTCCAATTTTCCTTTCTACTTATCCTCTCCAATAATTGCACCTGGGAAAGCACAACTGCTTTGTCCAATGACAGGG
>NW_009968300.1:0-1512 GCF_000747805.2 Chaetura pelagica | reverse complement strand
CTAGGTCTTTACTAGTTCATTTTTCCCCTGTTTTGTGGAATATCTGAAGCTGAGCAGTCTGGTAGGAGTGGAGGGTCCAGGGCACTCTGGGACAGTCTGTAGTTTCACGCTAAGGTGTGGGAGTACAGGATCTGTTCCTGGTACAGGTAGAGGTGTGCACATCTCCACATCATATGACTGCATGCTTTGCACTTTAGACCACACTCTGTTAAAGTAACTACTGTATCCTGATTTGTACCCTGTACTCTTTCATTCTGTGAAGCACAGTCTCTTCTGATTAAATAAATTTGAGTTTGCTTTCTTTCTTATTTGGATATTTACCCAATCAAACCTAAATGTCAAATGATTGGGGAACGCTCCAATTTTGTAGGAAAACAAATGTATTAATTTAAAATATTTAGCTCAAAGTGGAGTCAGTTGTTGTTGTTTTGTTTTTCTCTGGGGAATGTGCTGGTGATTTAAAATGCAAACAGGCTTCTTGGAAGAGATACTAAAATTATTCTAGTTACTCTACTATTTGTATCGTTCTGGTCATTTACTGTACAATACAGAATCTGATAGTAGAGTGTAGCTATTACTACAGTTGAAGTTTTTTATCTACAGTATTTCAGTTTTGGTGAGCATTTCACTACTGTCCCCTCTCTCGCTTCCTCCCATTATCCTGTATCAATAATTAGCGCTAAGCGTGACCCCATATATCTCAATTTTAATTACCATTTGTTGTGTGAGGCACAAATGACTGAGGACACACAATGCTTATTTTGTCCTGAGCAGTAGTTTTCAAACATTAATGTGCCTCCTATGGGGCAGTTCCTTAATATAAGTTGCTGAATTGAAGAAGGTTAGGCTGAACCTGCAGATTCTAGAAAAAGGAAAGCTCATCAGCCTGAAGTTTTTGGTGGCCAAGATCCGCTTCACAGCAGCTGCTTACCTGCAGGAGCCTTTTCTGTTTTGAGATCAGCCAGAATTCAAGCAGGTAGCTCCTCCTTCAAATCAGTCAGACATGAAGCAAAATTTACAAGTTTTTAGTGTATAATTCAGAAACTTCATCTTAGGTATTTTGATGGATAACCCATTAATGCTCATTATTGATCAACTATTATATTTTGTTGTAAACTAAGTGGACCAAAACATTTGTCTGTTGATAGTCTTTTCAGAGAGACAGAGTTAATAAGGTCGTATGCTAAATTTCTTCAAAATTTAACATTTTTTAATTTAAATAAGTCAATACTTTTACCTGTTTTTAATAGACCTCACTTGTCCAAAAACCAAAGCATCTTAGTCTTGGCAGACAATTGTTTTAAGCAAGTATAACAAAAACACACAGGTCTTAGGGTACTTTCTTTTTTTACTGAGAAGTTAGATGGTTTTTACAAATCCTCTGCTTGTATGTCAGACTATCTTTAATAGTGCTGTGAAGTAACTATAGAGGGTCTTTTGCATATCTTATGTTCTGGAAGGGCATTGACCAAACAGATTTCTACCAGTACTCTCAGAAGATTTTGTGTACTT
>NW_009968299.1:0-1512 GCF_000747805.2 Chaetura pelagica | reverse complement strand
TTTTTCTCCTCTGTGACCCCCAGACCCTTATTTAGGGGAGTCACTGTGTGAGCCTCATCTAGGCAGGAATTACTTGAATTAAATACTTGTCTGCTGGGGGTTGTTTTGGCTTCAGGTTCCTTTTGGAGTTAGCAAAATTCCCAAGGAAAAGGAATCTCAACTAGTCCAAGGATCAGTTCTGCTTCCTTGTATTGATTTGACTCTGTTGTTAAAAAGTGCTTTAAAGAAAATATCCCAGGTCATCCAACAAATAGAAGTGTCAGTTGGGGATCCTGTGGGATTGAACTACTGGTTGGAAGGGACATTGGAGACTGGGATTCTCTGCTCAGTGATAAGGAGGTGGAGAAGCAAACCCACCTGGGTAAGTTCTCTGAAATGGCAATAAAAAGAAGCATCTAATCTGGCAGTTTATTTTCTATATCTAAAAATACTCCTGGTTTCCTGTTGGACATCTCCATTTTTCCCTGTTCCAGTATTAACCCTCCACTATTTCACCTCTGCAAGGGTCTTCTTTTTGCTGGTCCATCTCAAAATGATTCCATCTTCCTAATCCTTTTCCTCAGGTGCTTATTTAACTCGACAGCTCTGGACACCCTTGCCAAGAGTATTTGCTCCTTAGTTTGCCAAGGATGTACATTCCAGACAGCATTTGCACTTGGCATTTCAATTCTAGCCCTCCTCTACTGAAGGTCAGAAGATCTTGAAGGACATTTAGACTTGATAGACAGAAGGAAGTCCATGTTTATTAGGTTTGGTGCAGTGTTTTCTCTAAAGGGAAGATCTTCCTCCTGCAGGTATTTGCAGCTGCAACCAGAGGAGAAAACATTATCAAGGTGTTAGAAGCTACTAGAGAAGATGGATTAGGCAGGGTCCTGGGAGCTTGGGTCATCAGAGATTTTTGACTTGGATTGGCTGTTTGCTTTCTTTTTCTCCCCCTCTAGAATCACAAAGAGCTAATTTGAGCTTGGGGTTTTATTCATCTCCTGTGCTCTTCAGTGGTCCCTTCTTCTCTGACACTGGTCAAGGTCCAGGTCTTCAGCAAGATCTTCAAGTTCTGCTTCTTGGGCTTTTCCTCTGGGGTTGGAAGATTTTTTTTTCCCCCCTTCCTGTTCCCTCTCACTCAAGATGAGGGAGGACAAGGGCAGGTCTCAAGGGAGGACAAGTCTCAGGGCACGTTGCTTCCCATTTTTTGACTCACACACAAACTAATCCAGGCTCCTGCTGGCAATGCACCTCATATCCAATCTCTCTGCCAGAAGAAACTGTATTTGCTGGGAGAAAAGGGAAGATTTGGATCTGAACTATGTGTTTCAGAAAGCACAGAAATGACACAGATAGAAGGAAAGGCTGTTGCTGTGACAGCCTTTGGTGGCTTTCAAAAGCTGATGCCTTAAGCACCTGGTTAATGCCATAAGTAGGAGGTGAAACCACCCTTATACAATGAAAAACTATCCCAACATCATCCCAGCTGCCTTTTGTAGTAATGGCATCCTGGCTTGTATCAGGAATGGT
>NW_009968298.1:0-1513 GCF_000747805.2 Chaetura pelagica | reverse complement strand
ATTTTTGTTTTTTTTTTCTTTCTGCAGCTCTACTGAGAAGTCATTTCCTTGGAGATCATCAGGTATTATCTCTTATGTGTACATTTTGATCTCTTATGTGTACATTTTGCTTTATGCACAATACACTTTCTTTCCTTGGCATTCACTGCTGCTTTTGAAGTGAACTGAACATTAGCAGCAATGCCGTGGATCTGTCTGTTACAAGTATCTCTTCTAAAAGATAACATTAATATCCTCTTTCTCACACATGAAGAGACTTTTCTGTTCCTCTGTTACTGTAAAAGTTTTTTTTAGCTTAGAGGTAGTTGCAGTTACTTTTCTTGTACCTTTTTGTGCCTTTGCATTTTTGTGTGAGATGTGACTCTAGCAGAAGTCTTGGGCATTGAGTCCCCTTCCCCTTGGCAGGTAAGGATCATGCAAAAATACTGCTTGTTGCAAGCTCAAAACTGATTGTCTTTTTACAGATATTCTTACTTAACTGAGAAAATCTTCAGCAAGCGAAGGTTTTTTGGAGAGTGCTTTTTCTATTTTTGTTTCTCAGGATGCTTGAACTTTCTTTCCAAAACAAGAAACATTTGTCTTCTGGCACCTCTACATCCACTCTTGAGAATATTGGTGTCATGGATAGGACTGCATCTAAAAGAGGCATTCAGGTGTCTGCTGAAGTAATCCCATCTGTCCTTCACAGGTCAGAGCATTTAGCTAGTTAGGTTTTTTTCATCAGTTAAAATATTTAATACTGAAGAGTCCATCTTCTGAGCAGTGGTTGTGTCTTTAGAGTGGTGATGTGTATGTTCAGAAGCCCTCATTTTGAGGCCACACAGCAGGACCAAAAGTGGGACCTTGATGCCCTGCAAATTGCTTTTTGCACAGGGTCGAGTTGCTCTGCTTCAATCCTGTGCTCCTGGCAGGATGTTGTGTTAAGCAAGAATGGTCTGATGTAACCAAAATGCCATCAGCACTTTAGGTGGCTTGTGAAAAGTTTCATTAGCCAAGTTCTGCATGGTGCTAATATATTTATATAGGGCTACAGGCAGTTTTAAGAGCTACCCAATTTCTGCTGTACAAAGAATAACATGTCGTAGTTATCTGCTTTTTCACTCAAGCATATACATCCTTATGATAATTATGACTAAATTATGACTAAATAAGTCTCTCAAACTATCTACTTCCCCTTCTTCTTTCTGTTTGTTTGGTTTCTTTTTAAACTTTATTTTATATAGAGATCAAGCTCTTGAGCTTGAGTATAATTGTACCTACCTGGATTCCAGTTGCCTCCGTGGTCTCTCCTCAGCTGAGATTAGGAACCCATGAGCTTATTTCCTTTTGTTTAAATCTAATATTCTCAACAGCCTACTTGTCTTGGCATTTCAATTTTGCTAGTCATAGTGGTGCTTTTCAGGTATTCTTTTAGCAACATTTTTAAACAGAAGACGAATTTATTTTTTTCAAGTAATTGAGAACCTACTTGTACTTTTCTGTCAATGGGAATTTTTTTTATTTTTTTTTTTTT
>NW_009968297.1:0-1512 GCF_000747805.2 Chaetura pelagica | reverse complement strand
TTTTTTTTGAGGATACCTTAGGGCAGATTTCAGCATGACTTAAGAGCCTTGCTGAGATTGCTCTGGAAATCCCTATCTCCCTTCTGACAGCTGCATACCTGTTTGGCTCCAGTTTCTACAGTAGGAGTTCTGCATGCACATGTAAGGACAGGCCTTGTCATCAGAAGGACATTTCAGCTTTGCCAGGTCAGGCAAAGCCTGGCTTTCCACAGGCTTTTCACCACCTCAGGAATTTCACTGCCATCCCAGTGAAACCTGGGGAACTGTTTTTCAGCAACCTCAATGGACTGTTGTCAAGAGCCACAGAGAGCATATACTTTTCTGGAAGGATCATGCAGGTTCTCTCAGAACCAGATTACAAATGATGTAGTAGCAGTGCAACATGTTACTGTTTTGAGGCAGGATGACAAAATGGAAGTAAACAGTTTTTTAGGCATTGCTTTTGGCTTTGCAAAAGTGCAGAGACGAGAGGAGCAGTGACTGGGCAAGATGGAGGCTTTCAAATGGAAGAGGAGGAGTTCAGCATGGGTTTGGGTGGTTATCTCCATTTTTGATCCAAGAGAAGCAGATCAGACAGAACCTGGGATATGGTTCTTTGGACAGATCCTGTTTATTGGGCAAGGGTGGCTTGGTGTTTGTGGTGTTCTGGGATTGGGTCGCTTTATTCAAAGAACCAAAATTCAGCTGTGCACATCTGCTAACGTTCTGGTACTTTTCAGTAAATGAGAGCAACTTTTGAGAAACCCAGCCCAACTATTATAAAGATGAGAGGGAAGGAAAGGGAATGGGATAATCTGTGGATGTTGCCATGCTGTTTGAGTCATACTAGTTACATCCATAAAGTTAGGAGCCTCTCCCAGTTACCATTTCCCTTGGCTATGCAGGAGGAATGGGATCCATGTCTTGTGCTTAGACACAGGTATCTGATTTGAGTGTAACAGACATGGTGTGGACACTCTGCCTCCTCTTTCAAGTCAGGCTTTCAAAAGCAAGGATGTGACTTAGGAGTCTGAACTCCCTTTGGATGATTTAGAACAAGAAGGGCTCAGTCCCTAGTCAGATCTGTAAGTTTTTGGTGCTTGTTTTTGAGGCCCTTGGCTAGGTGTAGAGCCCCTCTGGAAGTCCACACACAGAGGTGTACATTGGAATGTAGATGTTTGATTCAGAAAGCACAGGGCTAGTCACAAATATCTGGAATAATTTTCCATAGGCTGTGATCATCCACTTATCTGCTTCGCCTACACCACATTTCCAAAAGTATCCACATAAATTGCATCCTGTAATCGAAAGTCCTGGGAAACAGAAATTGCTTAGAGTTCCCAAGGAAAACCCTGCAGCAAAAGTCTCTTCCCACGGTGTAAATGTGATTCTCTTTTTGGCCTTCCTTTTAAAAAGCAGTCTACAAATAAACTCTTGAGCGTGTGTGGCTTTTTAATCTTCCCCTTTTTCCTTTAGTATGGGGAGAGGAAGTGATAAAAGCCTAATAGAGCTGGCAAATTACATTGTGCAGAA
>NW_009968296.1:0-1510 GCF_000747805.2 Chaetura pelagica | reverse complement strand
AAAAAAAAAAAAGAAAATACTTTTGCAGTGCAAGCCGAAGTACACCAGTGTGCTGTCACCAGAGGCCTGGAGACTCTTTAGCTAGAGAGAAAAGTGTCAAGGGGCTTGGATTTCACTGTGTATTGCCCAGGGACTCCACAGTGGGATGGGCATGATCTCAACTGTGGATATAGCAGAGGAGATGCCTCTGTGCCCATTCATTCCTTGGGCTCTTTGCAGAGCTGTGTGGAAAACTCCATGCATAGTATGCATCAAAGAAACTGTGGTCTGAGATGTTTCTGACCAGCTGGACTGTAAGGATACCATGCAGCAGGAGTCAGGATGTCTTGGCTACACACAGATGACTGAACAGCTTGCAGATCCATGCAACAGCAAGCTGGGAAAAGCTTCAGATTGGTTTGGAAAAGAAAAAGAAGAAAAGACATGCCCTTTCTTCTCTAACCTCTGCTTCTGACTGAGATGAACAAAGATTGCTGAAGATGTTGTGTTCAGTTTCAATAATTAACCAGCTATAAATGGAGAGATGTGGCTGAATAGAGGAAATATCCATGCTTGTGTAGAAACCAGAGCTGCAAACTTCTTCTGTGAGATGACAAATGCCCACCATCGACCTCTAAGCAGAAAACCAAACCCTCCAAGTGACTAACAGGAAACCCCCATGGCAGCTCACCAGAATGTTGAGATACAACATCCATGCACACTGGGCTGAGCCAATCATGAACACAGATCCTAAATCTGTATGTGAATATTCATAAGGAAAAATGGGGACAAATGGTTTGAAAAAAAATACTTAGACTACAGTCTTTCATTTTCCTGTAGCCTTCATTTATAAAAGCTGGCTCCCAAACATAGCTAAGGTAGGTAAGCACAAAAAGTTATGACATTTAGAGTCAGCCAGAAGTGGCAAGTTGTAACACAGATGCACAGAAAGTGTAGCAACACCTACTCCTCAAAGAGGAACTTCCAGTCCCAGAACCTTAGAACACCATTTTTAGAAAGAGAAAGCCACCAGCTTCCCATGAACTTATTCCATCATCAGGACTGCTGATGAAAAACACACACTGACTGCACTTCAACAGCTGAATCAAGAGGCAAAGAAAATCCAACTAAAAAAAAATTAATAGATGGTTGATAGCTAGTCCCTGAAAGTGTATCAGGGTGAACAGATGGAAATTTAGAATGTTAACCTCACAATAACTGTGCAAAGACTCAGGTGCATGAAGAGAACAGAGAGTCATACAAAAAGATGCAGTTCAGACAAAGATGCAAACTACAAGTAACTGGGACAACAGGGAGCATTTGTAGTTGAACATTTCAAGGGGCTGTTCCTTCCCCACGGGACATCCTCTGTTCTTTGAGGTGCTACAGGAACAATGACAGTTTAGTTTCCCCACTGCTTTACACCATCTGTAGACATTTACTGAGCAATGATATGCAGATAACAGTGAAAAGGCAAGAAATGTGATATTATGGTTTATGGCACCATATTTGTACAGGTATCTATAGTGTT
>NW_009968295.1:0-1512 GCF_000747805.2 Chaetura pelagica | reverse complement strand
AAAAAAAAGGTATTAAGAAAGTTTGCTGAAAGTTTAAGCATAATTAGATAAAAGAGCAGAAATACGTCCACAAGCTCGATGCAATTTATAAGTTAACTAAATTCTGAAGAACCTTTCAAACAGAAGATCTCTTTTCATAAGTGATGAGCACTTTTGTACTGGACAATTCCCCTTGTTTACATTATGTCATTTTGATTAATTCATTTGATTATTTTCATAACACGAGCAAAAATTAAGACTGCTAATAATGGGGAATTTACAAGATAATTATTATATCCAGTTTGTGCAATAAGTGTGAGACAAATCCTGAAATATTAATTAGTTTGAATATTGGAATTAGGAAGAGTAGGTGAAAATTTTCCATTTTCTGACACCTTGCATGAAAATGTTATGGTAAACCTGTAAAAATGTTTTTATATTAATTCATTACAGTCATATTTTGTGTCCAATCCTACCCTGAGTTAACTCATTGATGAAGACCTTCTTAATCTTGTTGCTGTAGGACCAGGGATTGGAAATGTCTGCATGTAGTTGAAGCCCTAAGCCATAAATCTTAGTGAGACTAATGAGGATTTAGGTTTCAAAGTGCCTTCTGTGATGTGTTGTAAGGATGCAGATCATGTCTACTCTGAGCAAAGGGGTATGGTACAAAGATTTACAAAGAGTTACAAGAGACAGCATGAGGCAGATGTTCTGGCTCACCTAGCTGAACTATCATGGCACTGGATAAAAATTAGCAAGTTGTTCCTATACTCTGTAGGATAAATGTGGGCAAGTTTTGAAAAGAAAGAATAGTTAACACAGAAGTATGGTGTGATGTATTTGGGAGTCTAGACAGCCCTGGCTCTTCTGGGAAAGGAATGAGAGCCAGCTGCTCATCCTGTCATTCATCCCTTCTGTGCTCTGGGATGTGAGGACAGCCTACCTTGTTAAGAAGGGATTAAAAGCAATCCCTTGCGTGGATGAGAAGGACCTTGATCCACACTAAAGATCAACTGTGTCATACATAGCTCAGTATCTGAAAAAATAAAACCCTCTTAAAGGATCTCAAAAAAACCACAAATTGTGATACTGTTTTAACTTACATGGTGTACCAAAACAGATCCACAGTTATATATTTAAATTACTGGCTATAATTATTTCATACATTTAAGCCTTTAATTTGAGACAATTACTATGACAGCCAGGCCTAAATTCATTAAAACATATTACACTTCATTTAAAAGACAAAAGTATGAAGAACATACTTGTTGCCAAATCTTTAAGAAACTGACTACTGAACTAGCAAAAGTCACCAGCTGTGCAGGAAGAAGGAGTCTGTTGAAGTGCTAAACCACTTGAACAGCATCTGCTCCTTCTGCAGGTACAGAGAGAATATTTTATCTAATCTAGGTTATCTGAGTAGATCAATTCAGTGATAGGTTTGCTCAAGATTGAGAAACTAAATCTAAATGAAGGAGAAAAAAAGCAATATAGGCTATGTATGGTCACACATGTATTAACGTACACATC
>NW_009968294.1:0-1511 GCF_000747805.2 Chaetura pelagica | reverse complement strand
TTTTTTCACATTGTGAGGGTGCCTGGCAGCTTTCCATTTTCTATCTCTGGAGGGAAGTTTTACTATAGTTTTCACCACTTGAATGGTTATATGAAAAAAACACTGAACCAACAAGAAACCATATGCAAGGGAAGAGGCAAAATTATCTTCTCAGCTGAACCCAGTGAATCTTGACAACAGACTCTTAATCCTCTCTCCTGAGATATCTGAGTTGCAAATTCTGCCCAGAGGCTCGAGAGTACAAATGTGTGGCTAACAAAAATTGCGGGTTTCATTTGAAAGCAGAAGGTAACTGAATTTTCACTGGAGCTTTGAGGGAATACAATAATAATACTTTGTGACCTTTTAAGTACTGCCTCAGAGGGGAAAACTAAACAAAACAAAACACCCCAACAACAAAACCAAACTATCATTGTTTGCTTTGTTGACAAAGTGCTTTGGTTCACCAGTAAGTAGCAGGGTCAAAGCAAGGGAGAAGACAGGACTACATAACCACAGTTCTTGGTTGGAGTGGTGCACAAGATGACTAGCTTAGGTGGCAGCCAGCTGTTGCATCAGATCAGTAAGATTTTGCAATCTGAGAAGCTATTTCAAACAGTGGGATCTGTTTCTGAGCATCACTGTTGAGAAATCACCCTAAAAATGTTAGGTAGCTGGTTTATCCTCTGCAAGACAAGCAAAGACATGATGATCTCTTGCCCCCTCAGTGCACTCCTACAGAACTTGCCTTCTGCTGAGTTTTCTTTCCCTCAATAAATGTAAAAATCTGATGTCCTTTTAATTTGAACAATTTCCTTCTCTTTAAAGCTGGACATAGAATAAGTTGGAGACATAGAACTAACTTCAGGTTACGCACACTTCAACACAGACCAAAATGGGAAAAAATAACAAAGGACACCTTTTTACTGTCTGTAAAAGGCAGGCTTATTCTTATGTCCATGTGGAGTGCACCTGTACATAAATGGCAGAGAGATGTCAAGCCTGCTCATAAAGACATCTAAATATATCAAGAACCACATACCTCAAACTGTGAGCTTTTCTATCCAATAGAATTTTCAAAGAGATGAGGCACACAAGTAATTTCAAATCTTTAGGAATTTGGACTCATTGAAACAGGTGAACTACTGTATTTAAACTGTGGTTTTAAAACTAATATTTTTATTTACAGGCAAAAGACCTGCAAATTTGACAATGCATAAGAAAAACATAAAAAGGCAAGTAGAAAGTGAAGGAAGGTTTAGAGTTGATGACATAGTCCTTCAGTTGTCTAAGCACATCCTACTGGAATGAAGCTGCATCATGTGAAGTTCAGATTAGACTTTAAGAGAAGACTCTCCACTGAGAGGGTTGTTGATCACTGGAACAGGCTCCCCAGGGAAGTTGTCACGGCACTGTCAGAGTTCAAGGAGTGCCTGGGCGATGCTCCTAGTCATGTGGTTCAGTTTTAGGAAGTCCTGTAAGAAGAAGGGAGTTGGATTTTATGATCCTTATGGATCCCTTCCAACTTGAGA
>NW_009968293.1:0-1511 GCF_000747805.2 Chaetura pelagica | reverse complement strand
GAAAGACGCAGCCACGCTTTGCAGCCAGGCAGAGGGACTTGGGTCCAGACACACAGACATGGCCAGAGTGCCTCAGGGGCACAAAGACTTTCCTCTACTTACAGAACTGCTCTGTGGAAAACTGCTGATTCATGGACAGAAGGTGAGGTTCAATTCACCTTGCTTCAGATGTCTAGAGCATATCCTCGTACATCCAAATATCTCTCCTTTGTTTTCTTTTTCTTATTTTTTTTCCAAGGAAAAGAGGCACTTCTGTGCTGGCATTCATCTTACAACTTAAATTACTGACTTCAGAATTACATTTAATCACAAGCTTATTTCTCTCCAAAACCTCTAAGGAAAATAGAGGTGGTAACTCTGAAGTAAAAGCCTTCACTGCAGCACATAAGGCTGGGGAGCTAAGAGTCCACACGTGGTGCTGGGGTGTGTTAGCTACCTCACTTGGTGCTCAGCTTATCACAAATGCAACCTGTGACTGAAGTCAGAACTGGCTGAATCAACTTTTGGTTTCTATTATCATACATGATGACAGAACTGAGCCCTTAGACAGGACTTAGGAGCATTTCTTCTTTCTTCTTTTTCTAGATGGAAAAAGTAAAAACAGTAGATAAATAATGAGTATACTTACAATTGCTATTGTTTGAGGCATATTTTTTTCTACTCTTGGCATCTTTAGCTGATGTGTTAGCTGGCATTTATCAGTCTTCTAAATATGTGATCATACTGGAATATTCTTTTCTTTGCTAACAGTGCGTGAGAATGATTAAAAGCAAAAAAGGTAACTGCTGAACTTGAATTACCAATTATTCAGTAAAACATGGAAAGGCAATAATGTAAAGAGAAAGAAGGAGAAGCACTTGGAGGCATCATCTGAGATGTGAGCTGATAGGTGGATATCCATTCCTCTACAAACCAAACCCAGAGATCTGCAACATCATTTCAAAATGTAAATGACCAACTCCTTCAACTACACAAAAATGTGTTTAGCACTAGTATCTTCATTGGGACTACTAAGGATTTATAGAGAAGACATCATGTTTTTCCCATGTTTCACAGCCACGTGAGGGAAAAGTGCTATGTCTTTTTAGTTACCTCCTTATACATCAGCAGCACAGAATGACAGAATAATTTGGGCTGGAACCCCCTCAGAGTTCACTCAGACCAACCTCCTGAAGTCCAGCTAGAGCAGACTGATCATGTCCAGTAAAGTTTTGACAAGGACAGAAATTTCAAAACACCTCAATGCAACCTGGACCTATATCCCACCACCCTTGCAAAAAAAAAAATATTAGTAGAGACAGAATACTCAATTACATAAAATTATAATCTGAGGTGTTGGATATGAATACAACAAGACAATATCCAGACTCATCCATCACAGGAGGGAAAACTGAAAAAATGTCAAATTCCTTTTGCTTCTTTTTATTACAGTGCAAATGGAAACATAAACTACCTTAAATTCACAGTTTGATGTGACCAGCCTTTTTGCTATTTAAGCAAGACAAGAAGTC
>NW_009968292.1:0-1510 GCF_000747805.2 Chaetura pelagica | reverse complement strand
CTGCCCTTCCCCCAGCTCGGTGAGAGGATGCAAAGCAAGGAGTTCCCCGAATCAGCAGGGTTCTGCTCTGCTGGTGAATCACACAGCTTTCTCTCAGTGACGGACCTGTGCTTGTCAGAAAGCTCAGCCAGCCTTTGGTTTCTGCCTTAAAGGTTATTCAGCAGCACAGAGGGATTCCCTTAAATGACTGCTAGAAGGCTCAGTTAGCAAATTTTGAAGTGTGAAGGTCATTTTATTCCGTTCCTTTCTGAAGGAGGGGTTTTGTGTTACTGTCACCATTAAGCCTCTGTCCTTTCCCAGCCAAGCCTGTGACTCTGCCTGGCCTCCCAAAGTGAGGAGACACAGATGTGTCAACTGCATCACCAGATTTTAAAAGGAAAGCCTGGGTGCAGCAAAAGGTGACCCTGAAGACAATCCTCTCTGTCGGTACGATCTCTTTTTTATCAAACAAATGTGACTCACTCTCTTACAAAAGCACTTTACCAGGTGTCTGGGGACATTGCAGATGGGGTGTATCTTGTCCAGCTGCAAGTGCCTGCAGACAGCTCTGTGCCAGTCGCTCTGGGCTCCCATTATTGTCAGTGAGAAGAAGCAAGAGTTCCCATGGCATGAGTCATCTGATTTCTAGACCTCTACATGAGGATGAGACAAACTGTGTCCCAGAAATGCCCACTTCTCCCCATTTTCTGTAAGTAGCTAACTAAGGTGTAAACATCTGCTTGAGGTGTTGCTTCCTATTTGTTCCCAAACACAGGTGATTTCAAAGGAAATAGGAATTTCCTCCTTATCTCTTTCCCCTCTCCCTTTTTTTAATGACTTCTCATCTACCGTTGTTTTGGGAAATCTGTGGGTTGCCACATGAGTTCCACTCTGTGATACTTATGGAACTAATTCTCTGCCTTCCTCCCCTGACTGGTGTAGTGTAAGAAAACAAATCTGGGTGACTGGTTGCCATTGGGTTGCATGGTGTCCTTTGAAGAGGTGGATGATCAAGTTTTGATGCAGTAACTATGGTTCAGCTAGAAAAAAACCTGCTGCTTGCCTCGAAGGATTTTGTTTCTTTGACATATTGAATACATATTTATATTGTGTTACAGAGTGGGACACTGTAAGTACTGAATGGTAATAAATTACGGATATCGCTGTTTGCCAGTTGGTCTGCTGCTTCCTATCCCCATCTCTGCAGCAGACAGCTGAATCCTTGTTTGGAAGCTTGGTGAGCTTTAGGACAAGCTTTTCATCTTGTATTTGCCAATTATTATGGCCATGATTCAGCAAGACATTCATATGCCTGGCCCTAACCAAACTCGTGAACCAACATTTAATCAAGAGCCACTCATGAACTTGAGATTGGGTATGTGCTGGGGAACTCTGTTGAATCAGGACCACCATGCAATTCCTCTTTTCCCTACTGCTTACTTATTGTCAGTGTTTCTACTCCCCACAGATGCTGGGAAAGACACGTCCTTGCTCTCAGTCAGAAATGATATCACCTGCCCTTAGTAATGTT
>NW_009968291.1:0-1509 GCF_000747805.2 Chaetura pelagica | reverse complement strand
TCATGTAGTTCCATCCCCCCTGCATGGGCAGAAACAACTATTACTAAACCAGGTCTCTTAAAGTTCTATCCTATCCCTCCTTGAACACTTCCAGGGATGGGTGTCTACAACCTCTCTGAGCAAGATGTTCTGTTGTCTCACCAACCTGTTACAGTGTTTCATCAGGAAATTATGTCATACTTAGAGGAAACTAACCTTTAGTCAGGTAAGAGTGTTATGTTTCCCCACTTTTTGTTTGTCTTTCCATATGCTGCACATAGTTTCAGGTTTGAGGTTTCAAGTTCAGAAGAAAATGAATAACCTTTGTGTAGGTGGTTGTTTCTAGTGTATGGCAATCTAAACAAGGGAATAAAGAGAGTAGTATTTCAATTCATTAAGACTGAAATTTCCAAGCCTAGATAACAGAGTGATAGTACTGGAATTAAATTTGGGATCACAGAGTCCTGAGATGGCATTGCACAGGCAATACTGCACTCATATTACGCTGAGGAAAATTCTATGGATAGACTAAAATAATTATCAAAAGTAACTGTCTATTTCAGGGTTGACTGAATAGATCTCTAGGTTTCACTAAATTTATCTGATTAGATCCCTATTGATTGTAATGGGGGCTCTGCTTGCATGTAAACATCTAAATTTAGATGTCTGAATCTGTAAGCTGTACCACTCAGGATGACTATATTGTAATAAAAAGACACCCAAGATAGCTATAAACTCCAGCTTGGGTAAGTCCAATCTAATTCCACAGAAACATAGAATTTAGCTCAGAATAATATCCTGCCATGAAGGGTGACTAAAGTATAGGCTATTTTGGAGACCTGCAGTAATTTACTTTGGGTAATAAAAGTTTTAGCATTGACTTAAATGTGATGTTATTTGGTAACCAAGCTGTTTGCTAAGCTGTGCTATGCATCCGTGATGCAAAAAGTATTTATTCTGTGTGCATTAGTGCTGGGGTTATAGAATTAATTCAGCTGGTGAAATTGTGGCTACTTTGATGAAAGAGTGACATACTATAATGACATTATAATAATCTTTATTTCATTTTTTATTGAGTAATATTGCTTCATTTGCTTGCATGGACATTGAACTTGACTGAGGTCATGCGCTGACACATAGCTTATTACCTTGGCTGCCTTCTGTTAAATCATAACTTATGGTGCATTAAAATAGTCAAAGTTATTCTTGCCTTAAATGTGCAACATTACAGTTACTGCCACATTTCTTCTGCCATGATACTTGCTATTGGTAACCTTTCTGAATACCTTTCTGAATAACTTTTCCTTATAATCATCTATAGTATTAAGAGAATGCTCTGGGGAGGCATCATTGCAGCCTTTCATTACTTCAAGGGGGCTTATACAAAGGATGGAGAGAGACTTTTTATCAGGGCCCGTCATGATAGGACAAGGGGTGATGCTTTCAAACAAAAAGAGGATAGACTTAGACTAGATACACGGAAGAAATTCTTCACTGTTAGGGTGATGAGACACTGTCACAGGTTGCCCA
>NW_009968290.1:0-1508 GCF_000747805.2 Chaetura pelagica | reverse complement strand
TTTTTTTTTTTCTTGAGGAATCTCAGTAGTTTTGAAATGTCTTGCTTGAAGAACCATTATGTAAAAGCATCTTTTGTTATGCAGACTTTTTAGTGTGGTTGCAAAAACCTTGCAAAAAGGAAGCATCATCTTCACAATAGTTAGTTCTATATTGAAAAGCTGATATATAAAAGGGTGACCGAAAAAGGGAATATTTTTAAAATATGAAGTGTTTTGTTATCTATTGACCAAAACATCAAACTCAAGGCAAGTATATTGTCAATAAAACCTTCTTAAAAAAGAATGTGGAACTGTGTACAGCCATTGTTGGTAACAGTTGGTAGGGTACACAGTTAATACTATATTTTGTGCTTGTTTTTAAAGACCAACTTAGCTTCAACATGAAGTATTAGATAGCTTAGTTTCAGAAAGCATTGAGCTTTCTTTCCCTTTTTAACTCTTCCTGTTTGTTCTGAAAGTATGGGTTTAAGTAGAATGCTGCCTTAATTTTGGGACTAAGGGATGAAATCTACTGGATATTGTCGAGTACCAGAGCTCAATCACCCTTCAAATCTTACACATCAGTGAAAGGGCAAGGAATGCAGAGAAATTTCATGTCATTAGGAAAATCTGCTCCTGAGTAGGTCAGCGGATGCTGTATTACTGTGTTAGTAATTTGTATCAAAGTGAACATTTGTTTATTTTTGTGGAACAGGAAAGTCACAATAATAGTTTTTCTTGTTGATACAGTAACATACTAGAGTTTTTTTCCTTCATTGCTTTATTTTTTAAATGTTTTTCTGCCCTATGTAGACTGACAGAAACGTGACAGTTGTCCTGATCAGTGAAATAGTGTGGGAACTGTTCCGACCAAGTACTGGATGCTTTGAGCCATTCACCTTGTATTTTCCTGACTACAGCATAGGTAAACTAATTGTTTAATCTGCTTTTTGGGATTGAATAATACTTTGTCAAACAACAGCCAAGTGTTGTTTCTGTGTTTATCAGTATGTCTTTTACAGAATCTGAAATATGTAATAGCTGCTGGAATATGAAAGTCTCTATTTGCACAACCTCTAAAAGACTTGTCTTTTTACACTTTCTAAAACATAGCAAAGTAACATTTTTTCCCCTGGTTCTTTTAATCCATGCAATTTTGGTGGATTTGGGTTTTTTTACTGATTATTATAGTTTGTTTTTTCCACTTAACTTGTAAAATGTGGTCAGTTTACTAAGTTAGCTTTAAGTAAAAACTTACTTTTGTTTGAACAGGACACCTGCAGAAGATCTTATCTCAGAATCATCCCCCAGAATATTCTGCTGACTTCTATGCTGCATATATCAACATTCTGCTTGGTGTCTTCTACATGGTCTGTAGGGACCTGAAGGAACTTCAGCATCTGGTGAGATGATTTTGTTCAGAGTTACTGTTTTGGGGTGTTTTTTGCCAAATAAGCTCTCAAAGTCTAGATTTATTGTTGCATATGGACAAAGAGAAAATCACAGAATTGTAGAATGGTTTGGGTTGG
>NW_009968289.1:0-1508 GCF_000747805.2 Chaetura pelagica | reverse complement strand
TGGTCAATGTAGGGTCAGTCACAATGATAAAGAAGGTGATAAAACTCTGGGTCACAACATAAATCTTCCCTACCAGCACACCACAGCAAAGCAGGAAAAGGCAAGTCTACCCAGTCCCGTCAGCCCACGCAAACCAGCTCCACGTTCTTATCTCCTTTATGGGCTCCTTGTGTGACATCTCTCATTATGACGTCTGACTTGATGATGTCTTCCTTTATGAACTCTCCCATTATGACGTCTTCCATTATTGCATCTTCCTTTATGACATGGCTGATTATGACATCCCCTTTTTGACATCGCCCATTATGACGTATCCCTTTATGAAATCTCTCTCTATGATGCTGCCAATACGACGTCTCCCGTTATGAAGTCTCATTTAGTGCATCTCCCTTTGTGATGTTGCCCATTATGACGTCTCCCATTTTAAGTCTCCATTTATGATGTCTCCCTTAATGACATCACCCATGATGTCTCACTTTATGACCTCTCCCTTTATCATGTCTTTCATTAGTATGACTCCCTTTTTGACTTATCCCTTTTTTTTCCATCTTCCATTGTGACCCGTTTTGGTATCTCTCTTTATTAGGTCTTCCATTATGGCTTCTCCCATTCTGATGTCTCCCATTATGTCGTCTCCCATTATGATTTCACCCATTATGACATCTCCATTGATCATGTCTCCCATGATGATGTCTCCCATGATGACATATCCCTTTATTCTGTCTTCCATTTTGACATCACCCATTTTGATGTCTCTCTTTTTAGGTCTCCCATTATGATGTCTGCCATTACAATGTCTCCCTTTATGACGCTGAGCATTTTGACACCTCTCTTTATCACCTCTGTTTTTATGACACCTTTGTTCATGATCACTTCCTTTATGACGTCTCCTTGTATGACGTGTCCCATAATGATGTCTGACTTGATGAGATCTCCCTTCATGGCCTCTCCCATTATGACTTCTACATAAATTACTTTGCCCATTATGATGTCCTGCATTATGACATCTCACTTCATGGCATCTCCTTTTATTACAGCTTCCACTATGATGTCACAAATTATGACCTCTCCCTTTATTAACTCTCCCATTATGACATCTTCCATTATTATGTCTCCCTTTATGACATTTCTCCTTTATGACATGTCTGATTATGGCATATCCCTTTATGAAGTCTTGCTTTATGACATTTCCCATTATGAAGTCTCAATTTATTACATCTCCCTTTAAGACGTGGTAGTAGGGGCTGGGCACTCATGGCCCCACCGTGCCCAGCACTCCCACCAGTGCCCCCAGCCCCACCTTGCAGAGCCCCAATGCTTGGGCTTAATAAAAGATGGAACTTAGAAGGTAATTAGGTTTCCACTATTCATTGCACAGAGTTAAGAATTAAAGAGGAAAAAGGTGGTACAGGTGGGATGTGTGGTGAAGGTGAGAGAGCAAAAATGCACTGGGGCTGCATGTGAAACTGTTTTGTTAAGGAATCAAATAATCAACTAGGAAAAAAAAA
>NW_009968288.1:0-1501 GCF_000747805.2 Chaetura pelagica | reverse complement strand
GAAGATGTGGGATGGAGGTGCTTGGATCACCTGTTCCAGCAACTTCACATGGAAAGGAGAGGCAATGGATGCCTGAACCCCAGGAAAAACTCCTTATGAAACCTTAGGAAACCATAGACAGCCAAGCGAGATGTGTTGGATATAAGACTTTATAAATTCTGCTGCTCACAGGAGTGTTTCATCCTACTGAATACAGCTTTGGATATTTTCTGGTTTGTGTAACTAGCAGCTTCAGGCAAGAGAAACAACAAAAACTTGAACTGAAGTCAGTGAAACTCCCAGTAGCAGTAACGTACTCTTGTATTTTCAAGAAAAGCAGCAGAGGTATCAATCCTTCTGAAATGAGACATCAGACATCCAATTTCAAGGCTTCCCTTGCAGAAAATGGTGCATAAGTTTGAGCAGCTGAACAGTCCTTTTGGCCTGAAATTTAATTTACTACCAAGTCATATAAGAGAGGGATAATATGACAGCTGTTGCACTTCTGTAACACTTTTGACAAAGTAAATATACCACTGGCAAACATCATAACCCCATTTTACAGGAGAAACTGTGACCCAGTGATACTAAAATCAAGCACGCAACAACAAACCCTACTTACCTTACAATCTCCAAGTTTTGCTGCCAAGGAGAATAAACTGGAATGATCTATACTCAGTTTACACTTCAGTGCACGGGAAGGACAGCCACGCTGAGGGACGTTACAGTCAGTGGCACCTCTGAAAGGGGTTTCCACCATGCCCTCCTGAGTGTTAGACATCTGAGCCTCCCCTCTCTTTGAGCAACACCTTCTTGTTCTGCATTTTCACTAAGGCAAAACATCAGTGAGAAGTTGTTTCTTTTGAGGAGTTTCTTTATTACAAGAACACCCTGAGGCTTCCTGCAGTGTAATAGCACAACATCAAGGCATCAGGAGTTGCTGCTATGTTTTTTTGGCAATGTTTGCTCCATGTTGCCTGTGATGGTGCCAGCCAACTCCTTTGATGTTACCATCCTGACTACTGTTGCTGTCCCTCCCCCTGCCCTGGCCTTGGACAGTGTGACATGCAGAGTCAGAACCATGGCTTAAGCGATGGAGAAGGTTTGACTTTCCCCTCACTCAGAAACATAACCACCCATCACCTAGGATTTATTCCAGTTGGGTGGGCAAGAGGAGTCCTGAAGAAGTGGTCACTGGCTTGACTCTCAGGCTGGACAAATCTAAAATTGCTGGACATACCCATCCAGCAGCCTCAAAGTTCAGATTGGAAACTGGTCAATAGTAACAATCTGCAAGATGTCAGTGATGGTAACTCCTACGTTCTTGGTGGTGTGAAGTGTTTGTAGGTAGACAAAGAGTGAGGCTGCTTAGTTTGCTACAGGCACTGCAGCTTTCAAAACATTGTGATAAAGAGTCAACTGAAGCACCAAATCTACAGGAACAGACTTAAATCAACTTTATTGTACAGCTGTATTGTCTGGGCACTGAATAAGGCTGAAGATGGATGTCTTTAATTTTTTT
>NW_009968287.1:0-1497 GCF_000747805.2 Chaetura pelagica | reverse complement strand
ACTATTCTATGATTCTGTGATTCTGATAGATAAGACACTCAGAGATCTCAGATTGTTTTGTGAGCAGAATATACAGAGATGGAAGTATTTACATCTGGGAGGACTCAGATACAAGTGGAAAGGAAAGGAAGGGAAGGAAAAGACAAGGAATGATGGAAGGAGTGATGGAAATCTCTTTCACCCTGCAGATAACTCTGAAGTTGAAGTCAGGATGCCAGTGATTAGAAGTGAAGTTTCTGGGCTGCCATGGGTTGATTTATGGAATGTGGGGCTATCAGATTGCAGTTCAGAAATGGACTGAGCTGCATTAAATTATCTGTGCTTTTCTGATGAGTGGATCAGGATTTTTTTGTGCTTCCTGGCTAGCCTCATTAAGTTTCTATAATTATCATTTTATTGATAAAGTGCCTGCCCTTGGTGAGACTCAAGGGATATTGTACAATTAAAATAACAGATTATGGGAATGTAAAATAATATACTAACAGAACAAAACTTGTCTTACAGAAAAAAAAGGGTTAGTGGTTGAGATTCTTCCCTAGTGCTAGACCTGAAGAGGGACTACTTTCCTGACAGCAAGAAAGTCACCCATTCAAATATGATATTTCTTAAAAGCTACACTATTTCTCCTTGGAACTACTGACTACTAGCTGTCAACCAACCTAAGTGTTAATGTCTATCTCTCTTGTCTTTCTCCATCATTTTTTGACAAAAGCTGATTTTCTACATTCTAACAAACATCTAGCTCTTAAGTTAGACTCCTAAAATTGAGCAATATTGTTAATCCAGATATGATATTCAGTTTAAAAAATCTGAAATTGTGAGTCATGTTCTTGCTCAAATAGAAATGTAAGAATATAGGTTGAGGATGGAGATCCATAGAAATTCAGGCACACAACTGTTTATCTGCCAAAGAGACTCAAGAGACTGAAGATTAATGACAAGCCTTTATCAAATGGCCTTGTGATACTCAGTGATGCAACGTGTGAGATGGAAGGGTGAAGGCTGACAGGAATTCATAATGATGGTTAAGTGTGTGCTCCCTATTCAGAGGGAAGAAAGGTGTTGTGTTGTCACTCATACCAGCCCAAAAAACCATCAGTTCACCAAGAGGAGAAATTCCAAAGACAACTGTCGTCAGTGTGTTCTGGTCTACCTCTAGGAAATCACATCCGGGTTTGCCTTTCAGGTTGCAAACTTTTTGTGCCATACTTCAGAGTCCACTGGAAGTGTGGCTGCCATTCTCAAAATTACTCTTGTACTATTTATACAGGTACTATCTAATTAAACAACACCTAGTTCTTTTTCGTCTTAGCTGAATGGTCTAACCGATGTGCTGAACATTCAGGATTTGTTCTATTTGCCTTCCTTTTTAGCCCCCAGATCTTGCCTTTCTGTTTGTGTGCACACATTTACATTCAACACTATTTGTGATGTGTACACAGAGGTGGTCACTAAACCGTAACAGACTGGGGAGACCTTGTAGCAGCCTTCCAGTAC
>NW_009968286.1:0-1507 GCF_000747805.2 Chaetura pelagica | reverse complement strand
TTTGAGGCCCTGCCTATAGACTAGCACAGTTAGCAAAGTATTGAATGGACCAATGGTTTGGATCCACTGTGGCAAATGCCACTTTGCTGTGGAATGGAACCTAATTTTGTGTTAGTGTTTGTGACAGGCTAAGCAGTAAGAAAACTTCATTTCAGTGCTCTATCAGTCACTTCAACCTTGACCCCACAGGATCACTCAGTGAAAGAGACAGAGGGGTAATTTAAGCCCCATTTTATGCAGGGCAGAGGGCTTAGAAAGCAATCCTACCTCCCTGTTAAGACTCATTTTATTTGCCTGAAATGCCTCTCCAAGTGCCCTGAATGCTGGCTGCCTCCATTCTCCACATACGTATGTGGGCAGAGCAGACATCCTGCCCCAACCCCAGAGCTTAAGGCAGAAGGACTAGTTTGTGTACCTCACAACACATCAGGGGATGTAATGAAATCATACCCTGGGTGCCCGACTCCTAACGTGCCAAACAAGGCTCAGATGGCATCACATTATACTACTACCAAGAGGCCACACTTCATGGTGAAGGAAGATGATGCATAAAACCTTAGTACAGCAGTTTGCCCATGACCAGAATTCACGTTCTATCCAGCATTGGTCAAGGAGAAGATGGCACTGGCTGGACAGTGGCATTGTTATGGAAGGGAGAGTGTGGAGGGAGGCTTTATGAGACTGCACAGGTAGAAACAGACTCACCCACCACATTTTGCTTCTCTGTACATCTCTCTTGTTGCACCCCTTGCGACTCAAGTGAATGGGTAGTTTCCACACATTGAGATTCCCCAAAAGTAATGAAAGCAAATCACAAAGGCACAGTACTTACTTTAAAACAGCACCTCGGAGTGCCTCCCTTTCTTTGGCTTCACCTGGCTCTTCCCCAGTGCAAGGGATGACGTCTGCCTCCGTGTACCTGAGCACAAGGGGTTAAGGAATATACAGTCTTGCTGCAGACAGTGGAAAGGCTTTTGAGACCATTGGGACACTATTTGGGATACAGAATAAATTCATTCCAACTGGAACTCAAAAGAAGAGTGGCTGGTATCCATGCAAGGGCTTGCTTTTAAATCCTGGATTAAAATTTTGTTTTAGGTGGAAAGAAAAAGAAAAATCTGATAGCAACATGACACCACAGCCCATTAAAAGGGGAAAATCAATTCCTCAACTTCTGCAAACCTAACTTGCACAATTCCAGTACTTCTGTTTGAGGTACAGAGACCTTTCACCAGCTTAGGGTTGAGGGTTCAGTCTTAAAAGCTGGTACAGATTTAAAGAAAATCTAATTCTATAGCTATACATTCCCCCTCATCAGAGCTAAATCAATGTCTGCCTAATACTCTTCTGGAACTCTTCCTTGATGGCTGTACAGCTGCTACAGGGCAGAAGTCTGCCCACAGCTCTCTCAGAGCTGTGTCCCAAGAGCCTGATTCCCAGATGAAGTTCCCAAAAACTGCCCCTAATGATAGTTCTGCCCATCAACTGTCTAACAAAAGGAAAAAAA
>NW_009968285.1:0-1507 GCF_000747805.2 Chaetura pelagica | reverse complement strand
CCTTCCAACCCAAACTATTCTATGAATCTATAAAATACTGAAATAGTCTAATGGGTGCAGTAATTTACACTTCTACATCAGCCAATTAAAATGCCAGTGTAAGAAAACTGAAAAAAGAGTTGCTGTTTGTGATCAGAGACCTTTCTGGAGGGAAGGTCTGAAAATGGACAGCCCCTACATTTAACCTTTGAATTCATAGGTGAGGAAAAAACCATCATCATCTGAAAAGTCAGAGCTCAGCAGCTGAGAAAGCATCTGTCAAGATCTGGAAGCCTCTAAAAGTGAAGCTGTCAGGATGCTTCATTTGTAACACATGGCCTATTTAATGGACCAATAAGGGAAATACAGTTTTTAAGACTCCTCTGCACGTGAACACAACATGACCAGAAAAGGCACCTGCTCAGGTCTTGATTCCTGCCTACTTCTTACATACTGTAGCACAAAAAAACCCAACTATTAAGATTTCATCCTGAAGTGCTTGCTGGCCTGTTGTCATGGGAGGGCCAGAGTTCATCCTCTAGGATTGAATTGCTAGACCAGTCAGCATTTGCTATGCATAGATGCAAGAATATTCAGACACTTTTTGGAATTAAAAAACAAACAAACAACAAGACAAAAAGCAAACAAAAGCAACACTGTTTAAGAGCTCGGGCTCAGTGCAACCATATTCATTTACTTAATCTTTACCATAGCATCAGATGCTGAACAAAGTACTAATCAGGTAGTTAACTCATGTTTAGGATAGGTTACCTTTTGCCTCCATATAACGTATCCTCAGCATCCCTTCATTGTTAATGAAGGAATGACTGATTACCTAAGACACCCCTAAAGTCAATGTAGATTTCACGCACCAAGCAGGCAGATACACTGTTGTTCTGTTTACATTCCTTCAGTCAGTAGTTTATAACTTCTTTTCACTTAGCTTTCAGAAACACATTCAAAACATTACAAAACTCCACTCTTTTTGAAAACACTTATCAATTTTTAATCTTGTTAAGGTGAGAGTATGACACAGTTTCTGTCAGAAGTCACAGTTAAGTATTCACTGGAAGCTGCAATGAACTCAGCATGGCAATCTGACATTTAGTTCCCACAGCTATTTCTTACATCTCACATCGAACAAAATCAGGAACTGCAATTTCTTTAAACTAACAACCACACACACCGGCCAGCACAAATATTTGTGACTGTAGCTATTCTGAGACAACTGCAGCAAGGAAGTTCAAATGAAAAGGGTTCATAATGCAACCTACTAAATGAAGTCTTCTGGGTTCACCTTGAGCACCTTGGAAGCCTGAGTAGTACAATATCTGAAATTATCAGATCAATTCAGCTGAATGGAACACTCCCTCTACAGAATAACTACACAATTACTGCTATTCTTTTTTTGTCACTTTCTATGAGGCATCTCCATAAAGCTGTATATTGACAACAGACCAAAAAATGCCAGAAGAAAATAAAAGAGAGCTTACTACCCATCAATGTTATTCTAATACATGCTTTATTT
>NW_009968284.1:0-1506 GCF_000747805.2 Chaetura pelagica | reverse complement strand
ATTCTACACTCAGTTTGCTAGGTATTTCTATCTCTTATGTGGTCCCATTTCTGTATTATATTGAATAATATTCCTACATTTTTTTATTAGCAGTAAGGTAAAAGAAATACTGTCTTTCTTGGATGTAATACATCTGTCATGAAATTTGCCCATTAGAATTGCACTTTTCAAGTCTTTATAACACCTGAGCAGAGAACTTCGGTGAGTGCAGCAGGTGTGTGTTTCATGTAACAGTTACCTGCTAAAGGGAATGTCTCAGCCTGGGTGTGCTATCTGACATGTTTAAGATTTAAGATTTCAGTATAAGTTTTCACCTCTTTCTTTAGTTCCTTGTGAGCTGGCAAAGCACCACTGGTCCTTTTTGGCCCTAACCAGGCTGAAACAAATTTGTTTCTCAGGTGTACATATTCCAGAAAGAAGCTTCAGAAGATACATGACACTTGCTGTTAAAGTTTGGTTGTTTTTTTTTATACCAAATGTTTTCCATGTCACCTATTCATTGATTGTGTTTTCACAAATGGTAGTGTTGTTGTAGTTTTTTTGGGGGTTTGTGGGTTATTTTTCCCCCTACTCTAGATATCTGATATTGTTACAGTATTTAGATATTTGACTTCCCTACCATCTGAATATATGGATATATGTTTGTGTGTGTGTATATATATAACATTAAAAAAAAGTGAAATAACCTTCTGAGTTTTTAGAACATGGGAGAAAGAGGAACTAAAAAGCAGTAATATTCATTGTGTTATTTAGGAAAATAAACTTGGGGTAAGGGATAAATGTAAAGTCAAGTTTGATATTGCACTGGCATGTATTTTAAAGTGTAGTCTGAACTGATTGCTTTTTCTCTGCAGATGAGATACGATGCTACTTTGGCGAAACCATTGCTCTCTACTTTGGCTTCTTAGAGTACTTCACATTTGCTTTGATTCCAATGGCTGTCATTGGGATTCCTTATTATGTGTTTGCATGGGAAGACTATGACAAATATGTGATGTTTGCAACATTCAATCTGCTGTGGTCCACTGTGATACTAGAGGTTTGGAAGCGGATTTGCGCCATCATGACGTACCACTGGGGAACGCTGCTGATGAAACGACAGTTTGAAGAACCAAGACCAGGCTTCCATGGTGTCCTTGGTATCAATCCCATAACTGGGAGGGAAGAACCAGTGTACTCAAGTATTAAGAGACAACTACGGATTTATCTGGTGTCCTTACCATTTGTGTGCCTTTGCCTCTACTTCTCACTATATGTAATGATGATTTACTTTGATTTGGAAAACTGGGCTCTGGATTATCATGAAGAGAATGAGTCCACCTTCAGTAGCCTGATGCTGTTTGTACCCAGTATCATATATGCTGTTGTGATTGAAATTATGAACCGCATCTATCGGTATGCTGCGGAATTCTTAACATCGTGGGGTAAGAAATGTGTTTCTTCTTCCTTAAAGTTAGAATCCCGGATGTTTAGAATTTGTTTCTCTGTAGAATATGTTACTGTGAG
>NW_009968283.1:0-1505 GCF_000747805.2 Chaetura pelagica | reverse complement strand
CGAGCCCACTTCTCAAGCCTGTCAAGTTCCCTCTGGATGGATATACCCCCAAGGAATTATGTAGTGAAGGTGTGACCATGGACAGGTGACCAAATAATACCAACATATCACCAACAGAAGAAAATTATGCCAGTGTCATGAAATGGTGACAACTGTCATTAGAAAGTCTCACTGAAAGTAAATTAGCCTTCAGCTATCTGCCTCTGAGCTCTCTGGAAGTGACTTGGCAAACAAGTAGGTACTTTTGATGTTGGGTCCTTCAACAGGAATGGGATCCAGGTGCTCAGGCCAGTGGTTGCTGCTGTGACTACTTTTTCTCTTTTGGTCAAAAGTGTCTTTTGGTTAATTCTGTGTAAATCTGGACTCAGCTAATCACCATAAACAGGGCACTATTTTAATTTCTGTTTTCAGAAAGGTAAGTGGTTACCAGCTGCCTCCAGACACCAGATTTGGATAATAACAACACCCACCTGCTTTGCCACAGTACATGTGTTTCAGCTTTTGGTGTTTTCAATAAGTCTGAAGTGTTTGATCATCTGTGCAGGTGTACAAACAACCACAGAAGAACGAAGAAATGGAAATTTCCCAAAGCAATAGCAAGAAAGAGATTTTTGTCTTTTTACTTGCTTTGAGACCCAAAGTGTGGTGAAGCTTAGGTGGTCAGTTAGCACAGGAAGGATGTTTTTGAGGTTGCAGGAAACTGTTAGATGACATTTACTTGAAAAAAAGATCAGGTACAAAGCTTTGACTAACACCTAAGTTCTCTTGAGCGGTTAGGAATGCAGGGCTTGGATCTCCTTTCCAATACCTCAATAGCACAAAGTCCTGTCTCTGCCAGTCAGGTGCACTTCAGTGCAGTGAGCTGACTGCAGCTTCTACAGACAGATCCACATCAGCTTTTGTCTACCTGGCTCATGCACCAGTAACTGCACACCAGAGCAACAGGTAACTCAGAGGTGGCTGTAACATCAATCACAACAAGTAATGAGGTATGTGGTTCAGGAGCTACCCAGCTTTCAACTCTGTGTTGTCATGGCTAGATGGATATCTCACCTCTTTAGCTTCCTGATTTAAAGATCTGCCTACCTTCTCTGTTAATGATCTATGCACTGTCATACATACGCAGGTGGATGTGAGCCTGCTCCCAGCAGAGTTTGCATTGTGCTGGGAGGAGTGTAGTGAATCTCTCAACAAATGACGTTCTTCATGCTCTCTTGGGCTGGTGCTGCTCAGTGCAAGATGACTTGGGCTTTTGCAGCAGCAGGGAGAGAGGTTTTACCTCTTTCTTCATGCTGCTGAAGACAAGCAGCACAATTATGGCATTCTGTGATCCTGGGGTTCTAGGTACTTCAATAGGTGTGTTGGACCTCCATCCTCCTGTCCATCCCCCTGCAGAGAAGACAGACCTGAAGCACTTATTATTTGCTAGGTTGGAAGAAGGTGCTTAGAGAAGAGCATAAATCCTACAGAGCTAGGGGGGAAAAAAAAAAGGAAAAAAAAAAAAA
>NW_009968282.1:0-1505 GCF_000747805.2 Chaetura pelagica | reverse complement strand
TAAAAACTCAGACAAGGCACTTAGCAGAAACACCAGTAATTTTCCTGCCCAGGAAAATTCACCACAGTCTGTTGCTTAACTTCTCCTAACCTAGATGCTAAGTTCTACAGATCTTCCTTTCCTGCAGTTTGTATGCCCATGCCTAACTCGTATGGGCAACAGCTCACACCACTGTATATTATTACCCTTTTCCATTGGAATAAAATACTGTCATTCATTACTCTTGAATGGAGAGAACACTCAATAAGCACCTTTGATACATGTCAAGGAGCCTCTACATCTGGAACAGGTATCAACAGTTTTAGAAGTTATTTTAATGTGATTATAGATAAATCAGTCTGACCTGAAACATATTGCCACAAAGTCAAGGAGGGCTAAACCTAAACCTCCCATTTTCTAAACCAGTGACAAGGTTTTGAGTTACATTTATGAAAAGAAAGCACAAATTAGTCCAAGCAAAGCTCACCAGGATCCTCTTTCACTGGATGCCAGCAAAAAAAAAGTACCCGTATATTCATACAAAACATCAGTGGAGATAATTCACATTGCTTAGGACATTATTTTTCCAACATGCAAGGTAAGAAAAAATGATTAGTCAGATAATGCTCCAATCATGATTCTCTGTGACTTTTTTTCAGCATACGTTGACATTTTCAAGGTAAATAAAAGACTCAAATGTGTTATTTCCTTGTTTCAAATGTTGCTAGCACCTCATCCACATGCAGCAATGCCCCTGAGACGAGCACACGGGTACTGTCAGAATAAATGCTGTTTCCTAGTGTTCTCAGAAAGAAGAGATGTTGAAATAAACAGGAGTGAAACCAGAGTACAGCTGGTTATTCGTTTGGCAGTGCCAGTGACAGGCTTCCTGCTTTTGGCTTAAGGGTTAAGCTTACAACAGAGAAAAGGGTTTAGGAATTTTCTAATGCAGCTTGACCAGATGCCAAGTTCCTGGGTACAACATAACAGTTGTACCTTAATTACAGTCAGCTGATGGAATGCAAACATCTGCGTAACACAGTGTACCTGAACTTCTGGAAATGTAAAAATAGAGCCCTTAGAGGTATGAAAAAAGAAGCTGTTCATTTACAAGCTAATACATCAGAAAAGCTAAGTTTTATTTCAGCTCAGTGGTAAAGTTCCTGCAGAACACCAACAGCCCCATAGCTGAAATGCACAAATGCCACACGCTGCTCACTTTTAACTCTGAGAACTTTGGTTTTAAATGTTCCTCATTTGAATTGCCTATACCAGAACACTGGATCCCCACTCAGATTTCTTACAGAACACTGTGGTTAAACCTAGGTTCTTGATTGGCACTCCAAGCTTCCTGAGAAAGTAATGTTTATTTTAACATTGCCCCTAATTTTCCTCCAGAAACAATGATCTTGCTTATTTAGCTTCTACACTGTTGGGCCATTTCCAGCCCATTTGGGAGGAAATTACTTTTGGCATTTTTCTCAACTTCAAAAACTCATAGAATCCCAGACTGGTCTGGGTTGGAA
>NW_009968281.1:0-1505 GCF_000747805.2 Chaetura pelagica | reverse complement strand
AAAAAAAAGGTGGTAATAATATTTTATGTATGAGGAGAAAACATCCATTTAAATGTCTCTAATGCCAATATTAAGCTCTGTTTTTCACTTAAAGCAGTGATTCGACCTCTGTTTACTATAAGAAATATTGTATCAAGACTCTGCATGCTTTGAATGTATGAAGAGCATATAAGAACTTCTAATATGGGATTACTAAAATGCTAGTTACAAGTCAGTCTTTGCCTATTGATTTTATAGTATGTAACAATTTAGCAGTGGGGAAGAAGCTCAGGGACTGTGTTTTGATTTTCTACTTTTAGACTGTCTGAAATTACATCCTTGCTTAAAAGTCATGTGGCCATACCTCCTTGGGCCTTTTCTTTAAAATATCCTCCATGTTTTTGCTGCCTTAGCCCCATTGTGCAGAGGGAATCCAAGCTACAATTCTGAAAACGGGGAGAACAGAGAGTAAGATCTCCCTCTTCCTCCAGCAGTACATTCCTAGATCAACTCAGGCCATAATGTGCAACTTCACATGAACAAAACTCTGCAAATCTCCACCTCAATGGTCTGATTAATCAGTCATGCTCTCATTTCATTATGCTGCTCTGCTGATAGGAAAGGTACACAACTATAGGTTAACAGGTTAGTGGGCTGTGGCTGTTTTTCTTATGCTCTGTTGTATTTGTAAATCTGTTCTTAAGAGTTAACATCAACAGAAAATTATTTAAGGCTGATACTACTTGAAAGAGACAGAACTTTTGCAGGGCTGTGTAATCCTCAAGTTTCGTGTTTGGAGTCCATGTACAAGGCTTTAAAAAAAAGACATAACAACAATAATAATCCAGAACTAAAATTTACATCAGGTCAATACTGAGTTAAAATGAAGAGTATGAACCATTATCTTCAGTATGAAGAACTTCAAGTGTGCTGTAAGAATTCTGAAATCCATAAACATGAATATAAACTCAGGGTTAAGTTTATATTGAAAAAAATCCAGTCACACTGAGATAAAGATAGACAAATGATACTATGAACAAAAGCATACATGAAAAAAGGCCAAAGTTCTGAAAAGATAATTTATAGCTGATCCAGTACCACAAACATGAAAGTATTTGTCATAATAACCAAGATTATTAGATAGTTCTTCTACAGGGTACCCTATCATTGCTATTTTCAATAGCAGGACTGAGAAGATACCTCCCTGAAACACAGCTCTTTCAGGACCCTTTTCTATTGACAGAGGACCAAGTTAACAAAGAGCAACCTCCTTCTCACAAATCTTGCAACACACAGTCCCTGCTGCCATGTTAAAGACTAATGTGACAACATAGGGAGGCCCAACCTCCTTTTATCTTGCTCTTTTGCATAAGTCAGGCATAATAATGAATATGCATTCTTAGCCAACAATCTTTTACTCTGTTCTGCTATAATTCAACAGTTGGTTTAAAACATCAGGACTTCTAGTAAAAGTTACTGGAAGTATTCAGGCAGAAAGCTGAAAAGATTGACAGTGATTTTTTTTT
>NW_009968280.1:0-1505 GCF_000747805.2 Chaetura pelagica | reverse complement strand
AGGAGGAAATTATTTAGTGTGAGGGTGGTGACAGACTAGAACATTCTATGATTTACAATCATCTGCTCAATTAAGCATGTTTCATTTTGTAGCTGTTGCTCAGATTAACTAGTGGAGACAAGTTTGTAATTACTGGGTTATCTGCAGAACAATGCAGTCGTTTTATGCTTAATTTTCTGGTTAATGGTTCTTCCATTCATCAAGAGAAAATCTGAAATGAACTATAGGTAAGGATGCCTGTTTGTTCAGCTAGTGACTTAAAAATCAAACTTACTCTTTGTTCAAGAAGGGTGACTTCACACGCCATGGAGACGACAGGTATAAAGCCTACCCGTTGGTTACATACCAATCAAAAATGGGAGAAGCCCATGAGACAGCTCAGAGGATCAGCCTGCTATTGCATGCAAAGGTGTGGGTGCTCCTAAAAAAGCAAGCCTTTTCTAGAGTAATCCTCATTCTTACGTAGTACCTCCAAAAATCATGGCTAAAAAGTAAGCTAACAAAGCTTAGTTGATCCTGGCAATTTAGGTAATACTGGTGAACCTAAGTGAAACACTGGAATGAATTTTTAGTGACTTTCCTAGCCCTGACTTTCTTCCTCCCCTTTCATGGAGTTGAACATCAGCTGTCTTTTCTCGCTTGCACATCTCCAAAGCAGCATTTCTCAAGTGGTGTCCTTTGAAGATAGGAAGTGATTCATGGAGCACCTTGAGGCACCCCACTAAAAAAAACAACAAATGGAGGTAGATCAGTCTTATAAACGACTACAGGAAAGGCAAATGTATTTTTAGTTCAGTCACAAGTGACAATGAATAGCACAACACTGTGAAAGACAAAGCCTAGGTTGTTTTTCTAAATACTCATCCTTGTACTAGAAAAGCACAACAAACAGCGTGAGGCCTTGTTCCTTCAGATCCCATCCCTGTGAGTTTTGGTGGGCTGCAGTCAACTTTGTAATTTATCTGTCTAGGCAGACACATTTTGCTTATCACCACAGAACCTGCCTGCCTTGCTAAATGCCACCACAACCACAAGAGCTGATATTGCATGCAATCTAGTTCCTTCCTGCACCTGCTGTAGCAGAAGAGTGCTTTCATTGCATGCTGTTCCTGCCAGACAGCAGATAGCAGTTTGTCAAGGCTTTAAAGCCACCTCAGCTTTGTCTGCACAAGGCTCTGCACAGATTCGGGGAGCTTTGGCAGTACAGTTTCACCCCTGCTAGGGTATTTGTACATTCTTGTAGTATACATGCTTGCTGCAAAAGACTCTTGCTAGCCCAGTTGAGTGTAATTTTAAATGGTTTTTTTCTTCCTTCTAAAGCACTGTAAGTTGGGCTTCCTGTTATTTTCATATCCTTATGCTGTTTCATGTACTGCATAATACAAAGGACAATACTGTTTAAGTCCTCAACAAGACTGTTTAACCCCTTAAAGTGGGTTTTTCTTTCATGCCTGACAGGGGATATAGAAATATCTTTTAACATGGCTCAATGATTCATGACTCGT
>NW_009968279.1:0-1504 GCF_000747805.2 Chaetura pelagica | reverse complement strand
TTTTTTTTTTTTTTTTTTAATTGACATATTTCCTACAGTGCTTTGGAGTGGACATTTTTTTTCAGCTCTTGAATATTTTCCTCGAGTGTCAAATTTTCTTGCCCACTGCCTCTTCCCCAGAGGACAGTGGGGTGAAAGAAGGCTCTTTGGGTCTTCTGGCACAGCTTGCACTGACACAGGGATGCAGTACAGCTCACTTTTCATGAACATCAAGCAATTTTACAGTCAATCATCCTGATTTTGGTGTCTTCCAAGTAATACTAATTACATTTACTAAGCATGCCACTAATGGTCTTAAAAATGTAGAGTTAACCATGTTATAGCTGACCTGTGTTACAGGACAGCTTCTCCCTAGAAGCACTGAGAAGCAGTGCTATGAACAAACTGAAACCAGGGCTTGCTGAGTAGCATTTGAGAGGTTGGACGTGGAGAGGGTCCTGACACTGGTTCTCTTTTTCTCTTGTCAAATGTCAGGTTAATTTTAGTTACCACTGTTGCTTTTTCTTGGTTTTTGTTCTGTGTACTTGGTTTGAATTTGCTTGAACATTTTAGGCTGTTGAACATAAGGCAGAATGACACTAGGTAGAGTTGATTCTATATTAGCAGAAGATTCGTTATTGTTTAGACATACTGTTATGGGGTGAAATCTCACCATCTATTTACAAGTGACAGTGTGAAAAGCTTAACAAATTAAAGAGGCATAATGATTACTGATTTTATTTATTTTTTTAATTTTTATTTTTGTAAAATTCACTGACTTGGTTGCTCTGTGTGCAATTTGCTAAAATTATGACTGCAAAACACATAATGAAAGGGTGGTATCTTAGGCAAGAGGTGAAAAGACAGCTCAGAAATGGTTTTCTAACCAGGACATACTTGCCCCATGCTAGACCTGCCCTAAAAAGGGATGATTCATCTTTTAGATGTGTTGAAGTCCCCAAAAGTATTCCTGTGTATTACTGTCTGTACAACACATTAACTACAATATGTTGTGATTGCCACCCTGGTTCAAGTAAAAATAATACTGCAGTTTTTAATTACAATCCAAAACTAATTTATTGCAGATCAGGAGTGTACATAATGCTGGATGGAAAGCTGCTTCTCTGTCACCAGCAGCATGTGGGTTTTCAGTAAACGAGGACATTTGGTTATGTTTCAGCTTTCACAGGTGAAAGGTAAGAAAGATTTACGTTTACACATAAACATGCACAGCAAGGGGGGTGGCTTGTCTGCCTTGCTCCTTGCGGCAACTGTGCAAATGAAAATGAACACTTGTTAAGGGTGCTATTCTGGGAAGTGCCAAGAGTCCATGCTGCTCACTGTGCCAACAGCCCCAAGGGCAATACACCTGAGATGTGTGCCACAACATGGTCTGGCTAACAAGCATAGCCTCAGCTTCAAAAGGGTATGGAGTTCAATGAACTGCTGATTGATCATGCATGAAAGAGCTCAGCACCTACTAGTGGAGGTTCCAGCATATACCAGAAAGCATATACCAGAAAGC
>NW_009968278.1:0-1504 GCF_000747805.2 Chaetura pelagica | reverse complement strand
CTGCATAGGTTCACTTCATCTTTATAGAATTAATGAGTGCAAACATGCATTAAAATAATTTAGGATGATTAGAAGATGGAAGTCAGAGTGAACTAGACAATCATTCCACTTTAATTTGTAATTTCCTTCTGATTTTTTTTTTTAAATTTATTTTACAATTATGGCCTTTCCATAATTGTGCCTCTGATCCCTAAGACCTTATTTCAACAGCTGACTCCAGTGTTGAATAAGAAGAACGAAGATTAAGAATGCATGAAAAGCAGTAAGATAGAGACCATCAGAGAGTATTTGCCTAGGGATGCTTTCCCATGACTGTTGTAACTGTGAATGACTCCTACCTTTTATGTCGCATTACAACTGATTTTGGTATAGCTGTTTTAGCATTCATTCAAGAACCACCTGCACTGTGCTTTATTTCATCTGCAGAGCAGACAGACCCTTACATTTATTTTGTTAGCAGGTATTTAAATATTACACAAGACATTACACATGAGAATAAGCACAAACTGGTTTGTTCTTCTTCATGTTGTTTTTCTTCACCAATATCAATCAATGGATGGGCTTTTTGATAGAAAGAACAAGAAATCTGCTTCAGTCTGTACAACCTTCTTACATTAGAAAGACCTGAGGAGAATGAGCTGACAAGAGGTTGGATCAAAACTATCAAAGTAAAATAACTGGCATCTGCAGAAGGCAAATTATATTTTTGGTCAATGTTACAGGGAAAGTGTCTGCTATCCAAAGAAAAAAAATATATTTTCCATTGCATAAGTGAAAACCCAGGATTATCAAGGAATTGTATTTAATTTTGAGAAAGTGAGATTCAAGAAAAAGTATCATTCAAGAACACTTCCTCACCCTCTTGATTCAGAAGCACTGATCAGCCATCTAAAGTAGCAGTTGCTGACCCTCAAAGAGTCTCCCAGGGTGAGACAGATGGCACTTCATGGCATCAAACATGTTGGCAGAAGAAGGAAGGCCTCCAAGCTTTAACTTTTTTCCATGAGCTGCTCCAAATCTAACTTAAGTTAATCTCCTAGCTTCTAACCAGCTCTGTATGCTTGGTTGAATAGCTAAGTGACACCACACAAGTAAGTCTACAACCCACCATGCTGTTCTCCTGTCCTGTAGGTACAGAAGAGGTTCCTTGGAGACCCAATTCAGCAGTCCAATAAAAATAGAGAAACTTTCCATATTAGTTGAGTTACATATATAGTTTTATATATTTGATGGTTATAATTTGCCTTGGAAGTTTTACCATTCATACAGAATGCCTGTGATCCTAAATAACCAAAGAAAAACCACTACTTATCAACTGCACTGTATTGTGCTCTGATTCTGTAATGATGCATTTGGTGCTAAATACAACTTCCTGTGGAAGAGAATAATGTTGCAAACAAACCATCCAGACTTGTGCTGGGAATCAGAAAGCCCAAGCCCAAGGGCTGAAGGATCAGTATGTGATAATACAAGCAAAAATATGTCATGTTTCTTTTTTTTTTTT
>NW_009968277.1:0-1503 GCF_000747805.2 Chaetura pelagica | reverse complement strand
AAAAAAAAAATACATAGAAAAAGTGTGTGCATATATATATATGCACACTATAAAAGTAGCTTCTACTAATAGACTGTGGTTGAAGGAGGAAAAATAAACCCTCCACAATGCCTATTTGTTGGCAAATTACTTTGCAACAGCTTTACGATAGAAGCTAGTCATCTGATCCTGCATATCTGTGTATTTTCCTCATGAAAATGGCAGAGATCATATAATATTTTAATGAGTTTGGAGGTAAAACAGTGTGCCTGTGTGTAAGTGTTTCTAGATCACAGAGTTACTGAAAAAATGTGGGAAGTAGAATCTGGGCTGTTGGTATTCAGTGTCTTTCTAAAATATACTCACTTGGGAAGCTGCATAAACCATAAATAATCTTACTGAAATAACGTGTGACTTGATAGGATGAACACTTCCAAATTCACACCATTTCCAACTAAAAAAACCCAAAGCAACAAACTAAAGAGCCCCCAGCCACTCAACCTTCCCCTGAAATCTTAACAAAATCCCTTTCTAATCAAGTAATGTATTGCAAAAAGCTGTAGTCTGCATGATTTTTCAGCAGTCTTGCTAATACACGGAAGACTACCACACATGAATTACAAACAAATCACACACATTTTGTCATGTGAGCAATAGTGAAAAGGTGTCTTTACACTTTCAATGATGGAAATGCAAAGATAAACATAAAGCTGGATGACTGACAACTGGTAGTAAAAACAAGGCCACATACTATCTAACAAAACTGTCAGTCATTTGATTTAAACTCTGCTTGCTTCTTATTAGTCACATTTTCACAAGAAGATTGGGGTCCCACCATCTGTTTAGATTACTTCCTTCCTATTTGCATGGTAAAGGAAGCTTTTACCTAAGTTTTTACTAAAATATTTTTTCCAACACAATGGAAATAAAGCAAAAAGCTGTACACATTCGTTAGCCTTCTGAAAACAGACAGATGAAAAATCATCCTATTTGCTATTTCTGTTGCAGAGTGACAGTGAGGAGATATTCAAGAGGTCTATATGAGATAGAAGGTAAGACTGATGTTACCTCTATATTCTCAAGTGCACACTATCAAAACTAGAGCAGGTGAATTACAATTTATTATCTAAATGAATGCTTGCAATCATGTCAGCCATCAACATAACCACACACAAAAAGGACACAAATATCACTTCCAGAATACTTTTTCTCTTTTACAGGCTTTAAAATTCTAGTAAGTTCAGTTATTAAACACTTGGAACCAAAAATCCACAACCAGATGACCCAGTGCTGCAGATAGATCTCTATGCCTAAGCTGAGCTGTACTTCTCTGCTACTATTTGCACCAGCACTGTCTTGCTCTGCACTCTACAGTGATTCAACAGTCACCGCCTTCAGTTTTGTTACCTTCAAGATCTTGGTCTCCCATCCACATAGTTTGGCTGAAGTTGAACTCCAGATCACAGACTCTTTTTAATTGACAGTACTGTTCTGCTGTTAAAAAAAAAACAAACAAAAAACAAC
>NW_009968276.1:0-1504 GCF_000747805.2 Chaetura pelagica | reverse complement strand
GCTGTAGCATTCTTGCAGGACAGAGCAGGGCTGACCGGTCTGTGATTTCAAGGGGTACATAAAGGCATACCAAGTATGTCACCAAGATACACAAGCCATATTTTGATGGATCTAGAATCTAGCACAATGCAGTGCTATAGCTTGCATTGAAGGCTCTTCTGCTTGAGTCATTATTAGGATCTATTACTACTGGGGTTTTTTATACATAATTGCAATTGATAATGTGTTATTACATCCTTCTCTATATGAAAGTAATGAATGTCCCAAATTAAGCAAAAAACCAAGCTTGTAGGTGAATGCAGGGTTGCTCATGCTATGATATATTGCAGGCAAGTATTTCTCATCCTATGGCCTGCTCTGAGACAAAAAGGCAGGGCAACATTTTCTAAGTTTTTTACCAAAAATAACATTAGAAGTTTTGGGACTTGTCTGAAACACAAACTAGAAAGAGACCCAACAGGCTAGAAAGTATACAGTTCTACTTAATTTATTTCAGTTTCCAAGAATAATCATTTAAGTACGTACGTTTCCTAGTAGTTCTTAGGTAGCACAGACCTGGAAAAGCTGCAGCATAGGTGCAGCTCACTCAACCATATGCTGCTTTCCTTAAGTAATCCATTATACAAAAAAATAAATATCCTGTGACAGATTGTTTTGACAGCTAAAAAAGATTTAAATTTGTTGAATGCATTTGACTGAAAGGCAAAAATGTTGGATAGATGTTAATTTAACAGATGTCTAGTTTTGCATCATGAGCCTGAAACAGGCAATTTCTAGCAAGTTTCTTTGCTGTATCACAACAAGGAATCCTATGAATCCCATATAGATATGCCTTTCACAAACTTCAAATGAGCCTTTCTCATTCAAAGGGAAGTAAAATTGTTGTGAGAAGATGGTACCACCTGGTTGTAATTCTGATCAAGCAAGTAAACACATATAGGGATAATAAAACTCATACACTATCATTTATGTTACAGGCTGGAATAAAAGAACATTATTTGAGACTATGTTAAAAGCATTAATTTACATAAGAGAAATAAATAAGATGTTCTTCTAACCACCCTACAGATTCTTGCAAATCTAAGTGTCATATGCCTAAATAAAAAACTGGGATTTTCTTTAAGATGTGCTTTGCATATCATAGACACAAGTTTTTGTATGTTGAGTATATTGTCATACTCCATATGTTGATTTGCAAAAGTGTTTAGTTCTGGTTATGTATTGGATGTAGAGGAAAATGAAATATCTATAGCTTAAGTAAAGCTGTTGTTGCTAAGATGGTTTACATTTACAATCTTAGGAAGCTTTGGGATTCAATCATCATCAAAACCATTTTGATGGTTTCATGACTTCAGTGGGTTATACAGCATAAAATTAGTTCAACACAGTGACAGACTTTCCTAAAACACGGTTGACCATATCTATTTTGGATCTCACAAGTGGCAAATACTGTTTGGTGCATTTTTATACTGGATTTAAAAGCAGCTTAAAAGCCTGGGAGACC
>NW_009968275.1:0-1503 GCF_000747805.2 Chaetura pelagica | reverse complement strand
AAGGCCATCAGATTGGTCAAACATGACTTCCCCTTGGTCAATCCATGTTGACTACTCCTGATAATCCTCTTTTCCTTGACATGCTTTGAGTTGGCACCAAGAACAAGCTGTTCCATGGATAGAGGTGAGGCTGACTGGCCTGTAGTTAACCTGGTTCTCCTTCTTGCCTTTTTTAAAGACTGGACTGACACTGACTTTCCTCCTTCATTTCACTTACCAAGTTTTAAGGCATAAATGAGCTTTTTACGGTGTTGTATATTGAGCACAGTTTATATTCAAGAAAACAATACATTTGCTGTGCTTGGGTAAATGTTTCCCCTTCAGAATATATTTGGCATGTAGACATGAATATGGAATATTTTGGTCCTCTGAGATTGCTCATAAACAGCTAAGGACTTTTCTAGGTTATAGCAATATGCATTCTGATGCTAATATGACACTGTTGTAGTTGCACTGATAATATTTTAATGGAGACACAAATAAGGTCAATTTAAGAAAATATATTATCTAAATTAATCCACTTAATTTAAAGTACTCTGCAAATATGCACAAGAGTAGTTATATGTGTAATTACTTTTATGCATATATTATGATCAGGGCATGGTATATATAAAAGTTTAAGTGCACAGTATTAAAAACTCTGAATTTTTTATATGTTGCAATGCATAATGCCACATGGGAGCCACCACCTTTCGTGTGTGCTTAATGCAAAGAATGTGTTCAATACCAGCATTGATAAATTCTATGTCAGTCCACATGTGCATATCCACAACAAACAGCATATCTAGGGCAAAGCTTTGACACAAGGAGAACCTTTGTCACTGGTGATTGGGCCTCCTAAATTGTACTGTGTTCATATTAAAAAAATACAGTCTTTACATCACGCACAGTCCTGCTGAGTTTCCTGGCTACCAGTCTCTATGGTTTTCCCATTATTTAATAAAGGAAGGAAGAGCAAGTAAAACTGCAGAAAAAGGAGCAAGTAACTCATAAACTGGTGGTAGTAAAGCATTCTGTCTGAATTTGTCAAAGAAGGGACTTTAATTTTAACTTTTAAGATGTGTGGTGTCCCTTGCTTGATATTCCTAGATTCATATGCCAAAATAGGTCTTTCACATGAAGAACAAAATATGGCTAAAAAAGGGGAGGAAATGCCTTTCTCAGTGTTTCCTTGTCTTGGATCTTGTTTATTTTGAATCAGCAATTAAAAATATCAGGACATGTCTTCACAAATGTTAAAGTAAATGTTGGACACAAATAAGTATATAATATCAAAATTTTCTTTTACTGTAAATGTTCAGCCCTCCCTGAACTCCGTTAGTTATGAGTTTATTTAGTGCAGAAATCTGGTCTGTAGCCAACATAATTGTTAAATATCACCTTTGAATGTGAGTCTCAGGTAGAAAATGTTTGAACAATGTTTCATGCAACTCTGTCTACAAAGACTTGTCTTGGTATTTGTACACCTGCACATTTGTATGTTAGGTGACCCAGAACAAAAAA
>NW_009968274.1:0-1503 GCF_000747805.2 Chaetura pelagica | reverse complement strand
AGTCTTTGCCTGAAAGTTCAAGTGTGTGACCCTGTGTGGTATGGTAGATGTTAGGAAAATTGAATGTAATTTTTAAATCCTGACTGTAAAAGAAATAGGTTATGTCTTTACTATTATCTGTAATTCTCAGAGAGCCTCTTTACCCATTAGTCTTCAAGATGGTTTTGTTAAAAGGCTTTGAAAAGTGATTCAAACAACTTAGGGGGAAATTCCTTCTCCTGGTGAGTGGCTGCACTTGGTGGTTCCTCAGACTAGGTTGCTGCGTGTCTTCAGTGTCTGGATGAATCTCAACCCCAGCTGTGCTGGAAGTGAGAGGTGGCTTGTGCAGAGGAGCACTGTTTGAGAACAGGAGGAGTAGCTGTTTTTCTCTAGTGTTGATGGTTATTGATCAATCTAATAGTGCACAGTGATTTGATTTGTAAGCAATGATATGAATTATGAGTCTCTCAGGGTAACTTTTCAAGGTGTATTTTTGCCAAACACTTCATGTCATAAGAAAATTGACCTGAACAAGTGTCATATATTTTTTTCAGTTGAAGGTGTTTTAATTCAGTAACAATTAACCACTCTGTTAAATGTTTCAATTAAAATGTAATCAATTAGACCAATTAAAATATAACCACTGTTTGTCTCTGCTAAATCAGTCTACAGACACTTGATTTCAGCCCATGGTCAGAAAAAATGCTGGAAGTTGGAATTAATGTTTTCTGACACAAGTAACTTGCAGGACTGGTTCTGAAACCCAGGAAGTCAAGTAAATGTGACTAATTCTGAACAGGCATGTTTCATACTGTCAGATCCAGGTGGTCCCCGTCCTTCTGGGGAAAGGCACAACCATACTGACTCATGGCACAACAATACTGGCCACAAAGGGGGCCAAGGCAAGGACCTATGGACATTGGAGAACTTTGCCCAGTTCAACCAACTCTTCTGTGACCTGTATGTCCCAGCAGTGTGTGCCAGGCCTCTCCTCTGCCCAGGCAGGCTCTTCAGTCCATCCCCTGCTTCCTAGCCTGAATCTCCGCTACTGTCTTCACTTCTTTGCTTCACTTCTGTCTACTGTCCTTTCTTTGATCCTCACCAAAGGAATGACAGAATATTTTCACACCATTATGATGGTACCAATACTTTTTGCTTTGACTGTGTGTTTCATTCTTTCCATCTGCCCCTTTCTGCTCTCTCCAAACAACAGCAATGTGTCTTCAGTTCCCAGCTCCATGGAGTCCTGCTCTTGATTGTCTTGTTTCAAAATCCTGCATATTTCAAAATCTCAGTGCTGTCCAAGGGCAGAGATACCTACTCTTGTCCCATCACATGTATACGAATGACTTTTAAAATAGCAGCAATGACAAATGAACAAAAATTTAGTTTTATTTTGCTTTGTTATAAACCTTAGGTAGTGAAAGAGAGTTCTTGCACAGTCTCCTCTTCTGAGGAATAGACCTGCTGCTCCACTCATGCCCAGCAGGACAGTCATGCACTCCAGAAATGTTTACAGTCTTA
>NW_009968273.1:0-1503 GCF_000747805.2 Chaetura pelagica | reverse complement strand
AAAAACAGACTGTCCAAACCCCTTGCTCCTCTCTTGTCTTCAACTTCACAAGAGGAGGAGGGCAAATTTCCTTTCTTCTCCTTCTCTCCTCCATATGAGTCTTGGTTTATTCTCTTCCCCAACACAATCTTCAGAGTAAAAAAACCACCTCAAAGTAAAACATACTACTGATTGTCCCACCATGGGACTCAAAGAACATTTCAAGGCATATGGAAACTAAAAAAGGGGAATGAAGAACACTAAGGCAGATCCTTTCCATTTGTGTGTCTGCAGAATATATGATAAAAGCCATAAAAACGAATGAACAAAATAATAACTAAGCCCAAATTATCATTTCTTACTACAAAATAATAGGGAGCAAAACATGTTTTCCTCTGTCCTAAAACAGAAGGAAAAGAGTGTCACCTCTCAGAAACACTGCTTGTATACATCGAACAATTACAATGCACACACTTAAGTGTTCTCAATCAACGGCTGAAAAATTACACTGAAGTGTAAACTTAGTTTTTTTGACAGCTAAAAGTATAATCTTCACTAATCAAGAGAATAATCTTGTAGTACAAAAAGGTATATATTTACAGATAGTATTTTAATGGCCTAAAGGCTGTCACTTTACATCAACAGCATCATACCATTCCTTCAGACTGCCTGCAGCAGCTGTATTTTCCATATCTCTAAAAATAATTGAAGCAAACTTCTCTTCAGACCTTAAAGTAAAAGGAGTGTGAAGAATTCTGTGCATTTGATCCATTTTAGACAAAGACATAAGCCAGAGAACAGGCCGGGGTTGGGATGCACCAAATCATATGAATATTATAAGATGGATACCAGGGACTGTCCTGCATGGACTCAGCAAGATGTGGCAGTTCTAGTACTGATCTACTGGTGATCCCAGATTTTTTCTGGCATTTCTGCTTCTACTTCCTACACCCTCCCCATATTCAGCATCACAGTCAACTGGGTACCTTTATTAAAAATCAAAGATGATATGGAGTGTGCCTTAGTAACTGTAGGATCCAGAGCTTTCCAACACCATTCTTCATTTTACCTAAAAGGAATGGAAGAATTCCCTGCAAATTCCCTCTCACTGGGCACTGCCAAGTTATTCTGCTCAGAAGTTGAATTATATTCTACATATAAAGAGGGAAGCAAAGAGGTGAGCAATCAGCAGGATGCAGCATTTATCCTTCTCTGTAGGGCTGTTGGCAGAGAGTATGAAAACACTTGGAGTCTTCAGCAAGAACAGGAACGAAGAAAACAACTTCCTGCTATGTCCACTTGGTCAGGACATTTTAAAATTATGGTGATGGATGGAGGGAGAGTAAATTACAAAAGGAAGCGAGAGTGACCAAAGCTGGTAGAAAAAGTTACAATTTCAATAAAAGTGGAATGAGGAAAACATTAAGAATGAAGACAGAATCAAGAAGGTAACAGGGGAGGAGAAAAAGCCCTGAACTTGACTGAAGAGCCTCTCACAGAATCCTAGAATGCCAGGTTGGAAGG
>NW_009968272.1:0-1502 GCF_000747805.2 Chaetura pelagica | reverse complement strand
AGGTGAGGAGAGGGGCAGTGAGGTGTGGAGGGGAGAGGAGAGGGATGTGGGTGGTCAGGAGGTGAAAGGAGAGGGAGATGGGTTTTGAGGAGGGGAAAGGGAGATGCATGGTGAGGAGGAGAGAGGAGAGGGAGGTGGGTGGTGAGGCAAGGAGTAGGAGTGGGGTGGTGAGGTGAGAAGGAGAGGGTGAGGGGCACTAAGGTGAGGAGAGGAAGAAGAAGAGGAGGGGTAGAAGGCCAGGGAGAGAACCTACCAGCCTGATGGCCAGGAGACAAAGCTGGGGGGGTCCTGGCAGCTGATGCTGCCCTCAGCCTGACTGAAGGCTTTTAGAGTGTTTTTTTTTACCCCCTGTCCCTGGGTACCTGGCTGTGCAAGAGGCAGGTGTGTGGGTTAATTCTGCCTCTCCCACGTGCTTGCTGGGAGGGCATTTGAGAGAGTGCCAGGAGGAGGAGGCAGGTGATGATTCTTGGGCTTCTCTGGTGGAAGTAGTGCTAAAAATAGGCACCGTCCTCATGCTGCAATGTTGGCTTTCATAGCAGGCCCTAAATGGCCTCAGGAGAGCCCTGGAGAACAGACAGGCCTGGCCTCCTTCAGGAGAATTTTCTGTGGCTAGAAACTGAGCAGGGTGAGGCCAGTGTGAGGCAATTGGCATAAATGCTTTTCTGCTCTACCTGCAGCACTAATTTGCAGTTACACACCTGGAAAAAGTTGCCCTTCTTGCAGGGGGGGAGGAAATAAATAAATGCACGGGCTCTGAGCACACGAACAGTTGTGCTGTGTGTCCTTTGATGTACTGCTTTATTTTTCACTCCGTGGAAGGAATTGGCTGCATTTTTGAGCTGCTTTTTTTTTCCCCTGGTTTCCCTTCTCTCTTTTCCCTGGCTCATTTTCAAGGAGCGCCAAAATCCTGCTGCTCTGAAGTGTAAAACTGAAGGGCTGCTGGCAGAGGTCACCCCTGTGCTGCAGATCAGGGCACCCGAGGGACAAAAGACACAGTATTTCAGGGATTTTTGCCACAAGGTGGCATCGGAGGTGACAGTTTATCAGACCTCGCAGGCTTCCAACAGGATCGTTTGGCTATGAGGAACAGGGATGTTTTTAACAGAAGGGAGAAACACACACCCTCCCACACCCCAACACACACACAGCCCCCCATGTTGAACAGTGATAATGTAAAGAGAGGAAAGGAGGAAATGGCAGAGTGGTTAATATTTGGCCTTTATTGCTTCTGGAAGATTAGATGTCAAGAAATGTGAGTGAGGCAAGACAGGAGTCATAATCACTGTGATTACATGAAGCACTTTAATGAGAACCTTGAATTGAAGAAATTGCTTTTCTCAGCAATGATGCTCTGTAACTGTAATATGCAAGCAAAAAAAACCCCAGTTATATCCTTTATGTATTAAACATTTCAGATGAAATTAAGGAACTTCCTTGTTAGAAGTAAGGATCAGAATAAGAATGTTGGCTTTTAATACTTATTTTTAGGCTCTTTTTTCCCC
>NW_009968271.1:0-1496 GCF_000747805.2 Chaetura pelagica | reverse complement strand
AAAAAAAAAAAAAAAAAGATGTGACACGTAGGTGCTCAAAATAAGGTGTTAATTTTCTTTTTATTGGCCACACTGTTCCCTCCTTGCACACTCTCTTGCTATCTATTCAAAGAAATTGCTGAAGCTGAGTTTGTGAGAGGTGGACCAAAACTGCCAGAAGAGGGAAAATTGGTTGATTTGCTGAGAATAATCGAGGAAAGTTGTGTTTATTGTTTTTCTGTTAAGTGGCATTTCTTCAATGCCACTTTTTGCAGTATCAGTCAGGAGGTCTTCTCAGATTTCATTGCTGCTTCTGGTTAGGACATGGACAGGTTTCCTCTCTATACTTCTGACCGAGTAGTCTTCTTCTAACAATGACATACCATGCCTTAACTCTCAATAGGAAGCACACCTACACCTTCTTCCTACTTTTAGTAACTTTCTGTTTCTCACATGGCACAAGATGCAGTGCTTCAGATCCCTTTACCATGATACTTTTGCTGTTCTGTGTGATGAGAACCTTCTTCCTGTTCCCTTTGCCCTCTCTATCACCCTTCCCATTGTCTGCCTCTGTTCAGACTAGCAGCTGACAGTAAGGCACACTTGGGAAAAAAAAACAAAAACGTTTCTTTCCTGTCTCACAACTTCAAGGTCCACACCCTGGGTACTGACTGCCACTCTAAGGCCCTTCTGGTGTCTGTGTTTTGAAAGCATCCTGTACTATGGTTCTTGTGCTCAGCCAGGCATTCACTAAACATTATTTGGAGTTGAAAAGGGGCTATACTTTCATTTGGCTCTTTCATTGGCTACAGTGAGTCAGAGGAGCTTTTATGAAGGGCTGGATGTGGTGAGTCATTTCAACTTCTATGTCTGTAAGTACTATTTTATAGCATCTAGTTACTTTTGTTATAGGTATTATGAGATAATAAATAAATAAAATATTATGACTTAGTGACTGCAATGCTGATTCTTGTTAACAGGCTTATTCTCCCTCTGTTACCTATATTTGTTTAAAGTGGCTTCATTTAACATTTATGTAGGCTTTGGTGCAGAGAAAATGTGTTACAACAGGAGTTTGTCCTAAGGGATCCTTACAGTACTAACAGCTACATCACCTTACAGAGGCAGATATTGCTGAACACTGATATGAAAAGACATAATCTAGCTTGCTTAAAATCATTTTTTACACACTTATTTTGCGACAAAAACCTGTGAAAGTTAATCTGAGCTTATCCTTCTGCCTCTTCATTGACAGCAAAGAGGTACAGGCATCACCAGGGCACTGGGTGGAATATGGATGTCATCACATTGCTCAGATTGAGCTCCAGCAGAGTAGATTGCATTACTCTGGTCATGGTACATGAAAAGAATTCACTTTCTTTGCTCATACAGCTTCTCTACCCTGCTCCATCAGTGGATTCCAGCCTGAACCTGGACTTAATAATTTTCCTCTAAGGTCAGAGAAAAATTCAGTACAGGGGAAGCAGCAGGGGAAGAAAAGAAAAAAAAAAAAAAAA
>NW_009968270.1:0-1502 GCF_000747805.2 Chaetura pelagica | reverse complement strand
TCAGTGCCAAAGAGAGATGGCTTGAAAGTACTTCCCTGATTACAGTAGATTTGGGGTGGAAGAGCTGCTAGTTCTAACCAAGGAGTTGGCCTTGGGGGAGCAGAGTGACTTGGGAGGCTGTTTCAGCAGAGGGGAGGTCAGGCAGGACCTTCTGGACTACCTTGCTCAGCTGAGCCAGCCTTTGAAGGGGTCTTCTGAAGTGCCTTGTGCTTGTCTAGGGGGGGCAGCCTGCAGCCCAAGCACTGCTGGGTCCCCAGGCAGCAACCAGCACGATGGGGTTGAGCTCCCAGGCAGAGAATCACCCGAGGGGGGATGACACTGTGTTCATGTTTATCTCTGGATCCTGCGTCTTTCAGTGTCAGGTCAGGTGGCAGTAGAACCTGGGAGCACAGAGAGACCTGGGCCACCTCCTGCAGGGGAGGAGTCAGTCTGTGCTGTTGTCTGTAATAAAATTGACTATTTCTTGTGGCATCATTTCGTTAGCACTGAAAAATGAATTTGTGGTGCCACCTTTGGTTCATCTTCGAGAATGAAGCCAGTACATTAATCAGGCTACTTAGATGAAGGACTATGCACAGGAAAGTGTTCAGGGAGACCAGCACAGAGAGTTGTTCCTCTGTAAACTGTGGTTCTGCTGTGTGAGTGTCTGTTATTAGGCAGCTAATGTCATGATTTCATCAGGTAGCTGGAAATTGCTGCTTTCAGCCATCAGTGTCACTTGAATCCAGAGATCTTGTGTTGCTGTACCTACAAGTCTGTGTTGCAGCTTGCTGCCAAGCTGAGCTGGAGATGTGCCTCCATCCCAGCTGCTTTTAAAAGGAAAAGGCATAGATCCAGTTAGATTTTTGTAAATATTCTGTTAGCATACATCTAATAAAGATACTGTAATGTAAACTCTACAATACAAGTGACCATGGTGACAACAGAGCCACCAGTGACATAACTGCACTTTTTTTTCTCTGGACTCTAGAACAAAAGGTATCAAGACTCATTTTCTAAATCTGCATTTTCCTCAGATGTCCAAGTGCACACTCATGTGATGGAAGAGCTCTTAGGAAGAGCAGATGGAAGGTTATGTGAAAGTTTTCCCTCCAAGCAGTTGAAACCTTTCTTTGCTACTCCTGTTTTTCCCACTGTTTGCAGCAAGGACTGAAGGGATATTTTCCACATAACTACCTGCTCTTTGGAAGCATGTGCCTCCTTCTGTACCCTGGTCTCTCCTAGTGTTATAATCCTTCTGCCCAAGATGTGGGAAGAAGTTCCAGTTCTTTAGCTCTGAGTCATGCATCCCTTTTTCTTGCTGCTGTTTGCACTTTTATCTGGGGAATCCTGCCTGAATCAGCAAGACTGGACCCAAAGTGGGGATAAACAAACCCCCTTTCTTCTGTTGTTGAGGGACAGAAGGGAAAAGAAGCAGAAGTTGAGGGACTTGCAGAAAGAGGTAAGAAAATCATAGAATCATTGGTTGGAGAAGACCTGTGGGATCACCCAGTCCAACCATC
>NW_009968269.1:0-1501 GCF_000747805.2 Chaetura pelagica | reverse complement strand
TCTGATCATCTTCATGGCCCTTCTCTGAACTTCCTCCAATAGCACTATGTCCTTGTAATGTCGGAGGTGCTAGAATTGGACACAATACTCCATGTGAGGTCTCATGAGAGCAGAGTATAGGAGGAAAATCACCTGCTGCCCTATTAATCACTCTTTCTGCTCCTTTCCCTCCATTCCATCTCCTCCTACTCTTTTTTTTTCATCCTATTTTGTCTCTGTCCTCAGTTCCTCCACTCTGCACCATGCCAGGCCTAGCTCTGTCACCCTTTGCCAGTCTCAGCCACACTGGTCTTCCTCAGGGTGTGGATGTCAGAGGTGGAGTGTTGAAAACATGGAACAGAACTTGCCACAAAACACTGCTGCTTCTAGATGTCCTCTGTGGCTAGAGGGAGTAGCTATAGTGAATATTGTATTACTTTGCCTGTCAGCATTGACACACACCAGATAGAGAAGCTATGAAGCATTTTTCTGCAAAACTCTAACAAGTCTCTGATGAACACAGGAAATTTATTTCTACAAGTTTCTTCAAAACATTCAAGTTTTCATGGGTAACGCAAAAGGGAAGTACCTGACAGGTGAGTAATCAATCTGTTTAATTTGAAGTCCCTACTCCAAAAAACTGTGAGTGAAAAGTAGTTCAAACTTCAGTATTATTTTTACATAAGCAAATCAATACTTTTTTCTGGATGCTGCCAAACCCTTATACAAGCTTTGTATAGCTATACACACACATGGAGGCACAAACACACAGCTTCAGGCCAGCCAGGACAATGTAATGCTCTACCACAGAAGTTTGGCAGACTTCTAAGAAGATGATAGAAGTTTTTAATGGTTACTATTATTATCATATCCAGGAACAATGATTGGTGTAAGCATAAGGTGTTTTTTAAGCAAAGCAATGTCTTGTTCTGCATACAAGTATGCAGAACTTCAAATATTTTGAAGAGTCCATTTTACAAGACTCTGATTCATCCAACATTCTGAAATACAAGTTTGGTATCTCCTGTTGTCTACAACCTGTTCAAGCATGTTACCCTGTCAAAGTAGAGTTTTTCAACATTTATGGGTACAGTTTTACTGGTATCTTCAGGGGAGTAGCTGTAAAATTCTCTGTGTTACCAGAACATTTTATCTAATCTACTAAACACAAAAATAAAACTGTACTTATCGCACATCTGTAATTTTCATTAATTTCAGAGGGCTGCAGATTTCTTAATAGCCTCCTGTCACAGTTTGGACAGTTGTTCTATCACCACATCCCACCTAGGATTGGGAATGCCAACACTGCAAACACAACATTTCCAGTGAGAACACAGTGGTCATGGCAAGAAAAAGAGTGGGCTTGAGGTATGGGATGACCGATGAGACAGACAAGACCGTCTTGGGAAGGGAACCATGGTAGAAGCCCCCAACATCTCCTCACGTCTCAATTTAGAGTGAGATGACTTTTATGGTATGGGATACTTCAGCTGGCCAGCTTGGGTCAGCTGCTCTGGGCTTC
>NW_009968268.1:0-1501 GCF_000747805.2 Chaetura pelagica | reverse complement strand
GGGGGGTGCAGCAAAGGAGGGAGCCACAGGCAGAGCAGGAATCCGTTCCTTTAATTTCAGCCTCATGATTGAACATTTAGGATGTCAATAATTTCAAGCTGTAAACAGCAAGCCAGCTGTGGGAGGGAGTTCAGTCTGAGCTCAGGATGACTGGCAGCCCTTGCAGTCTCTAGTCAAGGCTGCTTCAAAGCCCTGCATGCTCATTATGGAATCTTATTAGCACTGACAGCCTCCCCAGAGGAGGTGTCAGTGCTAGAACAGACCAACAGTCCCTTTTGGTCTCCATGTGCAGTGGCCAGTGCCTGAGTCTGGGTAGCAAAGGTAGGAAATCATTGCTGATTCCCATAATTGTTCACAGCAGCCCCTGGTGCAGCCTCCTGGGGAGCTGCCAGTGAACAGGAAGGTGTCTGCAGGAGTTGGTTTGTTTTGTTTTCTTCCTCTGCGGAGGGTAAAGGGGGACAAGTTGAGTTTCAGTCACTGAGGTTTCCTTGGGAGCCTTGCAGATCAGTAACAAATTGTTCTCTTTGACAGAGCCTGTAAGAGGTGCCAATCCACACGTGGGCTGTTAAGGAAGCATCAGCTGCTGAGCAGGGTGTCCTGGGTGGCTTTGCTTTGCTTTGGAATGAGGAGTCAGCCAGAGAAATAAAAGCAAAAACAAAGGGATGGGAGGGGAAACCTGAAGGAAAAACCCCAGGTGCTCTAGATAAGCAGAACAGCTGTGGTAAAAGGGAAGAGCAGAATTTCTTTCTCATCTGCTGCTCGTGTCAGTCTTTCAGTTTTTAGTCTTTGAAAAAGCCAAGACAAGTTGTATATTCTTCTAGCTGAGCAGCAGCTGTCTAGGTTCAGGTCTCAGCTCTTCTGAATAGTCTGAGACAGATCTGTGAGGTTTCATCTGGGGTGGTGGTGGTAGAGCTCCAGGATTTGTTTCTCCCCTTCAGCCAAAGTCAGGGCTGGCCCTGGTGTCAGCAGAAAATGGCACTTTGAGAGGGTCTTTCTCTGGTGAGGACACATTGCCAGACAAGTTCCTGTGAACCTCACTGGAGTGAATCTGTGATGTATTTTATTTGTATTTTTCATGCAATTTTCTAATTTGGCTCCATCTAGCCTTGGGCTGGTCTCCCTAATACAGTAATTAATTGAAATAAAATATATACAACACCTGTTACATTTGGACTCTGAGCTCATCTGGGGTCTCTGCCACAACATAAATAATAACAGCTTCAAATTATATTGTTGAATTATTTGCTTTACACTCCTGTAACACTGCATAATTGAGCAGGGCTGCATGTAGGTTGGTTTTTTGGTACAAGAAATGGCAATTGTGCAGGTAATTCAGTTTTTAATAAGATGGTGGAAGAATGCATGAAGGAGATGTCAGGCTGTTCACCCAGGTACTCAGGGACTTGGGTGTCTTGGGCAAATGGGCTCTGATTTACTGGCTTAGAGTCAGGTTTTGACTTGGGAAATCACAGAATCCTTTGGGTTGGAAGGGACCTTAAAG
>NW_009968267.1:0-1501 GCF_000747805.2 Chaetura pelagica | reverse complement strand
GGCTATGCAGGTATAAAGGAGAGCATAAGTAGACCCACTACTAAATCCTCTGCACAAATCAAAAGCCTAGTAGACTTTTTGCACAGTATTTAAGCAAAAGATAGAGTCTTCTGATTAGCAGTGGAAGTTGTCTGAAGCTTTGTTAATCCTCCCACCAAAAGTGCCAGTTTCTGGTAAGGAAACCAAGCGTATTCAGAACTGACCATTTTTAAATTCTGCTGGAAGCTCCAGGACTGGAGGACAAATAAACTAGTAGTAATAAATGAAAAGGTGGGGAAAAAATTGGGGTGCTCGAAACAGCCTTAACACTGGATGATATCAGAGCCTTAACTCTTTAGCTGCTTTCTGAGGTGATTTAAATTAGCAGCAGAAGTCAGCCCATCATTTAGATTCAAGCAGCATGGCTGGTGCCCTCAGGCCCTAGTAGCATTGAAATGCTCAGACAGCCTTAGGTTGCCAACTCAAGACCAAGGAAACAAAACTCCTGCCTCGCAGTGGGTCTCCCAGGCATTTTGTTACAACAAACTTGTTTTGTGTGAGCTGCTTCATGGCTAAACGAGAGGAAAGGCATAACCTTTTGGCAAAGGTGTGGATAAATGTATCAGTAACATTTATTTGTGTTTTCAGGGCAGGTGGAAACCAGAAGTCAGCTGCAACCCCTTAGCCTCGTGCATTTGTTCATCCCTCTTCCATCTCTCTCCTCTGTGAAGTTGTTGGCCGTGGTCTGCAGATGTTCTTCCCATGTCTTGATTTGTGCAACTAAGTGTGCACTTTAATGTGCATAATCTGAGCAGTAGGACTGATTTAACTGACATCAGTGCAGGAACATCAGCTTTCAGTTTTCATGGATTAAGTAGGTTTGAATTCTGAACCTTCATGCTGTCCTGAGGGAGTTATTTGCATTTAATGATACAGCTAAGCTGGACAGGCCCATCACCTCCTAAACCTTTAAAGGTTTTGGCTCTGTGAAAACCTCTTGCCTAACATATGAACAACAGCTGGTAGGTTTCCCAGCTGAAATGCTGTAGGTTTGGTCATGAAAACAGAAGAAACACAGTATCAACAAGATCTCATTCATCTTTGGTCACAGTTTGATGACCATTTCTTCATATATTATACTCGTTGTATCTAGAGTTGTTGTGGTTTGGGCCTAACTGGCAATAAAGAACCAGCCACATGATCCCACTTCCCTCCCTCCACTGTGGGATGGGGAGGACAAGGCCAACTGGAAGCTCGTGGGTTGAGAGAAAGGACAAGGAGGGTTAACTCCCCAGTTACAGTTATAAGAGAGAGATATAGAGGTGTAAAATGGAAGAAAACTCTCAAAGGAAGAATCTTTTGCTCCAGATACTCTTACAAAGCCAGGAACACCTTTGTGTTTCAGCTACATAGTCCAAACTCCAGTATGAGACATGTTCAACCATAGGTTCATAAGGTGGAATCACATAGGTTAATGTAAATTAATATTTTTAAAGTGCAAGACAGAAGATTTTTTTTTTTT
>NW_009968266.1:0-1500 GCF_000747805.2 Chaetura pelagica | reverse complement strand
GGACCTGATGAGATCCATCCATGGCTCCTGATGGAACTGGCAAATGAAGTTGCAAAGTTGCTTTCCATTCTATTTGAAAAGTCATGACAGTCTGGTGAAATTCCTACCTGCTGGAAATATTCAAATTTGGGATCTGACTCTGGAGGGAGACCTGCAATTAGAAGATGAAAACCAATAGAATGGTTTAATGTATAAAATGAATTTTCTGTACAGATGTGTATATCAGTAGCATGTACTACAACACGTACACCAGCAGTTGGCCAGGATCATTTCATGGTGAAAGATTGCCCAAGTCCCACTCCAGAAGCCTCTGTAACTTCTCTTGCCCTGCACAGCTGGAGACCCTTGACAAGTGAGATTTGGAGCTTCCCCAATTCTACAGTCCTTCTAAGTGAGGCATTCTGATCTCATACTTGCTTTTTCCCACAAGTACTTTGAAATTTTAACATTATTTATATGAAAGGCTATTCCATTCATTGGTTAAAAGATGTTAACTTGTCTTTCAGATGCTGCAGAACAAGTCTGAAAGGTACTCTTGCAGGAATACCAAGATTTCTTTGCAAAAGTTTATTAGATTTGACTGATAGAATTGCTACAGAGTACAGAAAAAGCAGCGGGAAAAAATCACTTCTTAGTGGCACTTCAGCCTATCTACTCAGGCCTTTTGTCAATATTTAAAGGTGACACTCAAAAACAACAAACTGTGCTGATTGTACTGTGAGTTATATTACAACTCCAATAATTTTGTTCCTAGAATTTATCAACATGCAACAGATTCCCTGCAAAACAAATAATGACATTTGAATAGTTGAGATTTAATAATCTTTTCAGTCTTTCATATTTAAGTAATCTGTCCATACGTGCTATTTTCCTTTTTCCTCTGTGTTTAATATACATTCAATCCAATAAGAGATACTTACAACCTTATGACATCTATAATAATTTGTAGTCTGAACATCTGGCATGAAAATATTAAAGTTCTGGAAAAAAAACACACAATAGAGTGTACCTGTTCTTTTAAATTTATTTACCACATCACATGTACTTAGTGATGTATTTTTATGGATATATGGTAAAATGTCAATGCAGCAGCACTACAACTTTTGCTACTATTATTGTAATCCATGCCAATATTTTTTCGCTGAGAAGAAGCACTTTAATTTTACTCTTCTTTCACAACACAGTAAGATACTGGCCATATTCAGATATTCCTAAATTAATAGCAGATATTTCATAGCAAAGACAAGGAGAAAGTGAGAACGTGAGTGAAGTGGAAGGGCTGGGGAAAGATTTAAATGAAAAGTGGTGAAAGGAAAAGGAAAAAAAAATACCTTGTTATACCATTAATAATAGCATAAATATTCAGACTTACATGCATACAGAAACTTTCGTGTCTCTAAATTCAAAGATTGTGTATCTAAATTCTGCAGTATATTCCAGAGATTACATATGCTATGTGATAAATAGAGCTGGAATGATTCTAACATATTGAGAGAAAAA
>NW_009968265.1:0-1500 GCF_000747805.2 Chaetura pelagica | reverse complement strand
GGTGTGTCGCTTCCCGCCCACGCGTGAAGGCCGGAGAGAGGGGAGGGAAGTATTGGGGGCTTCTCTGCACCGTCCGGGGTGGGAAGGGGCTGGGCCCGGCCGCCCGTGCCTGACTCTGCCCTTCCCTAGAACCTAGGCTAGAGTTTGGGCTCCTTCCTCCTGCCTTGTCTTAAATTCGAGTCATCTGCGCTGGAAAAAATGGGACAGAGAGATTCTCCCCCCCGCTTTTTGTTTTCCTCTCATTAACACACATGTCTATGTAGTCGTATTGTTTTACTCTCTTACAATTACTGCACTGTAAGTTTTTACTCTGTGCATTAAAGTACTTGTTTTACTCAGTCTGAGTTACTGTCTGTAGCAGAGTTCTTTAGGTAAAATATAATGCCTGTCATCCTAGTACATCCTATAGCACTTCTTGGACAAAGAAATGGGTGCACATCAGCACTGTAACTAATACTAAATCCAGCAGTTAATGCCTGTGTGGAAAATGAATCACCAGTGTTCCACCCATCAGGTAAAATGCTGGAAAACATGTAGTTGTCTATACAGAAATTGTTCTGTATAAATAGAAATTGAGGCACATCTGGTGTGATCAACCCTGTTGAGCGAAACCTGAGCTGGTCTCTTCAGGTTTCTCATAATTAGAATTGCATTTACTAGTTTACAGCACTGACACAGGAATTATCTGAACTGTTTTTGTCTTCCCTGAAAAGGAGAATGGCTGCTTGGGTATCTGTAAAAAAATAACACATAAAATCTCAAAATGTTCTTTTATGCGTGGAGATGAAGAGGTTTGAGGCTGTGCTTAAGTTGTGGCAACTTGCCCACATTGACATAAAAAGAAAGATTAATGTTTTCAAATTGAATATATGAGTTCATCAGAGAGGAAGTTTTATGCAGTTGGTCCCCCAAGTAACATCTTTTCCCCAATAATTTAAAAAAAAATGTTGTGTAACTTTTTAAAAATTAAATGTAATTATAAAAGTAATCAAACAAGTAAGATTTTATGCCTTAAGCAAAGGGATACACAAGTTCTTCTGTGAAAATATGGATCTTTACCTTTTCATGTTGAACCAGTCAATGTTTCAGAATGGTTTAATTTTAAATTATAATCTCTTAACAATACAATTTGGTGAAAGTTAGCCTGGCCAGGACTCTGAATTACCTTGTCCTGTTTTTATCTTCCATGTCTTTAATGTCTTTTATATTTGGTATCTTTGCTTTATTGCAGGAGACACCAACAAATGAAACACAGATTAACTTAAGCCTACACGGGGCTGGTGACACCTGAAAGAGGGTAGGTAAAATTGGTACATGAAGATGCATTTGAAACTAACTTTATGGTTGTAGTTAAGCACCTTTAGGTGTGAGGTGAAAGAACATACTCATCTGGATACCAAAAAATGGACAAATGCTTGTGAAAATCTTTGTAAAGGCAGGAAACTGTTTAAATGTGGTCTGGAACTCAGGTCTTGAGTTTTTGTAGGTCACTTAATGTTT
>NW_009968264.1:0-1500 GCF_000747805.2 Chaetura pelagica | reverse complement strand
CAACCAATGCCCTGAACAGACAAAATTGCACCCTCCAGAAGCCTAAGGTGGAGGTTTTGCTTACCCCATTCCTCACATCACTAAAAATTGAAAACTTCAGCTTTTCAGCATCACTAAGCCCAGGGCTGAGGTAAATCTGAAGTTGGGATTGGTAACAACCACATGCCGGCCACACAACTGAATCCCTGCACCCTGTGAGCACATAGTGCCCGTGGGCTCCAGGAGAGCAGCCAGCGCCCACAGACCCACTTTCAGGCAACCTCCACATTGCTTACAGGCAGATGGAGACTTGGCAGATGCAGCACTGTGCAGAGCAGTGACCTGGGCTCCGTGCAATCCGATGACTCCTGCCTTCTCACGGCTTGTTTCAGGGGCCCATCTTCCCTGCCCAAATGACTTGTGGCTTCCCTCCTAAGGTGACCATTCACATATGCTTTTGAGTGATACTTGACACTTTCTTTTCAGACCCTGGCCTTCAGCCCTGTGTAATGCTCTAAATCCTGGCATCCCTTGGGCGTCCATCCCCTCCTGGGTGCATCAAAGGAACTCCTGCTGTGCTCAAAATAATGGTTCATGCACACAGTGCTTCACAGACCACGGGAGGTTTCTCTCTTGCTCTTCCTGCTCACAGTCTGGGACAGAGACACGATCTTTGTCCACCTCACGGGGCACTTGGCACCTTTGGTGGAACGGGAGAGGCATCAAAACAAGCATAGCACAGGTGCTGGTGAAACCCCTGCCCTTACTCATCTTTCCTGGCTCCCCAGGTGCTCTGAGGCAGGGTCAGCCTGAGCCCTGATCATAGGTCCTCTGCTCCTCACATGCAGGCCAGAGTCACTGCAGGGCCTCGATGTAAGAGAACTGTCCTCCAAAAGACCCCCCACACCACTGGGAACCCCATGAGCACTCCAAAGGGCGGGGCTGTGCCAGGAGCAGGACTTGTCTGGGCAGTTACACTAGCAGAACAAGTTCTTCTAAGCCCAGGAAGCCACCAGCCTTCCAGCATGGGTCCAAGGCCCCGCTCTGCCCTGCACTCAGGCAGTAGACCCCCGGAGGGATCCCTTCACTGCACAGCAGAGCTGTCACCTAGAAAACCTGGGTAATCAACACATGCCTCTGGCTACAGGTACCTGCCATCTTATAAAGAGACTTCATGAGAAGCCTCACGTGGACCTGCTGCCTGAGCCTTTGGCACTTCACATTTCTCTTGGTCATGACAAATGTCTCCTAGAAAAGGCGTTCAAAAGTTCCTGCCATCTTTGGTGTTCCCTACCTGCAGTGGATGTGTCTCTAGGTGAACAAGTCTGGGCAACAAAGAGGACATTAGCCATGCAGCACTCCATTTTCTCTGCAGAAAATGCAAGTGTCCATTTCAATACACTGTTCCAGAATGTGGAGTTGCTTTGTCATGACAGTGGTGCAGTGGAACGGTTTGCGTACAAAGACATCACAGTCATCACTGAGAAGAGACCCTCTTTCAGTTTAAAACCATTACCTCTT
>NW_009968263.1:0-1500 GCF_000747805.2 Chaetura pelagica | reverse complement strand
TAAATCACCTTTCATATGATTCATTTCAGTGACATTTTGAGGAATGATGAGACTTGGCTCTTGGCCTATGAACCATTGCAAATATTCCTAAATGCTTTTAATCTGGATGTTGATGTTATAAAATTTTCACCTAGGTCCACCAATTGCAAATCATTAAAAGTATTATTCTAACAGCCATTTATTTTCCTGCTTTAACATATTGTTAGGACTGAGTGAACCTAAAGGAGCACCCCTTTGTCCCTTACAGACAAGTTCAGTGCCACATCCTCCCTAAGCATGGACCAGCTCTGCAGTCAGATGCAGTGCTTGACATCTATGTCAGAGAAGGATTAGGTCGTACACATTTAAAGATGCTGCTGTCTTACGATCAATTATAAAACCTTAAGGTATTAAAAACCATTGCCTCTCATGGTTACACAGGCTTATAATGTACAAGTAGCCACTCTAAAACCATTGTTGGGAATACCAACAATATCCAAAGACCTAGTGGATTAATATTTGGCACTTTAATAGCAGTAGAGGTCATAGATTTTCATAAAATCAGTGTGCTACCACTTGCCTTTGTAAATACATCAATGACTCCTCTTATATTCTTATCCACTTCAGTTGCACCAGCATGTAACAATGTGTTCTATCTGTATGTTTTTTATTTACCAGTGTCCTATACACTTTCTGTGTGTTTCTACACCCCAGAATTCAATCTGAGTTAATAATTAACTGCCACCTTTCTTCAGTAACTTGCTGTATGTTTTCTGATATGACTGCTTCTTTCTAATTATGTTGGCAGTGCTGCTGAGGAGCACATTGCCAAAGTTCAATAAACATGCAGAGTAACTACAGGATTTGGAAGAAAACAGTCCATGGTGCTTTTATGACCTTTTGCAACAGTATAAGAACAGTTTGGCTGATGCCAAACAAATGTCTAACTCCAAATCTCTTAGTGACTAGAACATGATGGATTTGCTTTACTTCATTACATCTAACAATGATCAAAAAATGCTGTGTTTGTGCAGTGCAGTAGCATGGTCAGACTGAGTGTAGTGTGGTCAGACTGAGTGTAGCACTGTGCAGGAGGTGGGGCCAGATGAGTATCAATGGCTCTTTCTTGTCATATTAGAATTTCACAGATGTATCCCCAGGTGGTATTAGATGAGGGAAAGCTAATGAAGTCACTGGTGTCCCACTGACTTAGTGAAGGAGAGGACATGTGATAGGGAAGCTCATCTGCTTTGTCTGTGGTAGTGTAGTAGTTGGTATGTTACATGTCTCTATGAGAGCCCTCACTTGCATTTTTAGAATGTATATAGCTTGTAAATGAAAAGGTAAACATCAATAATAATAATAATGGCTATTTCTTCATTAATATCTCCTACCTCTCTATTGCTAGCTCAATATGGCTAAATCTAATAATAGTGGACCAATGTTTGGTTATAAGTATTGTGCTGGATTGGTTTTGTGGCATTTTTCATAGTGGGGGAAGGGCCCCATGGGTGGCTCTGG
>NW_009968262.1:0-1500 GCF_000747805.2 Chaetura pelagica | reverse complement strand
AAAAAAGAAAATAGTTTCATTCTTTTGCTGGGGCTAACATTTCATGAGTTATCTGGAATTGCTTATCAAAAAGAAAGAACTTTGATTACCAGAGGTGGATAATGCAGCATTTTTCAACCAGTATAAATGTTACAGGGTGGCTAGGAATGATGAATCGACACATCTATGGTAAAAAAAAACAAACCTCAAAAACCCAAATGAAAGTGCTTCAGGTCTTAGATTTTAGCTGGTAAATGGAAAACTCCTGACATTTTTGTAATGCATATTCTGCAGTGTTAAAATTAATCAAGAAGACATCTTCTGTTCCAAGTAAAATTACATTTTATATGTACTGCTACTCTTCTGGTTCATTCTTTCCTTTGTGATTTAGCAGTGGCTTCAAGTTACCCTCTTTCTGTTGAGCCTTAGGTACAACACTGATCTTATTCAGATAACATTGTAGCTGTGTTCCCTCATGCCTGTCATTAAAAAAGTCATACTGATGCCATTCATATTACACAGGTGACCTCACAGACAAGTCTCCTATGTGTATGAGGGTGGTTGAGAGGAGATCGACATTAATTCCTGGGCTAATTGGCTGCTGACAAATTGCACCTTCCTATTAGCAGGGAAGCTAATCATGTCAGTTTACAGAAGTTGAAAAGCAAATCTTGAAGCTATTTTGTTGATACTTCTCAGATTAAAGGCACACATTGCAGTTGTGACCCTGGCAGTAGTTCTAGGAAACATGGTACCTCATACATCAGAGAAGCCTCCCTTGGTATCATTCACATGGCAGTGCTTTTGTTTTCCTTTAGATGGAAAATATCTGTGCTACAGGTAGTGATAAGAGCTCGTTGTCATTGGCTTAGTTTTTACCTATTGTTACTTCCAAAAAGTCTGTTCTTCTGAATATGGCATACTACATATGTATCATGTCAGGGAACTAATTATCTCACTAGAGATAAAATTGATAGCTCTATGATTAAATTGTTAGCCTTTGCAGGAAGTTTTGAAGCTGTCCAGATTCAACATTTCTCAGTTTCACAGTCAGATGGGATTTTAGAATGTGTGATAAGGCTGTTCAGGTATGTTTACTTGGCAGAAGTGGCCTTACTTTGCACTAACTGCTGAACAAACAATACTGGATTGTCACTGTTTCTCTTTATTCTGACCCCTGTGTTCCAAAGCATGTATTGTGTTGACAGAAAAGTTAATTTATAACACATAATATAAAAGTCTTTGCTGGGAAGCCATCTTTGAATTTTAGAGGGAAAGGAATTCCAGAAGAATTCTGTTGATTCATAGCTGCTGGATAAATCAGTTTTAGATTGTGGCAATAGATCTCCTGACCCATGTAGTATGTTTCGTGATTGCCCCATTAGCAGATGCCAACACCCTTTGCTCAGGTTACTAGACAGGTTTCCCCACAAAATTACAAAAAACCCCAACCAAAACAGCTGAGAAACTAAAACATGGTCTTTTGAGTTGGACAGGGAACTGCTTGAGAGAGTCCAGCGT
>NW_009968261.1:0-1500 GCF_000747805.2 Chaetura pelagica | reverse complement strand
TGCTGGAAGCTCCTTTGGAGAGAGGTGGTGGCTGAAGGGCTGCAGGAAGGCCCGGGGAGAGGGAGGTGAGAGTGGTGGCCGTGACTTCAACTGTCCCTGTGCAGCAGCAGTGAGCAGCAGAGGGAGCAAGGGGGAGCTTTGCTGGAGGGCTGGGGCTTGTTTTTGCATTCTGTGGGGATACAAGACTGATCTGTGCACTTCCTTGAAGTGTTACTTAGTCTTGTTATCTTATGTGGAAGGAGAAGACAGGCTGTTCTCCACAGCTGCATTTAGGTCGTTTGTTTTACATGATGACTGAGCAACTCTGAGTCTCACCAACAAAAGCAATCTCCTGGCAGTCATTCTCAAAGCAGGGTTAGAATTTGTTTGCTTTGTTCAGTGTCATATTCCTCGTTTTCCAAAGTTCTTGGCAGTTCTTGGCCCTTAGGAAGGGATGTGAAGGACACGTGTGGCGAGTGGCTTTGTGCTCCCTCTGGGCGCAGTAACGAGGAGATAACCCAGGTTTATTAACACAGTGGCTGGACATGAGGAATTCCCTGGTAGTTCATGGCTCTGAGGGAACTGGGTGTCTATGGGATGTAATTCAAAGAGCAGAATCTCTTTGGTATAGATGCATTCCAGGCCAATCCGTTCTTTCCAACAGGCTCAGGAAGAAACTCCACATCCCAGCAGGTGCCCGGGTGCCCAGAGGAGAACAAGGACATGGCCAGGCAGCGCCCAGGAGAACAAGCACTGCAGACCTGCCTGTTCTCAACTTTCTGACAGGGAGATCCTTCCTGACTTCTGACAGCAGCAAGTCCATAGCATCATGGAATCACAGACTCATTTTGGCTGAATCAGACCTGTAAGATCATCAAGTGCAACCATTAACCCAGCACCTGCCAAGCCCCCACCAAACTGCCCCAGGTACCACATCGACACGTCTGTTAAATCCCCCAAGGGACAGTGTCTCAAACACAGAATTTCTTCTTCTCATCATCTGATAATGCAGCTGGTTTTGAGCAGGACATCTTTCATGAGAGATGTCTTGCAGCTTAAACCAAAAAGCTGCCCTGATAAGGGAACGAGAACTATTTTAATGAAGTGGATGTGATCCTTTGCTTGCAGCTCCTCTTCAGAATCCAAGAACCATCCAGGATGGGCTGCTGGGCCTCACAACAGCAACTTGTTGGCTCAGCGTGGGGTGAGAAGCTCCAAAAGGAAAGACAAGACCTGTTACCATCATCACTTATAGCTGGTGTGACCCATTTCCATTTATGTTTGATTTCCTTCCATGAAAACCTGTTGTTTGTAGGTGGGCTTGTGCTGCCACAGAACATGGTCTGGCTCCTTGTTCATTGGCTCCATGGGAGCAGGTCAATGAATAATCACCATCAGCTGGAGCACTTGACATGCAGGCAGCACTTTGCTGCCTTCACAATTTCTGTGATGACAATGAGCATGACAACTGAGATCCCAAAGTAGAATTCAGTGACCCAATCTTGTCAAAGAAAAGCAAGT
>NW_009968260.1:0-1499 GCF_000747805.2 Chaetura pelagica | reverse complement strand
CATTTCAGACCCCCAAGCCCAACATTTTCCACCCTTTTTCTTCCTGGTGCTCCCCAAAAGCTGCAGAAATCACCACCTGAGATCTTGCTGATGGCTTTGTTTGCATGCTCAGGTGGCTTTGGTCTTTCCAAATGATTTGCACTTCATTGCAATGCTTTCCAATATTAGTTCCTCTCTTTTGCTTTTCTAACTGAGGATAATTTTTGCATATGTTTGATGAAGTTCCCTCTCATTTCTGAAGACACAAGGGGGAAGCAGTCAGGTTTATCTGGAAAACATTGCTTGTGGCCAAAGAAAAAGCCAAGCACCATGTTCAGGGAATGAATTAACAGATGTGCCAGTCCCCACAGGTTCTGCAAACCTGTGTGGTGTAGATTTAACAAGGCTGCAAAACATGCAGGCTGCAAAAAATCCCCTTTTCTCAGGGGTTGTTTTTTCATGAGCAGCAAATCACACTTAATAATGTGAGACATGAAACAGGTACCAAAGGGTGGTATTTATTCATCACAGGTTTGTGGATAAGGTTATACAAGATCAAACCCTCTCTGCTGGATTTCATCGTGGTCATCAGGATGTATTTTACTTCTTTCCTTTATTAAGAGCATGGGATTGATGAGATTCTGAGAATCATCCAGCTCCTTGGAGGAGTAGGAATGTGGTCTCATCCCATGCTCTGACCACAGAAGGAGCAGCCCAGTTGGTAGGGAACATGTCACTGATGTGCACACAGTGCAGAAGGAAGGTGGCAGATTTGGTGTTGGGTTTTGGTAAAGCTTTGCTAGAATTCCTTTGCCAGTAGCATTTTGCAGACTTTTGCTAATTACTGCCTGACTCTTTGCAAATAATCACCCTTTTTCAGTCGCTTCACCTTCTCTAATCCAGTGTCTCTTGCAGGAGCTGTAGGTCTAGTGAGAGGCAGGTCTTGGACATGGGTTTCTCAACTTGTCAAGTAATCAAAGCATGTGAGTGGGCTTCCCTGAGGAGGTACACATGGGGGGTGTGTGCTCAGTGAAGGCTGAAGGACCTCAGTTTTCTCCATGTCTTTCCTTGGCCAAGAAAATGCTGCTTATCCAATTCACTTGTCCTTTCCACCTCCCTGTTCTCCTTCTCTTCTCCATCCACTGGTAGGTTGTAAGCCTTTATGCCAGCTTTGTCCAATATTGAAAGGAAAAAAATAAGGTATGAGCCAGTTCCTCCTCTCAATCCTAGAGCAAAATGCACTGGAAATGAGCTTTTGGTGATTTCACAGACCACGAAGCAACACATTTGCTACTCCAGGTCCCCAGGAGCACCACAGGAGCAGAGGTGGTCACTGATGCCTTCAGGTCTGAGCTGCAGAGGCATCATGTGGCTTGTCCATGTGTCCTGGTCATCTTTTGTTCATAGGGAACTGGAGGAGCAGCTTTTGCATTGTTTTTCCAATGCTCATGGGAAAAAAAATCAAGGCTGTTTTGTGCACATCTCTTTCATCTTGTAGGTGGAACCAGAGAGGTGCAGTT
>NW_009968259.1:0-1499 GCF_000747805.2 Chaetura pelagica | reverse complement strand
TTTAAAACCATTACCCCTTGTCCTAGCACTAATTTCTCTGATGAAAAGCCCCTCCTGAGCCCCAGCCCACAATGCAGTTGGCTCTCTGGGCTGTGAGCGTAGTCTACTCATGCCTGTTCCTACCAAGCTGGCCCTTCATGGCTTGGTTTTCAACCATGTCCAGACCCTCCAGAATCAAACAGGGAGTCACTCAGCACTCAGTTAAGTCCCAGCTCAGGAGCCATCAGGAAGGCACAAAATATCCACTTCGCAGTCTTAAGCGTCCCACATCTCAGCATCCTGGAAGCATTTCACTAACAGGATGAAAAGGGTGTCAAAACTAAAACAAAGTAAAATCTTCCCTGGGACTTGCAGCAATCTCACTAAAAGCACCTACGAACTGAAGAGGTTTAAAAATGTTTCCTGAATGTGAAGTGAGAGACCTGAGGTTGCCAAGCAAAGACAGGGCTGCACCCTGCACTCTGACATGTGGAAATGTACTATGCTGCTAAAACAGTCTTTTATCACCTTGCAGCTTCTGGATTACATTCAAAACTTTCTTTGGCAATGGTGTTCCTGGAAGTGATACTGTGAAGCTCAGAAGCTCCTTCTTCAAAAGAAGTGGCATGGAAGGAGACAAAGAAGACAACAAAGACTCTTTCATGCAAACTCCTTCTTAAACTGTGCTGCCAAAAACCAGCAACATGTCTATTCTGCTGATGCTTTTGGCTGGCCATGGCATCTCAACCCTCCCCTAGGCAGGGGAGCCTGTGAAGCTGGAGATGTGAGCTATGTATCACCAGTGGGTCTGTTCCTACTGCTTGCAGGGTAGACTTGGCATCTGTTGGGAACTTTGGGAACCAAAGTATTTGAGAGGCCCTTTGTAAAGTCCCTTCAATGGTGACGTGCAGCTGGTTCCTGACTTCTAGTTCTAATATGGACTGCTGGGAAACAGTTACATTCAGTGATGACACTGGAATAATGCAGCAGCAACTCAACAGCACTCGTATTTAGACCTACAGATGTGGATATTTCCCAGCCCAATCAACTAAACAGAAAGCCTGGCTGAAGCACCCTGAATACCAGCAGATAATAATTCCTGTGCATGGCCTGAATTCCAAAGGGAATCCAGAAACTAAACTCCACCCTTCCCAAGATCTGGGACATAACAGCAGTTTTTAGGCATGCTGACGCTTCTTACATCCCTCCCACAGGGCAGTAACCAGAAAGCACACAGGAACACAGAATTATTAGGGGTTTTTTTTGTGACTGGACTATATCCATTCATGTTGAAGAAAACAAGCAATTGCACACAGATCTGTTGATATCACTTGCCAGAACTAGTACCAGAGTTGCCAACTGGAGTCGAAGAATCAAGATGTCAAGAGTCAGAAGCTGCAAGAGTTTCATGGAATCAACAGACAGAAACACTATTGCTAGAACCCCAACAAGCTGACAACAACGTTCCAGGAGTGTTTCGTATTTCCTGTCAACAAGGTCAGGCAGAAAGGAAAAAAAAA
>NW_009968258.1:0-1499 GCF_000747805.2 Chaetura pelagica | reverse complement strand
AAAAGACCTTGAAGATCATCAAGTCTAACCAAACTGACACTTTGGTCTTAAGGGTGGCAAGTTCCTGTCCTGGTTCTGACATGAACCAGTGCTCCTGTAGAGGCAGCTGAGAGGAGGAAGGCCCTTTGCTTTCTAGGCAAGTGTTCCTGTCAGTGAATTGGAGGATTTCAATGACATTGGAAATGTGAGAAGTTAGAGCCCAGGTTTGTTGGAGGATTTCAGGCTTTGGAAATGTGGGAAGTTAGAGCCCAGGTTTGTTGGGCAGCTGGTGGCTGCACCATCAGTCTGACCTGAGGTTACAAACAAGCCTTTCCAGGCAGGGAGAAGGAGGGATTTGTCAGGACTAAGCTAGACTTGTCTGCACTTACAAAGCTGACAAGTACCTTTGTGGCCTTGAGGGTTGTACCTATTGCAGATCTTCTGGGGATGTTTTCTAAAGAGATGGCTTGAAATTCTCCTCTGTACACGCTTTGCAGTCATGTCTAAAGACCAAAAAATGCTGCTTTTTCATGGATGAGGCAGTTACCTAAACAGTGCACATCATTGTGGTGGCTTGATGGCAATTTTTGTGTTACCAAATGGATTCTGTCCATAAACTCACCTGTATAAATTACTTGCTGAGGTGCTTATCTTCAAGTATGAGAAATATTTGAGCAGAGCAAGCAGTTTTGGCATGGTAACTCTTACTCCATCTGTTGGAAGCTGTAGGTGATACATGTAATTGCTGGAGTTGGCCTGAAATATTTTCTAGGAATTGCAAATGAAGCAGTGGGTGGAACAAAGAGGTTAATATTGTCTGTGTTTGTACAGATGACCTGAATAACAGTCTCAGAAACAAGGGATATGAAGGGATATCATGACCTGGTGGTTGCATATGGTTATAGATCAGTCTTAGATCTCCAGCCATGAGCTGGAGAATCAGAATTCCAGAGAAATCCATGATTACTTGTGAATGGAAAGAAGTAGACTTAGACATACAGAGTGATGATTGAGTAATGAAATAGAAATAAGGGAGTGGACTTCATATCTGTACAGAAATGTGTGCCTATTGCTAGCAAGTGTGAGGAAAAAGCAGGGCTTTATATTCAGGGGGTTAAGTTCTCACTTCAAGATTGTTAATAAGCCAGATAAGAAAGAAAACTGAAATTTAGGGAAGTTCCAGAGAAGGTCTTGGGCCACATGCCTACACAAACATGAGCTCATTGTAGGAGGAAAACTCGATCAGATCATGGCTGGCTTATTAATCACTAAGGTGATGCTATCTGAAATGGGATAAAATGTGGGTAAATGCTTGTTTTGCTACTGCAGTCAAGCTTGTTTTTCTGACCTTGCTGGTGGAAAGTCCCTGAAAGCCTCTCTTCTGATGCTTCTGTTCCATTTTCTGTTAGCTTATCTTAGCATGAGTAATGCCTCAGAGGAGTTCTGCAGCTTCCTTGGGAAGTGAGTGTCCCTGGGTATCATAGAGTCACAGCCTGGTTTGGGTTGGAAAGGACCTTCAA
>NW_009968257.1:0-1498 GCF_000747805.2 Chaetura pelagica | reverse complement strand
CCCCTACATTACTCTTAAGCAGAAAAGTCTTCTTTAGCATAATAAAAATAATGCAATTGAGTCTAAGTGCATGCTTTGTTCTCATCTCAGGAAACAGATTATTTTTTTTTTCCTCCTTACAACTTCTATTACAAAATACAGGATGTATTCTTAGGCTTCCACAGTTCTGAAGCTGAAGTCCATTAAATGTTTCTTACTGGTAGAAGCTACACTTTTATTTCACAACAAATTACAACAATTTTGGATGTTATCACTGGCACCTCTCAAACCCTTCTATGTTACTGAAGAGAGAAAAACAAACCAAGACAAAATTCTTTATTTACATTTCTATGCTTTTTAGAGAAGCATCACTTATTAAAAGTCTATCAAGGTTGTTTTAACTTAAATACTATTTTCACATTCAAAACTTCAGTGTTCTTTAATTGTTCTATTTAAATGACCAGGGTTACCAGGTGACAGTAACACCATAAGTCTCAAGAACATTCAGATCAAGTTTTCCACTCTCATAAAATGTAAAAGCTACAAGGAAGACCACTTTTAGCACACTGCATGTAAAAACAGTTCAAATTCTCTTTACCAGGCAGAGCCAGCAATCTAAGCAAAGGAAATATTATAATAATACTTAAAAGGCACAGAAATACTAAGTGTAAGCAACACAGACAAATTAGTGGCAATTTGTCAAAGTTACTCAGTTGCTTACATAGACCAGTGACAGAAGTAAACAGGAGCTTCTGACTGCCCAGTCCCTACCCCACCCCGAGCCCTCATGTCCAGCTTCCTTGGATAGAAAAGCATCTTCTTGTTCCTGAATAAGAGGAGAATCTTTTCCACAAGCCAACACTCATTATCAAGTACTATGATTTACAGTGAACTCCTCTACTCTGTCCCACTTGCCATACAAAGAAAAATATGACAAATCATCTGTCTGCAAATGAAGTTTCAAATGATAGCTTTGAAAGATACACATGTAGTGTTCTGCCCAGCACTGTGGAATATGTAGCACTGTGCTGAAATCAAAGAGGAAACAAATCCATGTCTATTCAGATATTCTTTCATGCTGCCAAAAGTCCTGCAGGACAGCAGAACACTCTTACTTCCTGAAATAAGCAGTGGCATTTTTACCATTCTGCAGGGTCCTGTGTGCAGTACAGTGTCAGGTTTTAGACACAACATACACCAAAATCTAACCCCAGAACAATGCCATGTTAAAAACATCTGCTAATCCAGATCCCGTATTGCTGTGAGTTTTAAACTGTTTAAAAACATTCTCTTCAGTGCCCTGATACCAAAATTTAACTTTTCCAAGTCTTTCCTGCCAAGAAATACTAAAGAATGCATGTGAAAGTTTTATGACAGTTCTGTACAGAACTATGACTTCACTGTAGCCAGTTTTTATCTGCATGTCAGAGCTGCATATTGCAAATCTATTCCCTCGAAGCATTTTTTTATCCACTGCAACTCAGAAAGAGAACAGAACTTGCTGACTCTTCATTTCATA
>NW_009968256.1:0-1499 GCF_000747805.2 Chaetura pelagica | reverse complement strand
CTAAGCCCTTTCCTTTCCCATGGGAATCTTTTCACTCCAGGTCTGGGCCTGTAAAATTGAGAACCAAAATAATTGAATCATAGAGGGCAACTGAAGGAGGCATGTTGAGAGATGGAGCATCCTGCTACAGTACCACAGGACTGTCTGACAGAGCCAGTTGTGTTTCTTACCAAAAAGGCTGTAAAATCATCTTGGAAATGCAGATCTCTGGATACCAGCAGAAATCAAACTTGAAAAACAGGATATGGGAGTTCTGCTTTCTTGAAGCTCCAAGGCCTCAAAATACACACCATCTCCTACACAATCCAGAGGAAGACCAACCATCTGTAACGTTTATCGAACTGGAAGCTCCTGGGTAGATTAATGAAACAAAACACAAAAGCAAGGGGAAACAGTATTTAGCAACTTTGGCTTAATGAACAAGAGCAGTTACATCTCATGCAAAGGCATAGATGAGGTGGAGAAAGACTAAGCCTTACCTCCACCTCTTTCTCCAGTAAGTGAAGGAACGAAAACCTTTCCATTTTCCGTCTAGGAAAGTCCTTCCTCAACACTTTCCCCCTTCAACAGGTCTGCACATACTGATTCATTCATCTCCAATCAGTGGGTATATTTTTAACTACCAACTGCCTGAATTGACTGGAGAAATCAAAAAGATGTGCAGAAAAGTGTGACATATAAGGAATAACATAGATCACTCCCAAAAGCCCCAATAAGCAGATTGATGAGAGCCACAAACACTTGTAAAATGCTGCATAAAATTTTATCAAAAGGAGAAAACTCCCCTTAAGACACTAATAAATATGTATAACACCTTGAGTAAAAAGCCAGACGTGCACAGTTTAGGCAGCTTTGGGCAGCTTGGTGTTCTCCAAACTTACAGTCCCCATGACAGTTCCTGTACTGACACTGACTTTCACACAGGTGGTTTATAACCCTCACTGCCTTACGAGGAGGCTGAGATCTTAAGCTGTAGCTGCCCACGGTCAGAGCCTCTTTCATGCTCCACGTTGCAGCTGGTTGATCAGCATCACCTGCTCAGTCTTCTTTGGGAGTGGGGTGATGGTGTGGGAAAATACATCTGAGTGCTGGGTGCAGCTCAGGCTGTGTCATGGTGTACAGCCCCTGAAGTTGTGCTTACCTGCTGCACCCAGTGCCGTGACCCTTATATCGCCCTAGTCTGCCAGATTGACGTAGTTAGGACATGGTAAATTCTGGTGCTCTGAAGAACTTGTTACTAGAAGGGTATGTCCCTCCATTATTCATCATCAGAGGTGTCCTGGTGTATATTTCTGCCTCGTGTCTGTGTATTATATACACTAAATGTTATATTCTCGGTTTATCATGTGTGATTATTAGTGACTCATTAAAAATCTGAAAACCCAAACAATGCAGAGCTTAATCCAACGCAGAGCAAGCTTTTGTTTCCATCTGGGGAGAAAGGGTTTTTTTTCAAGAGTAGAGTAATGCCTATGAAAACTAGTAGAAAACTGTCTTTT
>NW_009968255.1:0-1498 GCF_000747805.2 Chaetura pelagica | reverse complement strand
TGTCTAACCTAAATCTACCCTCTTCCAGATTCATTCCATTACCCAATATGTGAAGCCTTAATTAAATCCATATCAGTATGTAGGTATGTGGACCTTTGTCACATGTTGTATGTTTTCACTTGCTACATATTGGGGATTTTGTCAGCTCTCTCCAAGCTCACATAAGAAGGGAATGCAGCAACAGACTGAGCTCAAGGAATGGTGTATAGGATAAAGTTGTAAAGTCCTTTACAAGGTAGTGGACTTTTAAAAAAAAAATATTTTCCCAACACATAACAACTAAATATTCTCAACTTGTTAGTATCCTGACAATTAGTAACATTCACTGTTGCTATTTTGTACAAAGCTGTTCTCCTAAAGCTTTGCTGTATTTTGCCACCACTGCTGGCCACTGTTAATGCAGAAAACAAGGAAAGATTTTTTTGAATTTTCTAAAGCTCTGGAGAGGATGAGCTCTGCAATCACTGTGGTTAAAGCCACCTCTGCATGTGACAACATGCTGAGGCTAATGATTCTGGCTTTTGCTGGCTTACTGTGTGCTAAGGACATTACGTCAGTGCACAATTGGCATCATCACTCAAAGTATGAGACAGGCTGCTGCTTGTATCAGGCCAGTCTATTTGGGGTCAGATTATCTAGCAGAGTATCCTGTCTCCAATGAGGATTAGCAAGTGGGTACAAAGGAAGGAGCATAAGAAAAAGACAGGCATGCAGTGAGTCCTCTCCAGGGTGCTCTACCAGCTTCCAAATCACTTATGACTCACTGACTTCTTGGAGAGTTGTCTTTGCTTTTAACAGCCTCCAGGAGATCTGGACTTCATGAAGTTGCCCAGTCACTGAATGTAAAATTCTAGCACCCACAGCATCCTGAGACAGGGAGATCTGTAGCTCTACCACACATAGATGGACTATTTAGCTCACAGGCTCCCTCACCCAAGGGCTTGCTTACATAGCCCAAGCATTTTTTTTCCTTCCTGTTGCCACCTGGCATCTCAGACTTAGATGGACTGCAACTCTAATAAAAGGAAAACAAATTCCAGATTACCAATAACCTGTCTTTTGAAAACCAGAGTTCACAGCTATTTTTTTCTGTTTCTGTCTACATGAAATCCACATGTATCACCAGTTCACCCACATATCCCTTAGGGGTGTGAAACAATTGACTTTTTATTTCTCAAAGACAACAAATCTATTTCCCAAAGCAGACTGCCAAAATTTGTCAATTCATTTGTCCTTCTGCCAACACTCACAAGCAGTAGGTTCTTTCTTGATCCACCAGAAAGGAGCAACTCCATCTTCCCTGCACTCCCATGCTGACCAGAAGCAGAGATGAAGATCAAGGCACCATGCAGGACTGGTTCAGTCAACACTGGGACCACAATTGCTTACTGGTGGGACTGGTTATCCGGTCCAAGCAGTCTTGTACAGGGAACTGCTTCTTCTTCTTATAAATGAAGCCAGATCTGTTTTTTGTTTTGTTGTTGTTTTTTGGTTTTTT
>NW_009968254.1:0-1497 GCF_000747805.2 Chaetura pelagica | reverse complement strand
TTTTTTTTTTTCAGGAGTTTGAGAAAAGGAAATTGCTGTAAGAGAAGGCACTCTGGAATACTGTCTCCAAAACATCAGTGCAGCACCTGGCCTCTGCTTATTTTTTGTCTGCTAATCCTCAGTTGCCCAAATGACTGACTTTGGTCTTTGAATTTGACTTGGAAGACATAAACCTCCTGGTTAAACGTGTTTTGAAGTCTCCTTGGTTCAGACATGATCACCACATTGTAAATCACAGCAAATTAATAAATCTACTACTAAATTTGATTCATCTTTTGAATTCCTGAAGCAGAGCTGTTTTCTTCAACCTACATAAACAAAACAATCAGCCTTGAAGGTCTGAATCTTTTGTAACTTAAGCACTGCCCATTTTAAGGTAAAGTTGCTTATTGAGATGCTTTTAAGGATCAAGACACTGACTTTATGCACGTATCACTCTTCACTTTATTTTTAAAACATCCAATCTTACTTGTTTGTTGCTGGCATGTATGTTTGTTGGAACAACAGGCCAAAGTTTCCGTCCATTAAACCAAAGCTGCTGGATCTGAAGGGGTTGCTTATTGATCCATGTAGCTGGATATGCCTCAAGTCCAGACTTTCTTTTCAAGGCTGATGAGCCATGCACAGTGTAGTCCTCTACAGGCAAGGAATTCTGTTGTATGGAGAGGTGGAATTGTTATTCACGAAAATGGATCTAATTTCCCATGCAAATACATATATTCAAATTGTCTGTAACTGTACAAATTATTTGGTCTTTAGCTTAAATTACCTTAATTTCCTCTTTATCTTAAATAGGATTGCATTGCTTGTGTGTTCTGAGATCCTTGTAACATCAGGACATAATGGAGGAGAATTATTGTTCTGTGGAAAAGAATGTAGGAAGTTACCTTTCTTGTTAACCACTCCTAGCACTGTAATGGAAAGCCCTTTTTGTACTTTGGAAATAGCACCGTGCCTATACATGAGTGTTACAAGTTCTATCAGGATGGACTAAACCCAAGATTGCTTTCTTTATATAGAAGACCGAAAATTTATGTAACCTTGTCACTTGTCTAAAGCTAACCTTGTGTTCCATAAAGGTGCTGTTACAAAAACTCGTGTTGTTATGTCTTTAAAATTGTTCTTAGCTTTCTTAGTCAAATGGAATTTCTCTTCTTGATGAAAGCAGTGAGCAGGTTTCTTGATGCTGACATAGGCAGTTTCTAGAGCTGAGCCCTGATGGAATACAGAAAAGGATGGATCATAACTCTGCTGCACTGAATGTGTGTTAATATGCCTCATGTATGGTTCTGCATTAGTCAAGTCATACAGGCCTTGGGACAGAGAGACCAGGTGCTATGTTATTCACCTCAGCGGGATTTGCTGAAATGAACCTGACATCCCATCACTGGAGAACTGACAGCAGGACTGAGCATTGACAGGCTCAGAGAGCTGGGGTTTTTCAGTCGGGAAGAGAAGGGTCAGGGGAGGCTGTAGAGCACCTGAAGGGGCTACAGG
>NW_009968253.1:0-1497 GCF_000747805.2 Chaetura pelagica | reverse complement strand
AATACTTACTGTATGTTGTCATAGGGGAAATAAAATGTAACCTTATGCCTAGATGAATATTTTTAATGACTTATGACTGATGTGGACTGCATCTGTCTGGAGAATTTCAAAGACTGAAAACTTTGCAGTCTTTTGTGCAAATGAGCATCCTAAGAGATTGGCTAAGGTAGTCAAGTGAAATTCAGTTCCTGAACTAAAATAAATTAGCAGGAGAATAGATGTAAAAGCATTGTAGAACACAAATTGATCTTGACATGCAGCATCTTTTGTCCAAAACCAATCCATGTCCTTGGATACTTACGAAGAGCAATAAATGTTGAGTAATTGACTTGACAGTGATTTGTGCTGGGAGGGATTTCTATGAAATGTAGCTTTGAAAGGACCTCACAACTTGTCAAGGAGCAAATGATGCTCTCATTGACCAGCCAGTTTAAAAGCTACAGGATCTTGCAAGCATAGCATTGAACTTTAGTAGGATTTTCCTGTGTTTAACTCTTTCACCTGAAGAGGAGCAAAACTGCAGGCAATGTGGTGTTGAGGATGCTGAACAGAGGTACATGGAGTTAGATAATTTTTGGTCAAAGTCAGAGCACATATGTCAGTGCAGTTCAAAAGTAGAATCCAGGACCACCAGAAGATAAATTTACTTAATTGTATGTACTTAGGCTATGAGTAAGTTATATACCTAGGGATCATTCTGTACTTTACTATGTCTTGCTTTGTACCAAGGGTTGAGGAAAATGTGCGTAAACTGTGAGAAAGTTAGACTGCTGTGAAGGCAGGCTGAGGAGCTCTACCTATGCAACACTGAAACTATTCATCCCAGTAGGGGACAACAGTTTCCCACTGTCAGTTTAGCAGTTCACAAATTCCTGAATTCTGAAACAGAATGTAGGAATAAATCGCACAGTGCACATTTACACTACAAAGGCACAGTACTTTAGCACAAGGGACAGCTCATTTGGTAATCAAGAGAAATTAACTGCTGTGTTAAACAGTCACTACCAGGAAGGAAATAAATAATCTAAATATGATATGATGGCAGACGTGGAAGACTCCTGAAGGTGTAAAGAATTCCAGGTGGACAGTTAGATGCTTGTTTCTTTTTTCCAAGTAATTTCCTTCAGTTCAAAAAGAGTTTCAATTATGATGTGGCCTTTTCCCTTTATCACTTTTTCTCATTTTGTTGGTGGGTTTTCTTAGTGTTTTGTTTTGTACTAATTCAAGCACTTTTGTATGTGCTTAACTCTGATTTTTGGTGGGAGTTTGTTGAGGCGTGAAGCTGAAGCCATATGCTTTACTAAACAAGTATGACTTTATTGAAGGACCTGATCATCATCTTCATCTACAATCAAGCTGCTTCTCCAAAGAAGGCTGTGGTGAGGTGTTGCAGCTGAAGGTTCCCATAGAAAATTCTGTCCTTTCAGGTCTTGTAGAGGTACTTAATCTTTATTACTTTATTAGGAAATTACATCACCTCCCATGCTGTTTTTTTTT
>NW_009968252.1:0-1497 GCF_000747805.2 Chaetura pelagica | reverse complement strand
GAAGCCTACGTGATGTAGCTATTTTTATTTGGCTATAAGGAATTTGATGCACTCAACAGGGTGTAACATCTGCCACCCATCCACATCAGCATTGTTTATTTTTATGAAACAAGACCTACACTTACAGTTACTTGCTCATGCTTTGCATCCTCCAAATGTGAATATGCAAGGAGAATCACAGCACTTCAGTTCCCATGGTTTGTGGAAGCATCATATACCAAGTGGGCCTTCTGCAGCACACTGATGATCCTACTTAATTACACATACATGCACAACTAGTGTCAATGAACTGAAATCAAAGCCTCCTCTGGAAAAAAAAAATTAAAAATCAGTGTTGTTACACAGAATAAACCACAAAGAGTAGATGTGTGGCTGTATTCAGCTTGCTGTCTGGAAGACGGAGAGGAAAGCTGTGGATTGAGCAAGGCTTCAGTTTTGATCAGGAGCTGCTGCTGACTCCCTCTCACCTCCAGCAACTTTGCTGGCTCAGTTTCTCCAGCTGGGAAAGGTGGATAATGCTTATCTAGAGCTGTGCTGTGAGAGCTATTGGCTGTGTCCATGGAAATGCTAATTTATCGGTGGGGAAGTGCAGCCTAGATGAAGGTGCTACCGAATGCACCCTTGGCAGATAAAAAGCAGGGCTGCAGAACCTGGGCACAGCCTGGAGGGAACAACCACAGGGATAAATTTATACCCTGGGCAAGTACAGTTTTGGAAAGGAACATGCAGGGGAATGGGTCTGGAAAACCAGCATGATGTGGGTTGCTCTGCATTTTCAGCTTTATTTTTCCCTTGCACTTTATCTGATTTTCTAGTAAGTGATAGTCTATTGATCCAAAATCACCTCTGATTAAGTCCAGCATCCTGAGAGATGTTCACCCACACATACACCCAACAAATAACAACAAAGGAGCTGCTGAAAAGGCTACATATTTCTTAGACTGTACATATACATAGAAAGATAAAAAGTGCAATGTAGAGTATGGTTCCATATAATTGCAAGACCTGCCTTTAATTAGATGCTATGTTGTGTTGACATCTGTCTTCCAACAATATAATGTTACTGTCCCTTCTGAGCAGAACACAGTGAATATGATGGAGTCCAGCAAGTTTTTCCACCTTAATTCAAGGAAGCAGCCTACACGCATCAGTTTCACAAACGTCCAGATTGTACATTTCTGGGGGAAGGAGGTGAGAACACACACACATGTGTGTGTGGACAACACATACGTGTGCATTTGGCTGTGGAACCAGTGATGGGTAAGTTTGTAGCGTGCTGGTAAAAAGGAATCTGTTTATTCTGCAATCCATAAAAACATCTCTTATCAAAAGTGCATCTTGTCTGAACCCTTTCACCCTCCTAGAGGTAGACTATACCCTTTGGCACAACCCCAGACCAGAGCTGGGACAGCTGCAGGGTTTACCAGCAGCTCCCATGTCTCCCACATCATCCATCTGACACACAGGTCTCTCCTTGCTCCTGCTGGTTGTTTTTTT
>NW_009968251.1:0-1497 GCF_000747805.2 Chaetura pelagica | reverse complement strand
TTTTTTTTTTTTCATTTTTATCTGTCTGTCCAGTTACATTTTTTCTGCATGAGACAGCCTAAGTGTCTTATCAGGTGTGATGGAGGCTCTCTGAAACTTCTTGATGTTCTTTTGTCTGTCTTTTCCTCTCAAACTGCAATCATAATGATTTAAGGCCTGAGATTACATTTTAGATGCTTTTTTTTGTAACAGGTTGTGGTGTGGAGTTCACAAACGTAGTCAGAGAAACTGTAAGGTGAATAGTATGACTTCAATTTGTGTTATCTGTGGTGGAGTTTGACATGTGTGCTTAACATCAAAGGATTTAAAATCTTTTGTCTACGTGAAACAAAAGCTTTCAGGAATAGTGAAGGTGTCAGAGCAACATTTGGAAACAACAATATGGATCTGTTTTTATCTCTGCTTTATTTGAGATTCTTCTACTGAGAAAATAAAATAAAACAGCTTTGGTAACTATTGTGTGTTTCATAAGCTTAAAATAGTGTTAGTGAACACTACAGCCTGGACAGACTTAAGAATTCTTATTTCTTAGAGACAGTGTGGGACTTGGAGATTGTTTCTAATACACAAAGTCCTTGTTCTGGGAGAAGTTTAGAACAATTTACTAATCTTGTTTAGAAAAATACAAAACATTGATGATTTGGAAAGTTTTAGAGGGAGCTGAGGCTGTCGTTCTCTCCATATCCTGACCAGAACTCACTGTGTGTCAAGAATTTCTCTTCATTCCAATGCTAAATTGGAAATCAATGTATAGACTTCTTTTAAAGGATCAGGAGACAGTTAGTTTGGTACTAAAGGAAGGGATGAAACAAAGACCTTTGTAGTATGAAGTCTGTTAAATTTGAAGATATATTCTAAAACTATCACCTATAATTTAAAGTCTAATCTGTATTTTTCATTGGAAAAGAAGTTCTTTAAGAGAATGGCAAAGCAAACTCAATGGATAGACTGCTGCACATTGTACTAAAGCCAAGTAACACTTGATATTTTTTCTTATGTGATGTTTTATTGACCTAGTAAAATATTATGACAGGGAAGATCAAGTTTTCAGAAAAGTAGATTGAACAGCGATATGAGGCTAATTAATTGTTCTTGCTAGTATTGAAATGTTGCAAACTCATTTAAAAGTGCAATTAGTTCTCTTGGGAGGTTGCTCACAACTGTGGGATTTAACTAAAAATAATAATTTTCTTGTTAGCATGCCATAAATTCTGAGGAGATTCAGTTTTGATGAAGTAAGCATAAACAAAGATGAGAACGTTTTTAAACAGTGTCTTTCATTATATAAACTGCAACTTTACCTTTAACTCGCTGCTCTAAGAGTTAAACATCCTTTATAAATCACACTTTGAGTGTAGGTTGCAGTTAATTAGTGAGCTGTCCATGGCAACGTTGTTCCTTGTTAGCTCAAAGTATTCTCAGAGGGCTGTCTGGTTTTGTGGTTTTATTGTATGCTTGGCTGTAGTGAAGCTGACATCTACTTTTTTTTTTTTTTTT
>NW_009968250.1:0-1496 GCF_000747805.2 Chaetura pelagica | reverse complement strand
AATGGGTGGAAGTGAAAGACCTTTTGCTGCAGGCCAGAGCTATTTAGATGTCAGAATCTTTTCTCTGGTCTGTAAAACATTTTTGAGAGGTATTTCAAGTATGCTGCTAAATTAAAAAAAAGAAGTATTAGAAATTAATGTTAGAAAAGGCTACAACAAAAGTAATTTGTGTAATGACTGGCAAATAAACTCATGTCTAGATCACAACTCTCTCCAGCAACTTGGAAATATAAAAAGTGATTGTTCTATGTACAACTTAAGCAACTTCTATATTCTCTTAAATAAGATGCTTATTTTAAGAGCAGTGTCTGTCAGTGGGGTACATGGATTTGCCTGTTGTGTGGCATGGAAAAACACAACCTAGTTTAAACTAACTAGTGCAGGCAGCAATCAAAGCACCCAAACAGAACTCAGCATAGAATAATTTGTTACTCCTCAGCAGTGTTAATCAGTCTGTAGTTTTGTGTGGCCAAGCCAGGTACTTCTGACCTGTGTGTTACCTCAAATATGTGTCCCACTCCAGAGTAAAACCCTTCAAAGATACAGGCAATGGTGACATATCCAAGGGCAGGCAGTGCCAAAGCAGCAGGACATGGGTCTTCTCCACCAGTTCTCTTCAGTGGCTGCTGGAGAGTACTTTTCTACCAAGAAAAAGAGGTAATGCAAGAGCAGAATCACAAATAAATATGTAGCAATCAATACAAACCCATTAACTGCTTCTGATTCTTGATTGATCTCAACCCATTTCTGAATTGTGCAAGCAGGAAATCTGTCTCAAACAGGTAAAATTAAGGTTTATCTGAAAGTCAAGCAGTATCTTCTTGGGTTAAAAACATTCTCTTATTGTGCTTTTCCACATACCCTGCTTGGTTTTATGGCCAGATTATAAGTGTTTGAGCCTGTGTTAAAAAGCAATGCTGTTTTCCAGCCTTGATTTGCCCTTGTCTGGACATATTCCTTTGTGGCAAGAACATTTCTTGTAACACTTAATACTCAAATTGTTCACTATAATGTGTAGCTGAAGAGCAGTGAGGAACAGCATTGCCAGACAGTCACAAACAAATAAATCCTTATGAGCCCAGGAACAAGTTACTATTACATTTTTAGGCTCTTGTCTCAAGACTTAGGAAATGCCGTGGTATCACTCAAGAGGTGAGGTGACATAAAAAGGCTCATTTCACACCTACTGTGAGGTTTGATTCTGTGGAGGATCATCTTGCTCAGTCACTGCCACGGTGAGACTGTTGGACCGTGTGACTTTCCCTGGTTATCCCTCGAGGATCATCCATTCCTCAGACATGTTCAGCATGGAAGGACATACCCAGGTTCCTCCTTATCAGCAATGACCATCATAACAAAGTCTGCAGGTTCTCAAAATCTGGAATTGACTCCTCCCTGTTGGATGCAACAGTCCAAAGTGCCTTCTGCAGAGATGAGATGTCAGGAGTAGATAATTCATCTTGGGTACAAAAGGAAAAGACCTTTAGGATCATCAA
>NW_009968249.1:0-1495 GCF_000747805.2 Chaetura pelagica | reverse complement strand
CTTCTATATACACATCAAGGTGTCTTAAAACACCCATTAGGAAGCAAAATCAGAAAGCAAATCTAACCAAGAACACTGTGCCCTATAATATCAAGAGATGTTTGTCAATAGGACTCATGTAAGACTCAGTCTTGCAGTTAACAATACTTATTCATGCCATATTAAACAAAGCCTATCTGAGCTGTCTAAACAGCCTGCAAATTATATTACACATCACTTAAAATTAATTTGCTCAAGATTTTAATTAATTAAAAATGAATTAATTGTTGAACTGGTTAATATCTGACTCAGTGTTCAGCCAAAGAAACTCTAGAAAAACAAAGTAAATTTCCCTGCTCAGCAAAATGTCATGTTTTCTCTGACCAGCAGTCAACTGGATATTTCTGTTCACATACAGGATGTCTTTGGTGAGGATAAACCATTTCAGCCTTACTTCCTTTCATCTTGGGTGTCAACAAATGTTTTTGTGTTATTTGTCTGCAAAGGAATTTTTCTGGAATCATGTACTATGTGCCTTTCTATGACAGTATCTTTCAAAGTAACCAAATATTTAGTACATATTTTTAATAATCTTCATATTTAAGTAAAACACAAATAATAAGCCATTGGACTGGACATTTAGTTAATAGCCCTCTGATTTTTCCATCTCTGATTTTCTTTAGAGCACAGTGGTTCCACAAGAGAGTTAAATCCTGTATTTTTCTGAAAAAGATACAAGGAGATGGTGAAAAAAAATATATCTGTGACACCAGCCATTCTAGTTCAACCTGATATTGGGCTGTTCACCTGAAAACAAATACAACAGCAAACAAAGAGGATTTTCCACTGTCTGATTTTCACCTTTTTAGTCTTTGCTCACCTATGATAACTTCTGTGTTGTGCCCAGCATGCACCAATGACAGAATATTATCTTACAAGTAAAATAAAGAGTTTTGCCAGGCAAGTAGCCTCAGCAGATGCCATCCTGCTTGTGTAGAGCTGGTTTGTTCAGAGACGCAAATCATCAGTGATGTTGATTTGAGATATGCAGCTCGTGGGGACAGAGTACATTGCTCTGCAGTCCTTATATGGGGTTCGTTATTTCCAGGTGGTGCAGAATGAGGGGAGACAATGTGAAACTCCTCCATATCAGCTGCAGGTGTTGAGGAAAAGGGTATTTTTTTCCTGGGATGGTTGATAAGAAAGGGGAAAAAGGAAAGGACAGAAGCAGAGTCCGGTGGAAAAAAGAGGGTGACTGCTTTTAATGAAATGTTATCAATGCTTTGATCAGTCAAATTAAAGATCCTACTCAGTGATTTACTTGGTTTTTTTTCTGAGCTTTTGAGGTCCAAATGAGTAACCAGAAGGAAAGCAAGCAACGGATTGGCTTAACATTTTATACTTAGTGTAGTTAACATTCAAACAGCTGAAGTTAACAGGGATTTATCCAGGTCATACATAATTTTCTAAGTACCTGTAGGAATAAATTTTATTCCTGTTGATATTAAAAAAAAAA
>NW_009968248.1:0-1492 GCF_000747805.2 Chaetura pelagica | reverse complement strand
TTCCTACCCTCAAGCAGATCAACACTCCTGTTCAACTTGGTGTGATCTGCAGACTTACTTAGGGTGCACTTGATCCCCTTGACCAGATAATTGATAAAGATATTAAAGAAAAAAGGCCCCAATACTGATTTCTGGGGAGCAACACTTGTAATCACATGATCTAGATAAATGTGAAATAGTAAGAATAACTTCAGTTACTTGATGCTTTTGATAAAAATTCAAGATATACCAAAACCTTGAAATACATTCAAAACATAGAATGCTATTTGAAGATAGTAAATTATGTGTAAAGACTGGTTACATATTTTCATAACAAAAGATCTCACAGGTAGGCTGAAAGAGAACTTGATTACATTATCCTCTTGCATTATGGCAATTAATTTCATATTTGTATGTTTGTTTGACAAACATTCACATATATGGCCCTCCCCCAAGTTTATATTAGTAATTACATGAGAGCATATAGTCACTTCAGTATGCAGATATGAAACCTACAAACTTAAATTGGAAATAAAATGTTAAAAAAGTGGTTCATATCTAAATTCCATCATTCGATATGATAATTGGCTTCAGTCCATTCACTTCACATGTGCCTCCCATTCCTTTCCCTCTATAATTACCTTCACTGTTTATTGCACACCAGCCATTTCCATATTACTAATCCACACTATTTCCATACGAGACAAAGGAAACACAGTAGCTGCTCTTGACCTATATTTCAGTAAAGTATTTAATATGATGTCCCAAGTGAAAAATATTAGCAAAATACTATAAGGTAGATCAAAAAACTATTACAACTAGTAAGTAAAAAGTGTGACAAAAAAAACCCTGACAAACATTTTGGCTTTGAAAAAGTTAAGATGATTTTATTCCTAAGGATCAATTTCGGACTCATCTTGTAAAACAGCCTTATCAATTATCTTATCAAACCTGCTTATGAAGCAAAGTCAGAAGATTTAACCAATACAGAAAAAGCCCAAGGTATATCATACAAAGGAACTATATATCCTTGGGGGCCCATGTAAAACAGACAAAATAAAGTTCAGTAGTGCAAGAAAAGCAAGGCTATAGAATTGCAAATTATTAACAAAAGCATCTGTTAGAGCTGAAAGATCATGAAACAGAAAATATGAAGGAACAAAATGTTTGGTGTTATATGATTAGGAAAGAGATGACCAAATGCAGTGCTGGGAAACATCAGGTATTACGATTTGACTTAAAGAAGCTCAGGAGATGTACAGAAGCATTGGTGTTGTCCAAGCTGTACTCCTGTCTAGTTCATTATGTGTATTCAAGGAATAGTACAGGAAACTGAAACTACATTCAGAGATGAGTTCCCCGAATGATCAAGAAAATGGATTCCTAGCACAAGCAAGATGACCCGAGTCTTATATTTTTACCCTAGCAAAACCAGAGTCAAGCACAAAAGCCAAAGGTTCATTTTGAAGGCAATCTGAAATCCCATAGTAGAAGCTCAAAGAACAAGTGGGTT
>NW_009968247.1:0-1494 GCF_000747805.2 Chaetura pelagica | reverse complement strand
GAATTAAAAGCATCCTAAACTGGGCTAAACCAACCTGCTGGTTTGAATTCAAGACTTGACCAGCAAGCCATGGAGATGAGTAAACATGCACACACTCAGTACTGCAGCCCTTTGGCCCTGCACTTGCACATGGGCTCTAGTTCTACAGGAGCTGTATCAGGAAAAAGTCACTCATGGCTTTCAATCCTTGAGGAATTAGAACTTCTCTGAATGCCCAACAAGAGCAGTTGCATTTCATGCTTGGTACACTCTCCAGTTGCTATAAGGCTGCCTCATGCCAGTAAAAAAAGACCTGTTTTTTACTATTCATGCCTTTGTACTTCCCAGTTGGGCTACTACAATGAAATGAAACTGTTTTAAGGTATCAGAATCCAGAGACTTCCAGGTTTTTTTGGAATGCTGGAGTACCCCTGTGATACAACAGGCTGGACACACATTTTGTTTCCTGATGCCAGCAGATCTTCCCAACCTTAACTCAGAACATGTTTTAGAACACCTACCTAAATCAAATAGCAAGACAAAAAATTACTAATAATTTAATTACTAATAATTACAATCTCCTGGCATGCTCAAAGTCTGCAATGATGATGAAGCTGAGTTCCAGAAAAATACAGTTTGGATGTCTCACTGAAATAGTTTCTGGAAAATTACTTTAAGATCAGACCTCACCTTTAACTGCAAACACACTATTTGTTTTGATCCTGTTTTCTGATAGAACACAGTAGGGCAAATATCCTAGTGACAACAGGAGGTGCTCAGGCAGGACAAAAAGTGGCATAACATACAAAAGCAAGCAGACTAGAAGTCATTCCAACCAGGCAAGTCAGGGAACTAATCATGAAACTACCTATCAATGCTACTTAAGCCATTCCCACTTTTATGCCATGGAGTGATTCCCTCAAAAATGAAAAATGCAAATAGCTTGTCAAGGTTTGTTTCAAAACTAACAAGCATATTAAGTGTCTCTCAAGACTGTTACTTGATATAGAAATTCAAGCAGTTAATGCTATTTCTCCAGAAACAAAAATATTAATTGCTCTCAATATCTAGTTCTCCCAAAGCTTAATTTCAGTTCCAGAACACAGCTCTGGCAAAGAAAGTGATCAAGTTCAGTTCTTCAAGTGTCCTCAACACCCAGGCCACAGGTAAATGGCAGCACATGCAGCTTCACTCCTCCTCATGCCATTTCACACACCTGTCTGGCTCCCCAGGTAAGTGAAAAAACAGTCATAAAACAGAACAGCAAAGAGGTCAGATGCCTTTGAATGCAGATGTCTTAAACTGAACTGCAGCTGTTTGTGTCACCTTCAGCCTGTTGGTGTCTGTATTTGTCAGGTAGAGTGGAAGAAAAGACCTTAAATCTTCCTATAGACTATAAAATGCCAAGGAAACCATTACAGCAGTTTCCTGTTATCTCAGCTAATGACAAATGTTCCTGCAAAAAATACACTAGATGAGATCAGGCTTCTCCTATGACTGTGAAGGGCCTGTTTG
>NW_009968246.1:0-1494 GCF_000747805.2 Chaetura pelagica | reverse complement strand
CAGGCATTTTGTTTAGTCTTATGTGGGGGGACAGAAGATGGAAGATGTTCCCTACATCTCCTCACTCTGCTCTTGCTTTATCTGAGGGTTAAATCTCGTCCTCTGGTAGATGGTAATAGCTCTGCTGCAGTGGCTCCTGCTTTTTTCTCACCCTGGTCTTTGTGACCTTCAGGAAGTATCCAAGACAGCTGATAGCTTTCCAGCTGTGAGCAATGGACATGCCATGTTCCTCTCTCACAACTGCTGGGCTCAGAAGAGTTTCTCACCCTCACTGTATCTCCAGAGCTGAGTGTCTTGGCTTTTCAGCTTTGTCCTTTTTTGTTTGTGAGGTTGCTGTTGTAATCTAACTTAGTGTCAATTCCTCCTCCTTCACAAGGATCTGATTATTCAGCGCTGATGGTGGTTTGTCATTCTGAAATCAGCATTTCAACTTTCCTGGTACCCTCTGAAGGCTCCCCAGCCCTTTGGGTCAGTCACCCTCAGCCGTGTTGCCTTCCATGTGTGTGCTCTCCCCAGTCCTTCACACTCAGGCACTCCTCAGAGTAAGCCTAACAGTCACCTGCACTGTTCCTCTCCCAGCAGATTGTCCTCAGTATGTTCCAGTTTGCCCTTTTGTCCCCAGAGCTGCTTCTCTGCACTACTGGGACTTTCTGTAGGTCTGAGTTTTCCGTTGTCCCTAGACCCTATATCCAGTGCCTATGTCCTTGAAGCACACAGTGTTGCTTGCTCTCTTCTGGAACAGACTGATACTTTCCTGGGTTCAATTTGAGTTCTCCCAGATGATCTGTTTCACCTAGTAAATCATAATTCTGGTAATCTATAAAGCCTTCCTGTTTACCTTGAGTTAGCATCTCCAGGGCATTTGGCAAACTGATGCAAGGTTCCTTGTTCTCCTCCTATGGCAACTGTGACTCCTCTGTATCCTCTTCCTGGATACTCTTCTCTGGACCTGTTGTGCTCCTGTTATAGCCACCCTTGCAAAGTTACCAGGCTGTTTTTTAGGAAGAAGGCTCTTCAGCTTTTTTGTGTGTGTGTGTCTTATTATTATTTGAATGTGGGAATTTTCTCCTTCCTGGTTTGTGGCATGGTATGAAGTGGCTAACTGATCTACATCACAGAGCAAGGATGACCTTGGATGTGTTCACTATTGGAGTGGTGTTAGATCTTCCAGAATTGTGAGCAAACTCAGCCAAACTACAGTCCTTCCACTATGTTGACCAGATGACCTTCAGGGTATTTGGGCCCTTCATATATATCTTCTTATTGCCCAAGAGGATATTGACACCCAGCTTGTTGCAATGAAGGCTCCTCCAAGTTCCTCTGGCAGGACACTTGATGTGGAGATGTCTACTTCACATAGCACAAGTAACTGTTACTGCTGGATGGCACAGCAGGGCTGTGGTGAAACCCTTTAACCAGGAAATCCTTCTAAAGCAAAGTAGAAGCCATTTTTAATTCATTGGTGGTCTTGGGTTTTATTCAGTTGAATGGTTA
>NW_009968245.1:0-1494 GCF_000747805.2 Chaetura pelagica | reverse complement strand
AAAAAAGAAAAAAAAGTGATTTTCTGGAGCTTTGTGGACCCATTTTGACCTCAGGTACTTCCTTTTGTCTGTCTCCCATTTGGCTTCATCAGAACCTGGCTGAACATGAGTTAGTAAAATTGTGCCTCTGGTCTGTGTTTGTCAAACTAAGGTACTAAATTAAACTTCTACATTCTTACTTGCATGTTTCTTACATAAAGAGCCTGATACATAAAGATTCTGGTTTGCCTCTGTAGTTCTTCAGCTTGTTGGGTTGTTGAAGTTGGGTTGTTGAGTTGTTAAACTATAAGAAAGATCAGGTCATGAGCTAGCAGCAGGGCTGTACATCAGCCTCAACCCCTCCAAAACTATCATGATGTTCTCAATGTCTCCCATGAGTAGAATTGCATTTATGGACTTGTCTGTGGTTCAAGTTATATGAGACTTCAAATGTTTCTGTTCAGATGTCCCTGGGCTTGCCTGTGGATGTCATCTTCCTCTTTGCAGGGATTCAGTCTACTTCAGTGATATGTAACCTGATGGAGGTTACTGCATGGGGGCAGGGAACAGCCCCATCTAAGCACAAGCTGACAATTTCCTCCTATCTGGGGAGCTACTTAAAGACAGCTATGATAGTTATATTCTCCTGCTCTAATTACTTTCTATTTTATTTCACTTCCTTCCCTCACTTTCCCACTAAGTATTGTGGAGGGACAATGCTACAGCTATCAATTCCTTTTTGCTCGTGTTAATGACTCCGCTCCTTCCTCAGGTGACTCTGTATCACAGTCATTAATGAAATGTCACAGACTAAGAACATATGGGGCTCTGTTCATTGCCAGGAAGCAAAGGTAGCAGTAGTACACCCTGGAGAGAAATTTTTCTTAAAAGTGAAGATGTTGTTCTCCATTCCCATGGTAAGAATCACTGGAGCGCACATGTGCAACTGCGTACAGCCTTTCCTTAGAGCACCCATCCCATTTGTAATCTGCTCTTGGCTATAAGCTTGGATTGCAGTGTACCAGTTTTAGTACTTATCCCATAGCAACAGACAGCTGAGTTTTTACATTACAAAATAGCTATCACTACAGCAGTGGTTTAGATGATGGTCAGGTACTGTCCATTGTGTGTGATCTTGAACAATGTCTAGTAGCCAGAATAAAAATCAGTCTGACATCTTGAAATAATCATGCAGCTAAATGGGCATGTTAAAATGAGCTATAACAAGTGAAGCATGCAGCAGAAGCAGGAGAAGAGAAAATATGTTTGCTCTCAGGCAAGCTTAATTACCTGGGCTACAGATTACTGTTAGATTTTAGAGGATAATGTCGTAAGTAAAGCTGAGGTAGTACTGCAAAATAGGGTGCTTAGGCTGCCTCTGAGAATTACTCCCTAGGTAGCTCTATCAGCTTTATCCCAAGAGACATAATGACCACACAGTCCCAAATTCAGTGACTCGTGTGCTCTTTATTGTTCATTCACTGTTAGAAGTAACTTGGGTATACAATTCTATTT
>NW_009968244.1:0-1494 GCF_000747805.2 Chaetura pelagica | reverse complement strand
AAAAAAAAAAAGAAAGCAAAGCAAAGGAAAGCAATACAAGCCTTCACCAAAGTAGGTATTTGACTGACTTGACTTTATTATTCCAAACAGAAGCTTTTGGAGAAAGTGAAACAATCAAATAATAAAGTCAACAGCACTAGAAAGCTTGGACAGAAAGATCTTTTGCATTAAGGATACAAATATTCAGGGATCTGCCATCTCAAGGAAGCTGGGAAAAGTCACAAGGAAAACTGCAAACTGAAGCTGGTGCATCATGAACATTCAAAGAACCCAGAAGTAACAGGGGAGTGAAAGCTGAGCAACAAAAAGCCATGTCTTGGATAGAAGTGTCAGGATAAAGTGAGAATAGTCTGTCAGGCTGTCATAAAGAGAGTCATGCAAGATCATAGGTATGACCCCAGCATATCTGCTATGGATTGACCTTTTCCTCTGCTTGAGATTAGGTCAGTAATGGTCCATGGATGAAGGGAGAATGGCTAAAGTAGCACCACAGAGGCAGCAGGGACTATTGAGCAGTATGAGGCAACTTACTACAGGATGAACCACAAGCTGGAAATATTTCAGCTACAAATGACATAGGGAGAAAAACACCTTCTGGATTATTCAGTGACAGGATGAGCAGGAGCTGCTTGTGGTGAGTACAATCTGGAGGAAGGTGAATGCAGTTTCAAGGTTGTCTCAGGGGAAACAATTCCAGCAACCATTTGGAGCTAAGTAGATACACCTGCAATGTAGTGATTCTTTTGTGGCCCAGTATCTTAACTGTGATACCCCAAGACAGCAACACCAAAAAGTATTTTCAAGCCTTGCGTGTGAGTAAATGAAAATCAATTGATCTCTTTGTGTGTGTGGTGAGAGCACTGAGGCCAAGGTTGGATCAGTCTCATTCTAAACCATCACAAGGGGTCAGAAACCCAGGACAGGATTCAAGCTGTGGATTAAACCATCTGAGTTTCATTTACTGAAGACTTCTTAGGCTAAAGAGTTAGAGAGCTCTCTCTGTAGTAGATACCTATACTTATCTACATTGACTAAACGTTAGTCCAGGGTCAGAATCAGTGGCCTAAATGGTGGTGTTTGGTGTCACCAGTACCCCAGGGTATCTTATTTTCCCTCATAAAGAGGGAAAAAGATGTGGTATGGCTAAGCATCATGCCTACAGATCCCTAATGGATCCTCAAGGGGATCTCAGATGGCACTTCACACATACATTTAGGTGACTGAACCACATCCTAAATGTTTCTATATTCTTTGGCTGAAAAATGAGTTTATGTACTTACAAGTAGACACTTCAAAATACACACCTGTATTCAGGTGTCTTAATCTGTCAGCTGAGTCCCATTCCTGGTCAGCATGATGGAAACTATCTTAGCAAAAGAGACCTACAAGTCTTCCAGAAAGAGGAATGGGAACAAGTTGAACACCAGAGGTGAAAATCTGTCATGGGTGCACTTGCTGGGGGAACCAAAAAAGGCTCTGACATTCATTTTTTTT
>NW_009968243.1:0-1493 GCF_000747805.2 Chaetura pelagica | reverse complement strand
TTTCCAAAAGCATTCCATGTACTGCACACCATCTATTCATTCCTGCATGCAGGGATTATGATGGAATATGATGCCTAACTCTATCTGTTCCTACAAGCCACTTATGATCTTAACAGAAAACACAGAAAGAGATCAGAAACAGCACCAAGAACCTGATAATTTGATGGGACCAGACAGCATCTCAGGTGCTCACAGTCAAAGACATGAGCACACCAACAAGTCAGGAGCTTGCTTAAGAACATGCAGTGTGGAAGAACAGGCAAAGGATAAGCACCATCCATCCACAGCAGGGTAGCCTAGCAATGGTGAACTCAGTCATAAGCCTTTAGCCAGACTGCTTCATTTCTCCCAGTGCCTCCTGTCAGATTTAGCTCATCACTCCTAGGAGAAAGCTCTCTTCACATGATGTAGGTAGGAAGCCTGTTGTGGTGCAGTCCTGATTATCTATAGCTTATCTGACCACAAAAGAAAACTCACCAAGTAATTCTTAAAACTAAATACTACCCGACCTGAAAGTGCTTTAGCTTCACAAAGTAACTTGCTTTTTTGCTTGTTCTACTGTGAATTGGCTTGTATCTGAAAACCTACTTGTAATTAAGTAAACCTATTACACTGCTTTTAATGTTGTATTGTTTCTTTGTACTCCCTGTCTCTCTCCATCTTCCTGATCTTTTCCTGTTCTTTTCAAAGCATTTCCAAGTCAGAGACTGTTCTTTTTGTATTCTTTGTTGTGTTGGACTGATTTTCCCTTTCTGTATTTTTCTGTATTTTTTGCATTTGTACAACTCATAGTGCAGAGATTTCAGTAATGAGTTTGAACATATTCCCTCATGGCCAGTTTTGTTTCCTGTTTCTGTTTTCTCTCCTTTATGCTGGAGCAAAGAAGGAAACCTCAAATGAGCTGTGTAGGAGTCCATTGATTAAGTGGAGTACCTTTCCATGCAGTAATTACCACTGCCTAAGCTATACTCCAGCACAGCAAATCATTTTTATTTCTGTACACTCTGCAACTTGAAGAAAGCAGCCCTAGTCATAGATAGACAGAATATGAATTGCCAGAAAAATACCAGGTTGTGTACAGATCATTTATAACCTAGCCAGCCCAGTGTTTGCAGAGGGTTTTGCCCACTAAATGTCTCATAAATCACGGGCTTCCTTTAAGAAGATAAGAATAATTTCAAAGAGGTAAGTGGGATTGGTCTGGATCATTATGTTTGCCCCCTAGGGCAGGGAGCTGAAAGTTTTAATTTTGTTTCATCAATCTAAGTCATCACCCAAGGCTGGAGTGTGATATTTGACTTCCACTACTAGCAAATTTAGATAAGTTCAGAACTGAACACTCTCCACAGAGGTCTTGAGTGATGCTCATTCAGAAATTTACATCACAAGACAACTTCCTGGGAGCAGAGCATTATAACCCTGCACCAAACACAACATGAGATCAAGGCCTGAAGCCACCAGCAGCAGAACCCCTGTCTTTCCTCTTGTCATAG
>NW_009968242.1:0-1492 GCF_000747805.2 Chaetura pelagica | reverse complement strand
GGCTGTTCCAGTGCCTGACCACTCTTTCAGCTGTCAAAGGAGACCTGTTTTAAGGATAATTAGATTGGTTTTCTGAGACAGTACTGGAAATTAGTAGCAATAGGACTTCTGACGAAATTTTGGCTGTGTTGAATCTATTATCATATTGCTATTGTTGTCAACAAGGCTATAGTAACACTGCTTTTTGTTGGACTGGCTGTCTTCTTTGCTAACTGCTAAAACCTAACTGCAATAATTGTAATTAAAAACTTAGTTTCTCAGGGCTACACGTTAAGGATTAATTAATATATTTACAAATAGAAAACACATATTGTAACATGGTAACTCATAGTTTTTTGACAGTGTTTGAGAAAACCAGACACTGCTGCAGTGATTATTACTGATTGATTATTTTGAAGGTGGGGGCTTTCATTACTAATGTTTTCTTGAATGTATCTTGAATATATCTTAGTCATATATAGTTAAACATTCTGCTTTCAAAATACAATACAATACATTTGCAGAGATGGCTGTTACCTCATAACTGCTCTGTGCTCTAAGTATGTGGCAAATGATGTAGCTTCCACACGTTTATAAATGTATTTATTAGTCCCTGTAAGACATTGATAGGTAATCCTTGTAAAAGATGGAAACAACTTGGTCTTTGGTTCCTATTATGTCACCTTCTAATACAGCAACATGCCGAGAAACACAAACAATAAAGCTTGTTATTTAGAAGGCTGTGCCAAGCTGTGTAATACTTCTGTAGCTTGTGGATACCATTTATTAATTCTATTATTAAAGCAGTGTCCTCTTCCTGACAGATGAATAACTTCTTATTTTTGGAAATCTTTGCTGTGTTCAGTTGATTTGCAGCATTACCTAAAAAGGAATGCAAGTCAGACATATAGCAAACATCAAATCGGTGTGTATAACCAGGAAAATGATAGTCCTCATTTGAAGATACCTTTAAATAATTAACCTGATAGAAAGTTATTCACTCTGCTTAATTATAGAGGAAACAAAAAATCAGTGGAGCAAGCCTGTTTATTGACTCCCTCTTGGTTCAATATGGGGCAGAATTTTGACTTTTTGCTATAAAATGTTATTTAATGCAAACTACTGCATTGTCTTAAATAAACCCAGTACAGGTTAGAATCACTGATATAAAATTAGATTTCAACAATTCATGTGCTTTTTATTCAGCAAAGGGTATCCCAAATTTGCATATTCAGTTATAGAGCAAACAGAACATTCAATGATACATTTTTCCTTAAAATTTACTAATTGGCTTTATGATATTTAATATATAATATTTAAACTTAAGCTGATGAGGCATGCTGTAGGCCATCTTTGCTCTAGCTCCATGGGGGTGGTGTAATCATCCTAAAACTGGATTGCAGCTGTTTTAGTGCCACAGAGCATTCCACATACAGGTGTTTTTCTTGGATAAATGGTCAGAAGCTGATTTGGCAGCAATATGGCACGCGGCAGCGCAGAAGAGAGAGCGGCA
>NW_009968241.1:0-1491 GCF_000747805.2 Chaetura pelagica | reverse complement strand
TTTTTTTTTTTAAATGCCTGCATACTTGCCACATCCCTAACCAAAAATATCATGATGATACAATGGAAAGTTGATACAATATTAATAAAGCATTAAAAAAATGCCTTCAGGAAATTACTTCAGTACTGATGAATAAAATCTATAAATAAATGTTAATTCCATTACACAACATGGCGAATTCCCAGAAATGCTGCATTTGGTGCCGAAGAAGAAACAATCCAAGCGTTATCAAGAACTAATGTAATTCAGCATAAGTAAAGATGCTTCAGGCTAATATTTTATACAATACTAACTTCATTCAATACTATTCCAGTTTGCTACTGGCTAAGTCTATAGATAAATCAGTACTTCAACATATCCACCAATTATTGTCTTCCTATAGTTGTTGAAACCTCATCTGTTCCTTAAAACACAGGAAAGATAGTGTCTTTTTCCAATATGAGAAAGCTTCAGAGGTAAAAACACATTTATTCTGGTACAGTTGTTAGTTCTAAAATGGCAATTAAACACCTTCTTCTGAAACAAAGGCTCATTAGAACAAATATAATGGAATATCTTCCTCTTGTCAAATCCAATCAGAGCAAGCAACAGGTTTTAAGGCTACAGCTGATGTCCGATCAGTCAAAAGATGTTCAGTTTTCCAGAAATAGCTGATAGTGTACTATTGTGAACATAACAATTCTGTATCAACAAAGTACTTCCACAATTTCTTACCTGTCACATGTCTACTGAATCCAGTCACCTCTGCTTAGGAATGAACTTGCCCTGCCAAATTATTGAATATAGCAGCATACACAGTGATATATTTGTAACAGAGAATTTCACCGGGAGAATAAAAAATACTTGCAACTTTTTTTCCCATGCTCTCCAGTAACCTATATGCAAATACAAGAAGGACAAGTTACATCTGCCAGAAGGGAACAAATGCTACATACTACAGCAGGTCTTGCATGAAGAGTGCCCAGTCCTTCTTTCCCCAACACAATTTTTATGTTTATTTCCAAAGTATTTATATTGTAGTAGTGAGTAGAATTAAACATAGAGAAGTGACTTGATCTGACAGTGGTAAAGGAAGCATAACCTCCCCATGGAAGCTGTTTTAACACCTAGTCTCTGAATTGCCTGGGAGCTGAATTTGTTTGCCTCTGCATTTCTGCTAACCAAAGAAACATTTTCATGTTGACAGCTCACCAGAGTTTTAACTATCATCTTTTAACCCAGAGTGGCAAGGACAATCTTGTTCTCCAGAGGTGTCCTGGTGCCTAGCTCAATGGGACACTTCTCCATGTCTCTGCCTCCTAGAAACTGTAATACCCAATTAATAGCAATAAATAGCAATAGATGACCCTAATCAGTGCCCTGTGTCTACTAACATTTCTACATTTTCTACCACCAGTAGAGCTGAAATTGAGCCAGTAATTGTGGGAAATTTTAGGAAAGTATGTCAAACATAGACAAGATAATAATGTCTGTCGCCCTTTTTTTTTTTTT
>NW_009968240.1:0-1491 GCF_000747805.2 Chaetura pelagica | reverse complement strand
TTTTTTTCCTACCATGTTCTTCCTCTAAACAATGTTTCTGTCTTCTAGCAACACCCTAATAATGTTTTCTGTCCCCAGGTACCAACCTGAACTTTCTGAAATCAAATGTTTTCTGAAGAACCGAGACATTTAATCTGATGAAGTCTACAGCAACCCAGTCATAGCCGACCAGGGGGTACACAGGTATCAAAAGCAAAATTAATAACCAGAAATTAGCTTCTGACTGGAAACATAGAAGATGCCACAACCACGCAAGCATCTGGTAACTTATGCTGGAATAAGGATTGTAAGATAACAACAATTTACCATTCCAGCACAGGGGAACATGTGGAGGGGTTTTGCAATTTGGGTGGGGGGAAAGACTGCTGTGCAGGAAGCAATCCCATTATGACTCAGAGAGTCCTAATACCTGTGAGGACAAAAATAGAAGTAAAAGATGAAGAAATGGTTTATTACATAGCAAGGAAAAGCTATCCTTTAAATAGATTATAGCAAAATAAGGAACAACTGAAGCACAATTATAGATGCCCACAGTTACTGCCAGAAGAGAGGTTTAAAGATGCTTTTGGTCTTACTGAGCATGGCAGGTCTTATTGTAGAACATGAATTACTGTAATGTACATGAAAAATTTATATTTCAAAACCACTCCAGCAAACCAAGCTAGCTAGCTTTCCTCTGTTTTCATTTGCTACATCATTGCCACCAATGGGAAGAAGCTGTGAATGCCTTCTTCAACCTGTCCCTTTCTGCAGCAAGGTATAAACGTCTTTATTACTAGAAAGTGTCTTCTGCTCTAATCTGTACCTCAGGAGAAATCATAGTTCAGGCTTCATGGGATATCATAGGTGCTCTTATTATGGTCGTGGGTAATAACTGATAAGGTTTTTAAAAAAAAACATCCATACAAGGAATGGCCTTGGGAAGTTAGTAATATTTCTAGGAAATCAAGGGAATTAATCCATATTTGGGGCCAAATAATGAGATTTGAAAATATTTCTACTCATCTCTGTGGTGTGGATTGATGGCAAATTTTATGTTTAATAACAAACACACTAAACATTTCATGGGACCAGGAAATCCCATAAACACAGCTTTAGCTTTCACTTGAAGAGCACTCTTAGAGAGGAATAAACTTGTAAGCTAAGATCCCTGACTGACAGCAGGTGGGAAGCTTCAAAGGGAATACAAAAAAGATCTTGATTCTTCTTGTCTTCTGTACAAAATTCCCTTGTGGGCTAGTACTGTTTCTACTCATCCAAAAACCAAGCAAACAAAAAATGACTTAGAAGAACATAGACGTGTAACTGAGATTTGAGTATGCATGTCCAGGATAAGTGTTCTGATTTGGGGAAAAGAGTTAAATGAGAAAAAAGGTACAGGTCATGCTGACATTAAAGAACTGAAAAAGGCAGTTAAACCCTTATAATTGAAGCTTGGAAAAGATACTAAAGTGAAGAAGAAATTGTGCACACTGATCAGGTCAGGTAAAT
>NW_009968239.1:0-1490 GCF_000747805.2 Chaetura pelagica | reverse complement strand
TTTTTTTGTGTGTATGCTTATGATTAGGATTTTTATTTAATTGAGGTCTTTGTACTGCTTCTAGCAATAATGTACCCAAATGTCTTCATGCTTTTATTTTATTGGGGAAAAAAATATCAGATTTAGGGGAAAATCTCTGAAAAACCCTCCCTCTCTGTCAAAGGATTACTCCAGAAGGACAAGATGTTTGTGAGGAAGATGTCCAGTGTGCTCTTTAAAGTAACAATATCAAATATTTTCTTCCTTTTCTTTCAGATCAAGTGCAGTTGGCAACGTGTATATGGAGTTATTGATGAGGGAAGAAAAGTGTTGATGTCGCATGTTGTACTTGTTCAGCATCACACAGTGATGGTAACAGATCAGAATGCAAAGCTTTTTTTGAGTTTGCTGATGAGGCACTTTGCCAGATACCAGTTCTGTGTTATCAAGGAGAAGATCTCTGCATATGTCCTGTATCTGTGTGCACATGCCCTGTTCTGAGCATATATACACCCTAACCTAAGTGCCACTATGGGGATAAAGACTGGATGAACACTTGGTTTTACTTAGGATACTGCTTCTTACAAGGTCCTGACAGCAAGCTGGCATAACTCCAGAATGCAGAAGCACAAGAACATCAGTTAAGCATGGGAGGGGTAGTATTTTATAATCATAGACAAATAATCAAGATAGATACTGTTTATGGTTCTGGATTGTTTAAAAATCACAGTGTCCGGAAAAGAATAATTGAAGACAGCCTTCCTTGTTAAGACAAAGCAAACTAAGTCAGTTCATTTGACAAAAGGTAAACTGGGTTCTCTCTACATGTGGAAGGGTTTCTGACAGAAGATAGGGGAAAAGTTGGAGACAGATGCAATGCAAAAAATGGTATCTATATATATTTTAATAATTTATCCTATCATAAAAAAATGTACAGGGAACTGATGGGATCTTTAGCACTTCACATTAAATCAAGGCAGGCATCTTTCTAGAAAACATGCCATAGCTTATCAGAAGATCTATGTTTAATGCAGACACTAAATGTAATGCAGAAGTTAAGAAGTGCTTACACAGTGCACAGAGATGGACCAGGTGATCATGATAATCTCATTGTATACTCAATTGTATAAAAGTGCATAGGAGTCTGCAAAAATTATCAGCCTTGTCTGGTAAGAGAATGCAAAAGTGCTACATGGTACAGAGTATTCCAACTACCACTTCCCTGAAAGAGTTTTGAAATCCTTTTTCGATGTTATCTGCGGAACTGTAAAAAGAGAAAATGACCTCTGTTCCTAAATAAGCTGACATTACACACTACAGGACATGCAAAAAAACAAAGTAACCCTCAGAGTTTTCATAAAAACTTCTTGCCCCTAATAGAGTTGACTGTGTTGAGTTGTCTTGTTTTGACCTGAGCTGCTGGACTTTGAATGCCACTATCTTTTAGCAGGAAGGAAAACTGATGACAGAGCAAGTTATTTTCCTGACAAGATCATGTGTGGTTTTTTTTT
>NW_009968238.1:0-1491 GCF_000747805.2 Chaetura pelagica | reverse complement strand
GTTTTGGTGCAGGGTGGAAGCTAAACTAGCTGAAAATTCTCTATCTGAAATTAAAAGTAACAATATTGTAAGACAAGGTGGTACCCTGGTACCTGAATGTGTATGTAAGTAGCCAAACAGATACCAATAGTACTTGAGCATTTTGTTTATAGCATAGAGCTAGTTTCCCACATTATCTGGATTTAGGGATCTGCCTCCTGTTGTGAGCTCTTGGAGCAATTCAAGGAGCCAGGAAAAACTAGTTAATCATCTAAGCACAAATGTGCTCTTCCCCAGTGATATTTCCTCATGCTGGGAAGGTCTTCCCATTCTTTAGCATCGGTGCCTCACCCCTACATCTCTCCTGAAGTGTGGGATAGCTGGGAATGAAAAAGGCAGTCTGATCTGTGTTTATACTCTTTATTACCATCAATCACAACTGATTACTGTCCAGTGATGTAAACAGGCTCAGTCTTGAGCTGTTACAGGTGAAAAAAATTGCAATGAACTACATAGAGAATTTAAAACAGGAATCTGTGAAATATACAGGCTTGGAAAATCTAACAGTAAAGCAGAATATGTTCAGTGCCAGTGTGAAAGCTTTGCAATGTAACTCCCAGTCAGTACTCCATATTTTGCAGAAGTAGTGGGCACTCTGTTAATTTTCTTTCTTGTTGCTACTGGCTCACTGTGGTTTACATGGATGCCTTGTGGCATGATGGTGGGTGTAGCTTTAGACAAACAGCTTGTGCTCTCTGCCTTCATTTCCCCAGTGATACAAAAGGCATAATATTTCCATTCATATTTGCAGGGCTGTCCTGAGGCTTCACTAGTGAACAGCTGAAAAGCACTATGTCTACACTAAATACAACTACTGTGTAATTTCCAAAAAGTGCAACTATTTGTGCTTACCCTGTATTCCATTCTCCTACACAGTTGAACTGTGTGATCTGCATTACTTGGAGTTCTAAGTCTCAAATAGCATTTGACATAGACCTTTGTTTCCCTTTTATTTCTCCCCCTTACCAAAACATATTCCTTTTGATTTTTAATTTGGGGTTAAAAATTTTAAGTGCTAAATTCTGGGAATTGGATAGCAAATTCAATTTGCTGTTGGATCCTTGCTGCCTCCTGGTGGAGAATTAACGATCACTTCACTGAGGTTGTCTTTGGGAAGAGTTATGGCAAAAACACTGTTTTGGTATTAACATTTTTAAAATGTGTGTTTTGGAACACAGTTCTCACTGGAATGTAATGAAGTGATCTTGAAAATGAAGACTTTCATCGTTTGTCTGCATTGATGACCAGTGTGTGTTCATGTTTTCTTCTGTCTAAGCTGGAGCCTGAAATAAGTAGTTATGTCCTTCACAACAACTTCTGGGTTTTTTTCCAAAAGAGGATAAAACAACTTCCTCATCTAACTGTCAAGAGCAGCAGAACGTTCTCTACAGAGGAGGCAACTGCCAAAATTGTGTCTCTCAGATACTAAATGATCTTCCTAAATTATACTGA
>NW_009968237.1:0-1488 GCF_000747805.2 Chaetura pelagica | reverse complement strand
CTGTGACCCCCCCGTAGGAGGCTGAGTTAGGGATGGGACAGAATCACTTTGGATAATCCTTTCCAATCCAAACCAATCTGTGATCCTGGCACCCTAGGTTAGCAGCCAGGAAGAAGCAGCAGCACAGACAGGGTCTGTTCCTCTGGTCAAGGAAAGAACCCTAGATATGCTGGGCTTGCTAATGTAGATGTCACAGAAAATCTAGAAACTTACACTGCACAGATGGATGATCTGTCTGGACATGAAGTAGATAAAAGCCTTTTGTTGACTTTTTTTGAGCTTTGCTGAGAACCAGGATACATTTGTTCATGTCCAAAGCCAGGCTAAGTTGGGTAAGTTTCATCTAGGTCCAGGGTTGTAAGTCCACACGATCCTGATCTAGATCCAAATGCTTGCCATCCTAGCTTTTTGCATTGTGTGCCATTTGTGTGCTAGATTTTCCCCTTTGCAGCAAGCTGTTTCATGTGAGTAACTAAAACCACACAGAAGTCTTCACCAAGGCATCATTTAGAAGTTTTATTCTACTGATCACTGCCTTAATAACCCCTTGTGGCATCAGGACGTGAATAGAAAGTCTCAGATGTTTCAGCTGCCTTCATACTAGTACCAGACAAGACTAATTTGTGGATCACTGACCATATTCCAATAATAACTCAAGGAGATGGAATAGCAGAGCTATGGAGTATTTGTACTTAAAAAAAAATAATAATCCATTAACTTAAAAAGAAAAATCTATTGTATAGCAATTCCCTAGTGGTTCTGCAGACAAATGTATGGATTGACTGTGAATTAACACTAACAGGATCTCTAATTGACTTATAGTTCTATTTTGCCATAAACATTAGCATTAATGAATGTTTATGGGGTACAAGACACTAGAGATGGCCTATGTGTTATTTTTTGTGAGCTACATTTCTTCTGTGACCCCACAAACCACAATTGGTGTCTAATTCCTTGCTTTCTTTTGTTAGGCTGATGCAATGGTAACTGGAACAACAATTAGAGTATTAAGGACTCACAAAGCAAATGCCTCTTCAGTGTCTTGCCTACCCAGACAAAATTCAGTAAATGGCCCAATTACATTTCAGAGAATTTCTGCAAAGAAGGTCTGTGGGGGTAGCTCTGTGATGTGGTGATTAGGCAGAGTGTGTTCAGCTGGAAGTCACAGCTCATGTAAAGTTCAGGTCAGCAGCAGATGAAGGGAGACCCAGTCCTTGGTCTGACTTTCAGGGAAAGGAATAACTGTGTGGCCACAAACAAGCAGTGTGATGATTCTAGCTCAGCTTCACTGTGTCCTACACCCTTTCCCAGTGTATGGCTGATGTGAGTCATGGGCTGAAGGTATCTACTCCCTTCCAACCATTGTAGCAGGAGGTGATCTTGGCCATCTGAGGTGAGGGGAGACTTTCTCACTCTCTACTACTCCCTGAGAGGAGGCTGGAGTGAGGTGGAGCTTAGTCTCTTCTCCCAAGGAACAAGCAACAGAAC
>NW_009968236.1:0-1490 GCF_000747805.2 Chaetura pelagica | reverse complement strand
TTTTTTTTTTAGCAATTGTAGGACTGTCTGAAGCAGAGGTCTTGGCCGTAATGGGAGATTTTAATCATGCAGCTCTTGGGAAGCTCTTGCACATAACAGAATAGCAGGCACTGTCCACAGACAGGCAAAAAGATACCTCCTTCCTGAGGCATCTTTCACTTTCTTCCCACCTCTTTATTTCTACCCTGGCCATCTTTAGGAAGGGCTCCAGCATGGAACCCAGGTTGCTCATTGTGTTGCCAGCAACGACATCTGAGGCAGTTTAATACATTCGGAGTGTGGGATAAGGAGTGGAAAAAGATGCTACCTTTTCAAGCTTCTGCTGCTACTGAACAAGTTCGTGTCTGACTTCTCCTTTCCACATCCTTTAGCTCTCTCCAAAGTTGCTCTGAAATGCAAGTCTGTACATGTCACAGCAATTCCCAAGCATGGGAATTTCCTTAGGATTTTTCTCAGGGAGTGAACATGTATATCTGAGGGTGCTGAAGACTCTGTGATGAAACTTGTCCTTTGCTAAGTCTGTTGCGGCTTTTTTTGTCAGAGGACAATAAAGGTGAAGAACTAATGCAGGGCCACAGTCTTCTGTAGTCATGAAAAGAAAGGAAGGAGAGGGTGGACAACCACAGTCAAAGCAGCTTAGTGTCAGGGAGGTTGGTGCTTGTCCCACCGCAGGACAGAGGTACTACTCCTACTCTTGCATGTGAGTTTGTATGTTACACTGCATATGTTGCTGTTGGGAAACGTTTTAAGGCAGATTTCTCCAGTCTGCATCAGGTGAAATGGGTGAATAGTGACTAGATGTGAATGTCCTATGCCTGTTTATTTACCAATTAAGGCCCTCAGTTAGCTTTTTAATCTTGTAACAGATGCAATGAGTGGCTGGATGCCCCCTTGGTGCACTGTCTCTGGAACAGAGTCCCTCACGGTTCTCTTCTTCACCTAGGATCTGTGCAACATTTGCAGTGTATTTACTGACAGCCTGTTTGATCTGTCAGGAGATGCTGTTGGCTGGTGACCAGCTGAGGTTCAGGGTTGCCTGGAATGACCCAAGACCAGGAAACAGAGGGCAGTATGACTGGGACAATCATGGAGGTAGGTAAGGGCATGATGTTTGTCAGAGTGAGGTGGTCCCCAAAGGAGGACACAGATTGCTGATGTGACTGTAGACCTCATTTAGCTGACTCATAAAGCCAGAGTGTTGTTGGATGATTTAGACTTCTGAGTTTGGCTTCATGTGACTGCTGCAGTTACAAGATTACACTGCTTCTGAGAAAGGTGTCTGCAACAAGGGGACACTCTCTAGCTCCCATAAACTTATCTGCATTATTCTTATCAGGCTTTCTACCCCACCTGCCTATTTTCAGACAACTTTTCCAATATGATCTAGAAATTCAGCTGTTTCTGCCCCCTATGCCCTAACAAAGTTCCTAATCTTGTTTCCATTCAGTATCTGGAGATACCTGGAAGTGTTCAAGACTAGGTTGGATGGG
>NW_009968235.1:0-1489 GCF_000747805.2 Chaetura pelagica | reverse complement strand
TTTTTTTTTCCTGCTAAAAAGGATTGTTTGAAAAAATGAAGGCTCTTTAACTGAATCATTTCTCTCCACTAAAAGGATAGCGATGAGTTTTACTTACCTGTTTGTCATTGCCACTTAATTTCAGTCTGAGAAACACCATTTGGAGGTGTGGTTGTTCCTTTGGACTCCACACCCCTCTCCCTTCATCCTTTCCAAACGTTGTAGTTTTCTGTCACTAGTTCTATGGAACTAAGTAGAGCAAGATCTTTGTGATTGAAATCCTAACTAGTGTTATACTCTCAATGTTACACAACTAACACAAAAGTCAGGTTAGCATCTTGACTTCCTGCACCCATATATTGCATTATAATATGCCAGGGTACAAGATACATAGCAGAGATGTGTACCAAAACTATGTTAAGACAGATAAAAGAATATGAGTGTGAAATGGATTAAAATTGCAAAGAAAGCTACACAGAAGCTTTCTGTGGGTTTATGCAAGTTTTCCATATATGCAAAGGATATATGTGTAGACATAGAAAAAGGAAGAGTATATACAAGAGTAAGGTTCACAGAACTGTTTAGAAATTGTCTGTCTTTGTATGGAAACTAAGGTGCCGAAGACTCTTGTTACATCTCAGAATCAGGCTCTTTATCACTCTCATTTCCAAGTGGATTTTAAAAAGCCTTCATTAAACATTCATGTTTTAGTATTTTAACTTCAAGCATTAAGATCTGGATTTTCTGGGTACAAAGCATTGTTTAGTCCTAGTCTTTTTGGAGAAAAACAGTAAATGCCTTCATAGATCAAACCCATAATTTGGAAATAGATAATTAAGTATATGCATATTTTTTAGTTTAAAGTCTGTTCTGGTTTCACAAACTAAAAAATACGGTTTCACACATTTAGAAACTGCAAAAGACATTCAAACTAAAATATAAGTCAACTAGCATTATCTGGACAGTACATACATTGTATTTATAATTATTCTACTGTATATTTCAATGCTTTTTCATTAAATGTTTTGTTAGCTTTGTGGTTTTACATGTATGAAAGGTAAGCCCTGCCCCTTAGAAACAGCTTGTAAATAATAGGTTAGGGCCATCAAAATATATTCAGCATTATTTGGAACACAATCAAAATGTCCTGGTTTTACTCTTTTGTTCTCCCCTTGATATTTACAGTGTTATTTAAACCTTTATTCCATGTTCTCTAGACTGGTGGCCATGGTTTAATTTGTGAAATGTCAATAGTAGAACTACGTGAACGCCTTGCTCTGCTCAGAGAAGCACAGAAGGCAGCAGAGGAAGAGAAGAGAGACCAGATAATTCATGAAAAACAAGCTAAGGAACAACTTCTTCTAGACAAACTGGACCAGATTTCTGTGTTCAGAGCAGAACTCGGACGAGCAGCTGCTTTAAAGTCAGTATAAAACAGCATGTGACATTTAAGACATTGCAACTTTGTTAATATTTTGCTAGCCCCTTGAGGAGGAAAACAAGTAGAGAG
>NW_009968234.1:0-1489 GCF_000747805.2 Chaetura pelagica | reverse complement strand
AAAGTCACTGTAAAACTCCAATGCAATAGATACAAATTAGTTCAGGTTAATACAAATGAGAGATTAATTAGTAATAGGTCATGCTGATACAGTCTGGCAATTAAAACAGTATGAATCTTGGGAGTTTGCACTGCTTTCACTGGATTTACTGAAAGCAGATCTCATTAAAAGACTTCAGCTATTACTCCAAATCAAGTCCTGAGAGTCTGTAGCCAGGCCAAAGGGTCAGACATTTAACAACAGAATGAGTGACTATTATGTGTAAACCACAAATTTACAGAAGTTTCTGCACAGTACAATACCACAGATAACTTGTAACATATCTTAGTGACAAAATGCAGCCTTTCTTTGTTGCTGGTGAGTGCTACATGCACTGCATTTCTACAGCAAATGCAAGAGAGCCCAAGATAACTCAGCTCTTACAGGCTTCCTCCCCCATCCTTAGTGTCCTGGGTATATCGCCCAACACTCCCACAGCTGCCAGATTAGACTGTGCCTTCCCACTTGGGTAAAGGCTACTTCATCGTGACTGTAGTAGGGCTGGTATCTTAAGTAAGTCACTGGAAGTTTCAGCTACATATGGTGTACATGCTGTTTTGCCAAAGGCACATTTGATTGTATGGTCTCAGTAGCTGGGGCTGAGCTGGATAATGACTGGGTAGGAGTGCTCCCTGACCTTGGAATGTAAATTGGAGCTTAGAACATTCCAAAACCTGATTTACCCTCAAAAAAAACTATGTCCCTGCTCTTTTTAACAGTCGGTTAAACAACTTGTCTCTGGTAGCTTTTCGGTTAGTGGTAGAATTCCTAAATAGAGGTGGGTTTTTACTGCAGGCTTTCTCAGTTTCTCACAATTATATTAGTCAGAGGGTTTGGTTTCCTGCATTGTAAGGATTGAATAATAACAGGTTAGGAATCCGGAACACATGCACTCAGAAAATAGGGCGTATAGATGCAGATGTTTGGTTGATATTTATCTTTAGTATTAGAAGAGAGTGAATCCAGTGATACAGTGCACTGGTCATGGCATATCTCTGAGAAAGAACTGAATGCTGAAGAATTTGCACCCAAAGAAGATCCGTATGTTGTGCCTAAGGCATTGAAATTGAAGCAATTGGTCTTATCTCTGCATCAAATCTCTCTCTTTGTTTTACACAACTCAGTGCTATCTGGCTTTGTGCATCTCCAAAGATAAACCAGCCAGGTGATCCAAACAATGACCACGCTGACAACAGACACAGAATGCCTGAGCTTGAGTTGTCCCGAATTTTGTCCCACAAAAGTAAAGGTAAGAGGGACCAGAATCTGGATAGTTTTACCACAGACACAAAATAGTATATATGATATACATGGACACATCATGTGCCTTATTTCTGTTACGGTTGTACCACTCCACTTTCTCAGTCAATCCTATCCTTCTCCCCCTCCCCATCTTGAAAAATTATGTGAATATATGAGATTCTGTATTTAGTCCTCTCCTTGGCCACTA
>NW_009968233.1:0-1488 GCF_000747805.2 Chaetura pelagica | reverse complement strand
GCAGAGCACAGGTAGGAAGTTCATTTGCAGCTATATCTGATGGCTGCTACATAGTTCCACCTCTGGTTGTGCTCAGTCTGGAGTGGGTTCCTTTTGCTGCTATGGCCATCCCAGCTGGGTGAGAGCTGGAGAAAATGTGGCAGTGTTTGGAATTTCTCCACACATTATGCCTGACTGAGCCCTTAGTGTTCCTTGAAGCCTCTGTCTGCTTGAAATGATTAGAAAATCAACTGGGCATTTTCATGTCAGAAATCTAGTGCTCTTGCCCAGCCCTAGGAAATAGTTGATGTATTTAGTTTCATCAGCTTTCTACAAAAAGCATTTTACAGTTTCTGTGGATGTTCATCTGTTTTGTTGGGCATCTCAAGTTTATCATAGGGTGATGGAGGGTATGTTCTCTAGCCTGTGTCATGTGAATTTATATAAAGAATATATTTTGAGGATTCTTTCAGGTGAAGTGGCAATGCCAATGTTGTCTGCAGTAACTGAGACAATCCTTCTTGTCCTATACCTGTTTGTTTTTCATGCTTGACAGTAATAGTAGCTCTGACCCAGCCATGTTTCCCAAGCATACCCCCAGTTATCTGTGGCCAGACATAAACTGCATAGTGCAGAAACACTTCTCAGCTTCTGGGTATACTCTTGCTTTTAGACTTGGCTCTTCATGGTCTGAACAGTCATTCTTATATGCTTATTAGCTCTAAGAATTGAGGTCTTCTCTTGCTGAGAAATACTCTCACTGAGGAAAGCTTCCTTTAGGTGATATTTTCTTTAGGGAAAAAAATAAAAAAGAAATAAAATGTTATGGTTGAATTTGAAGAGTGTGTTTCTGGGACTGAGCTGTTCTGGTGCCATTCAGCTGCAGTCCTTAAAGCTCCTGTTCTTTCCTACAGCCTAGCTTATGGATTGGCTAAAGTCTTCAGTGCTTGCCATGGTGACACACATTTCCTGTGGTGCTCCTAGTCCTGTAGAACAGAAATAAGCTCTAGTAGTGCCTTACACAGAAAAGAGAGTGTAACAAGAGGCCATATCAAGGTCACATGGAGAAGTTTGAAGTTCTACTGCTTAGATTTTGAGTGCTTAACTCAAAAGTGTGGTTTTGTTTCATTTCCTCAGCTTTTATTATGATGATTTGTATCATAATAAAATACTGCAGTTCCACAGTGCAGTGTTACGCAGCCATGGCTTGCTGGGTTAACAGCACAGTCCTTGGCTTGTCATAGATGAGGAATGGGGAGATTCTGGAAAAGCAGACCCGATTCCTGGTTCAGGGGATGTATGATGTTGGGATCCTCATAGCTAGTTTTCCCCCAATTGTTCTTTCAAGCTGGTGCAATTTTCGGAGCAGTCTTCCCTCCCTGTCCCTTGATTTCTCCTCATTACCCTAAGCTTGTTCAGTTCACCCATTTTTCTACTCTTTTGAGTCTTCCCATTAGAACTGATTGCACCAGATATCTTAGAATCACAGAATGGTTTGGGTTAGAAGGG
>NW_009968232.1:0-1488 GCF_000747805.2 Chaetura pelagica | reverse complement strand
AAAAAAACAGCTGCTATTTGGAATAGAAAACAAAAGGATCCAAAGAAGGATCCAAATATCAGCAACATATTTAGATTTAAACTTTTTCGATACACTTATTATTTTCAGAATTTAATTTTGCACAATATTTGGATGATTTTTTGGGTTTGTCCCCACTTCATTTAATATGAATATTTAATATGATCTTTTCTATGTAAAAATATTTCAATCCTGACATTTTCAATGGAATGGAAAATCCATTTGACAATTGACTTTAATTTGTATGCTTTTGAATTGTTGTATCAGCTTTTGGCTTCTTGTTCATAATGTCACTTAGTGGTGGCACTCTTCGTTCTTAAAAGAACAACTATTACAAATACACAGTACTTTTAAAATACTAAAGGGTAGATAAGCACTGTCTGTGTTCCCTTACACAAACTAACTGCAGAAATAGGATACAGAGATGAAGCAAAAAAACATCTAGAAGATTTCTCTATGGGAAACTCTTGTCCATTTGCACTTGCTTTGCTCACTTCTTTAGTATTACCAGCCTAAAGAAGTCAGCATCCTAGGAAATTACTATTGGTATCAGGCTGACTAACATCAAACTGCTACAATACAGATTAAGAGCCTGATGCAATTTCATCTTGAAAATGACTAAGTCAGGACTTGGAGTGATTGCTCTGGAAAGCAGAGGTTCAGCTAAAACTAGCTACGGTTGCCAGTAATGTATTGATTTAGCATGTCAGCTAGAGCATCGATTATCTACTGTCTGATTCAGCCCTCTGATTTCTATCTACTGAAAGCACAGAAAAGCCTTTCTCATGAAAAATATTTCAGCTCTTCTGCCTCCTCCCACCAAGAAAGCCCCCTACAAGTTCAAGGAACCCTTCACCATAGTCAGAGCCACTTCAAACAAGCAGAGCTTAATGTTTGCGAAATAAGGTTTCCAGCAAGGGTTGCACATATTAATAAGGTCAATTGAGGGCACACCTGCAAATGCAAGGGTATTGACTACAGGCAAGTTAACCTCTCTGGGCATGATCTAACCCGTCTAATCCACTGCCCTTTTCCCCCTTAGTAATAAGCCAGCTGGACTCCTAAAGGAATTTGTTTTAATTCCTTTTGCATTATGGACTTTTACCTCCTGATGTTACTATATGCTAGATTTGCCAAACATGAGCATGGTAGTTAGATCATTTTTAATAGCTAATTGTATTTCTTGTGCTAATGAATTATTCATAGTATAATCACATAAATCCACTCTCCACATTGATGTTTTATTTTGCATACTAATCTGAACATTTTGCATTTTCCAGGTTTTGATCTACATATGATCTTTGATATTGACCTAGTCACAAATATTGGGTTTTTGTTTCCCTCAGTGTTCTGTTGTGTTTTGTTGTGGGTTTGTTGTATTTTGTTGTTTGTTTTTGTTTTTTTTCCGTACAGCCAAATAGAGCATACATTTCCTTATTATAAAAGAGATAGGCTTGTCTCATGACTTCT
>NW_009968231.1:0-1487 GCF_000747805.2 Chaetura pelagica | reverse complement strand
CTAAAAGAGGGTAGATTTAGATTGGATATAAATAAGACGTTTTTACAGTAAGAGTGGAGAGACACTGGAACAGCTTGCCTAGAAAAACTGTGGTTGTCCCATCACTGGGAGTATTCAGTCAAGCTGGACAGGGCTTGAAGCAACCTGATCTACCCAAGGCAGGAATATATGTGTACATTTTGGTGGTCAGATTGTCAATGAAAGCCCTAAAATGTAATAGAAAAATGGAAATAATTTTGAGAACTGAATTTCTTCACCACCTCTGATAAAAATGTTAAGACTATGCCAATCCAAAGGTAATGAGCATCAGCCTTAGCAGGAAGAGTTCAAGCCTTGAAGTCATTTGATTTGCTAATAGGAGTAACTATCAGTAAGATCATAGCTTTAAAAATAATCTCAGAAAGGAAGGATCCTTAAGAGAAGGCATCTACTGCAATTATATTTTGTCTGCAACAAGTCTGCCATCAGCTCAGATAGAAAAAAATCACCTCTTTAAGACAACATAAAAGAAGTAGATACAGAAGATGCAATTTAGGTTAAATGTGCTGTTAAGCAATAACATTTCTGCTACCGTGGAGAACATGGGTCAGTTGAAGACAATGAAATGGCATCCCATGAAAGCAAATAGACTCAGAACACCCCAGCCTTCCTCAGCCATTGTAGGCTGCCCAAAAAACCCATGACACTAGAAATCAAAGTCAAGTCAGAAGGTCTCTATGTGGCACGTGATAATTAAACAACTTCTGTAAGACTCTTCTTTCCACTCCTACACACTGAAAGCCATGCCCAAAATACATAGATGGTAGTCAGGCAGCTTTTCTCCAGCTCATAATCCTGTGGGGATTTGCTGCTGGATCATTTCTCCCATGTGGCACTCAGCAAGTGACAGAGTTTCCTGTCCTACACAACCATTGAAGGGATAAGTGACTGGAGCATTATGAAGACACAGTCATTTCAGTAAATCTTGCCACATAGGAAGGCAGAAAAAGGTGTTCAGGCTGTTGAAAGTGCCTTTTCTTATCCAGTGGTATCTACCAGTGTAACTACTGGAACTTTATTACAAAATACTACATTGTCTCTCTTGGTTAGCAAGCCTGATACTGCTCTGCATTTTCTTGTTTCTAAAACATGATGTGAAAACTTTCCACTGTTATAATAATTTATCCTTAGCATTTCCTATCAGGTGTTTGCTGCTGCCTACCCATGTAGTTGATTATCTAGACTAATGGGTGTTGCTACTGACAATCTGTGTGACTATCACATTTTAAACAAGAAACAGTAAGAAAGACATTTTACAAGATACTGTTCAAAGCTGCTTTTTGATGTCCTGAAGAGAAACCTTGACTCTGTACTTAGTTTTGTTGCTGATCTGCCCTGTAATACTGATCATAGCACCTTTGTTTCTCTTTCCACAGCTTCTGCACCTCAGAATGCCCTCTGTCTCTTCAGAAATATCTTCTGAATCACTTTGAGGAGTAGATCCCCCC
>NW_009968230.1:0-1478 GCF_000747805.2 Chaetura pelagica | reverse complement strand
AAAAAAAATACCATCCCATGTAATAAAGCTGCCAGTGATGTCATACCACAGGGAAAGTACTGTGAATCAATATACATTGTTCTGCTTGTCAGCATTCAGGAAACAAGTATGTTAAAACTTGGCAGTGAAACCTCAAAATACAGACAGAAATTAATTCAATTGAAAAACTATTAATTTCCCTGTCTTATAGTAACTCGAATTAGCTAGATTTGTACCAAGTCTATTACTAACTGCAGAGGGCAGAGCTATTGATCAGGTACATAGAGTGTCACAGAGTAACTCAAATATGAACAGAACAGAAATTTTATTAATGCACTTAAACTTCTGCCTCAGTAAGACCTTTAATTTTATCTACACACAGTTTGTGCTGGTTTAACTACTTCTTGCTGCAGTGGTTGTTGCTGAATTAATGTGAACAAATTCCAGTTTTTGTAGTATTAATGTTGAAGAGGAGAGATTGCATTGTGCTGGGACTCTGGATGTTGACACCTACATGTACTCAGAAGTAGGGGTAGAACAGACTCAAAAAAAGTACCACCCTGGTCACTAGTTAAATATGTTAATGATTCACACATTTTGTGGTATATATCAGCCTGCTTTCTTCCTTAGGATGCTCAAAACACTTTCTGCATTTTAAGAATGCAGCTGATGATTTTGTTATCAAACTGCTGTCACTTATCAAACTTGACAGCTACTTTGCTGCTATTAGCAGTACAATAAAAGTGTCACATAGCAGTTAGCACTGCTGCTTACATGCAAAAGTGGACACATAAGTAGCAGGTAAATTTCTCAATTACAACTTAAGATTGTGTTATAAGTTGTACATGATTAACTTAAATGTGACTCTATCAGCTGTTGCATACAACTATATAAATCCCTCTGTAGAGCAGTTGGCTTGATGGATTTACTATTGGTAAAAGTAATTTGAGAACCTTAATGTTGATCAGAAGTATCCCATCCAATGGGAAACAGCATCATTAGCAAAACACAGAATAAGCAGACTTGGATGGAGAAATAATTATGCCAGCTATCATTAGTTCTCAGCTCCAAAAAGTGTTTTAGGTGTGTCATAGGAGTCTACTGCCCACACGGTGATATCATGTAAATGTTTAGCAGGGAGGTCTGAGTGATTTGTTACCCTCAGGAACAGGCTGCGTAGCTCAGACTAATTGGTCTCTGGTTTTTAGGGAGGATGATTTTTTTTCTCCCTGGTTGTCAGTCATACACCTTTTTAAATGGACACATTTGTAGCCAGGCAATTATTGTTTTGTCATTGTGGTTAAATGGAAAAGAGCATTGCATACAAATGATACTATGTGTGTTTAACCATTGCTGAATCTAAACAATATGCTTTTCATCTTATAATCACATCCATCTGTAATCTTCTCTTCCCTGTTTCTAGAGCAACAGCAGCAGAGCAGCTGCTTGCTCACACGTGGAGAGCATGTTGTCAGGGATCTAACTTGCACTCAAATCAG
>NW_009968229.1:0-1487 GCF_000747805.2 Chaetura pelagica | reverse complement strand
AAAAAAAACAGCTCAAAAAGCTGCTCTCATTCCTGGCAGCAAACCCAGCCTGGACTAACCTCTGACTCAAAACAAGCACAGGCTGGATCTCACCTTCCAGGCAGGACAACAGGCAACCTCCTGTTGATTAAGACCAATTCAATTATGTGATTAAGCCAAATAAGAAACATCTAAACATCAACCTGGAGTTCACAGGACAATTACAACCTTAACCCCTACAAATTCCCCCTCAAAACAATACCTGGCTGTCCTGTGGGAAGTGAGCAGGTGACCAGCAAGGAAAAAGCAGCCACCACACCATGACCCACCTCCCCTGCCCTGCCTTTTTATACCAGCTGGTGAGGTGGGCTGGGGAGGGACCCTCTGTGACTGGCAGCTCTGGGAAGCAGCAGGAAGGAGCCAGTGTCTGTCCTGGCCAATTAGAGGTGGAATGGGGCGGAGATGGGCCCTGCTGTGGCTCGTTAATTACTCTGTAATTAGGCAGGTACACCTTATCCTGTGTAGAGGAGCTCCCTTTGGAGGGCAGTGCTCCTGCAGGATGGACCACACACCTTCTGTGACCTTGCCCCAGCTCACACCCTGTCTGCAAACAGCCATGGGTTTTGTTTCTCTTTCTGATGGGAAACAAGAAACAGAGGAGAAAAAGGCAAATGCAATAAAATCAATCCAGAGAAGGACTTCACACCTCACATGGGATTCATATTGCTTGTACCTGCTGGTGCTAAACTTTAATGACAGATGTATCTGCCTAATCCAAGAAGCACTGGAACTCAAGTTTCTCCTCTTGAAGTCCCCAGAGAGCCTGGTCTCACTCCATCTTCCCAAAAGTGACCATCCCTTGCATGAGACTGATGAGCAGCCAGGTGAGACCCCTTCTGCTCAGGCTCAGCCTGTGCTTTCAGGGCTGCTCTGACTCGTGCATCCACCTCAGACCATCCACTCCCCCCTCAGAGCAGCCTGCTGATCTCTGTGTGTGTTTTGGGAATGGCATCCCAGTGCTGGGGTGGGACTGGGACACCTGGCAGCCTGAGGAAGGACCAGCCATGGTCCTTGCCCCTCAGCAGAGCTTTGTCATGTTGCAGAAAGACCTCACTGATTCACCAGGTCTCAGCCCATGCAGGGAAGTGCCTGGTGGGCATCATTAGTGGCAAGAGGGAAACAACAGGGCCTGGGTCCTGTGAGGACCCTCCCAGAGGGCAACCTCGTGGCTCCAAAATACAGAACTCTTGGAAATGGCTCTTGTTCAATTTTCAGAGGAGCAATTACACTGACCAATCCATTCCAGGAACTTGGAGGTTCCTATAGATCTGTGTATTGGGGCTGCTTTTGTCTGGCTTCTCTGGTGATTAATGAGGATTGAGATACACCATGTCCTTCTCTTCAGAGAAAATGTGTGACTGGATGATCCCAAAGAGACACTGATTTGGTTGCTTCCATTTCACCAGTGATAGCTGTGGGCACAGAATCATAGAATCCCAGACTGGTTT
>NW_009968228.1:0-1487 GCF_000747805.2 Chaetura pelagica | reverse complement strand
TCTTTTCCAACCTTAATGATTCTATGATACTCACTTGTAATGCGACAGCTGTATTTTTTTTTAATATGTGTATGTATTCCAGATACTTACACAATCTCAACAATTATGCTTTCCCTTCCTCTTAGGGGATGAAGGACCATATACAAGAAACAGAAGATTTGAAATCTGCGAAGAAGCCATTTAACATCTCTGTTAGTGGAGGTAAAAAAGACCTTCATCATTATTTCATTCTATCTGCTGATACTTCTGAATTCTGGTGGTGGTACTAGTGTTCCAGTGAGAAGGCAATTTCTGCATGGATTGTGAAGGATTATCATGATTTGCCTCTTAACTCCCATTAATTTCACAGCAGTCTTGAGGCACTTGAAAATGCATCATCTTAGGGAAGGAAAGGAACTGTGTAGCACTTGTCTACCCCATTGGTGAAATGCAGTTACTCTGGGAGGTTTCTGGTACAAAAGAACACACACCTGATCAGGCATGGGGTGGTAACATCACTTCTTGTACAGAAATTCCCAAGGGATCTTGAATAACACGGAAGCCATTGACTCCCTGTCCAGGTTAGACTTAATTTCTGGGACTGCATATGCAGGGTGGCTGTTTCAGAGGTCACTTAGACCTCTAGCATGGTGTTCTACAGCCAGGTAAGTGGTGCTTGGCAGTGCCCCACCTGATGTGACTGTGACCATAGTGTGCCAGAGTCTGGAAATGAACTTGAGCATCCCTGGCAGGATGAAATCCCTGTAGGCCTGGAGCGAGCTGCTTTGCCGAGAGCGCGGAGCAGTGCTGTGTGGTTGGACAGCATCACCTGCAGTTGCATCATATGGAGGTGACTTCTGTGCCCTGGTTTGAAGATGCCTTGCTCTCTTGTTGCAGATGTGGATGGTTTGATTACCCAGGCCTTGCTGATGGGGAACTTTGAGAGTGCAGTGGATCTGTGCTTGCACGATAACCGCATGGCCGACGCCATCATCCTGGCCATCGCAGGCGGGCAGGACCTGCTTTCTAGGACACAGGACAAGTACTTTGCTAAGATGCAGAGCAAAATTACCAGGGTATGTTGTTTTTTGGGTTTTGGCTTTTTTTTTTCAGTTATGCTACAACATGCATGTAGGCCTTTGGCAATTCCCTTTTTCACCTCCAAAGTTTTCTTGCCGTTTCATAGGTTTATTTCTGTGAGAGGCTACTATGTATTCAAGTCATCCACAAGATCTTGGAGCACAAGGATTTCTGTTATTCTTTTTTAATCCATTGTTAGGGAGAGGAAAACCATGCTGCCAGGATATCAGTACACAAGAAGAGTCTTCTTTACCTTGTCTCCAGTGTCTGAGTTTCATATACAATAGTAGATTGTCACTGATAAATATCTTAAGCAGCACACAATTCAGCTTGTCTTACCACATTTTTCAAGGGTTGCACATGACCCGTGCTCAGTGCCAGTGGCACTATGTTCATTTCTGCCTCCCCACCTGGAGTGCTGTGTCCAG
>NW_009968227.1:0-1487 GCF_000747805.2 Chaetura pelagica | reverse complement strand
AAAGGCAACCATGTCCTGGGCTGCATCAAAATTCTCCATCCGTGAGAGACTTCGAGGTTGCAAAAAAACTAGAATAAGTTTAATGAAGCAACAATAATAATGATTAATTACAAATATATACAAAATTGTAAATATGGAACCAAGACTTCTCAGTTGGTCATTCCATCCCAACCAGAAAGGACCCAAACTGGACACAGCAGCAGATGGGGGTGCCTGAGTCCAAGGTCCCAGTGACAGACCACAAATGCCTTGGAGCAGCCACACTGGTCATACTGGGGGAGGCAGGAGGAGGTGACCTGACTCCACAAACAGTGTTCCTCTCTGCTGAGAAGACAGGATGCAGGAATCAATTCCTACAGATTTCATAGGTCTAAAAGGATGTTAAAAGGAAAAGGTAAGGGGATATCCTCTCATATCCTAGTTAATAGAGCAGTTCTGGATGCTGGACCACTCTGAGCAAAGTGACCACAAAAAGTGAGAAGTTTCTGCATTATACCTGGATTAAATCTAAATATTGTCACTGTTGGAGACATAATGCTGAGCTAGATGACCAGTAGTTTAAGCTGTGAGAAAAGTCTGGATGTTCTCATTTTAAATGCAAGTGCCTCAGTCATTCTTGCTTCTGTTAGGTCATGTTTCAGAGAACATGTGTAGTTGGGATCCGTTCATCAGTTGTACCACTGAGGAGGAGAACTGACACAGAACTCCTGCTTTTCAAGCCTGACCTGGAATCCATCACTACAAATATCAACCTTGACCTTTATAGTAGCATTTAGCCTTTGCATTCTACCCTGCAAAGCATGGACTGGGCAGTTGATATAAATCATCAGACAGCAAAGAAAACCTTGGTAATGGACTCATCAAGCTGGCAAACAAAGATGTAGCAGCTGAAACTAGATAAAGTCTGTCTAGGAAAAAAGAAATAATATTTAACACCTTTTGTCATTAGTCATTGGAACAAGAGTTGTGGAGAATTCACCAGCTCTCCTTACCACTGGATAACTGTTCTGCTGCAGAACAAGGATTTACAAGGATATTCCAGTAGGCTGTTGTGCAACAGACCAGATTGGAGGTTTATCCTAGACTTCTCCAGTGTCTACAATCTATAAATACATAAAATAGGCAAAGTTCATCACAGCTTTTGAAATGTGTTGGTAGATACAGGTATCTACCAGAAGGTAGTGTACACACACATACAGCTGGGATCAGGTTTTCCCTTGGAGATATTAGCCATTTTATCAATTTTGCTGACAAATCAAAGTGTATCAAAATTTCAGCTACCTGATAAGACTGTTAAAATACACAGGGGTGTGGGTTATACCCAATAGACAACTCAGTGTCACACAGACACTCACCACCTTCCAACAATGGGATGAGAATTGCATGGGTAGAAGGGAGATGATTTGTGGTTGAGATAAGGTCATTTTACAGGTAAAGCAAAGAGCTGCCTGCACAGGCCAAGCAGATGTTCAGCCATCTCCAGGAAA
>NW_009968226.1:0-1487 GCF_000747805.2 Chaetura pelagica | reverse complement strand
CCATTGGGACCTCCCTAGTTAGCCAGGACTTAATGGAAAGTGGCCTGGTGATCATGATGGGTTAAATGAAGTATTTGCCAGCTCTCTGCACTTCAGACTTGCTTCTAAAACTAAAATGCTGCATCTTAGAAACATCTTGACTGTTTGAATGCACTAGAAATTTACTACACAAATAGGCTTCTGTATTTTCATTTTGATTTGCCTCTATGATATTATTTATTCACAGCAAAATAAACATTCATCATCAGGTAAAAATCAACAGCACTCAATTCTATACCAATCTGATAGTGTAATTTTTATACAGAATTGTTGGATTTTTTTTCTTATCTGATAAGTAATAAATCCACAAACCCTATAAGGACATTGGAAGTATGCATAAAACAGAAATTTCATTTAAATATGGTTTGATTGATAGTTTTTCTTTTACATTATTACACATACACAAGTACACACTCACACAGTCTGTATGCACCTACATATGTATGTATGTGTACATACATAAAAGTAGGCATCTACTTAATTTAGTAATCTAATGCCTTTTGTATTCCTTCAAGGGATTTATTAGTGGGAGGCCTACCTAGCAAGAATTTTTGTATTCCAGCCTAAGTTTGGGAGCTCTTTCCAGAGCATTATCAAACTGCAAACTCCATTTCAAATTACTTCTCAAAATGTTAACTTTTCTGCTAACTTTTCCCCTTCACATAGGAATGTATTTTGAGGAGCAGGGATACAGAACAAAAGAGCAAGGGTCTTTAAATCTTCCCAATCCTCTCTGCCTATAATACACCATGGTTGGGTGCTGGCACCTCTCCAGGAGGACCATCTGCCCAGGCCTGTAGCTAAGCAACAGATCACCTTCTGGTGGACTTTTATTACTTGGCAAACTGATTAAAGGATAACCTGAAACAATGGATTTAACAGTATATGAGATAAGTCAATCCAAAGAGGTACAGGCAGACAAAGTGTGGAAGTATGGCTATAGCAGTGAAGAGCCATTCTTGGGAGACACTCATCTTAGACACTGATTTGAACTCCAGCCTTGATCAAGAATGTCAAGGAAAACAAGACATTAATTGTCTAATTAATTTAGCTATAGGAGAGAGTACAAGAATAAAAACAAAATAAAAGGTTGATATGCCAGCAGCTTTCTTGAAATGTGTATCTGGTATGCTTCATGTTTTATGTATCATGGAGTGATTCTAAATCAGTTTTTGCAGTGCAAGAGCTCTGGAGTAGCCTGACATTTTGTTTACTGAAAAGGTCAGGAATCACTTTGAGGGCCTACAGCCACCTGACATTGAGATCCTACTTTTGTGAGAGAATAATATCTGGGGAAGTATTGTGTTCAGAAAATATGCCAATAAATATCTGAAGGGTGGATGTCAAAATGGGCCAGTGTCCTTTCAGTGGAGCCCTGTGACAGGACAAGGGGAAACATCACCAAGCTACAACAGGAAATTCCACTTCAACATGAGGAAAAACTTCTT
>NW_009968225.1:0-1478 GCF_000747805.2 Chaetura pelagica | reverse complement strand
AAAAAAAAATAAAAATCCTCTTGGATTGATGAATTTAAACCAAGGGCTTATGTGCTGATTAAGTTGACTTGGTTTTTAACTTGGCTTTTGGTTCAGGAGACAAGCATTGCAGAGCTCTCAGCTGCTGAGGCTCTCGAGGAGCGAGGTGCACATGCCCAGCCACAGCATCATGTGGGCTGAGTGGCACCTGGTGTACTCTCCTGGGAGTTCTTCCATTGAACTCTAGATTGAAAAATTCATGGTTTTTGGAACGATGAGCTCAGAGCCTAGGAGCCTGAAGAGCTCCTAGGAGAGTACACCCACCAAGGTGCCACTCAGCTAACATGGTTGAGAGGGACTGCTACTCACCACTGTTCTTCAGACTCCTGGGGTCTGAGCTCATTATTCCAAAAACTTGAAGTTTTTAATCTAGAGTTATATGGAAGAATTATATAAATGCTTCCTTTAAACCAATAGTTTTATTAATACAAACCAGAGCCATAACATAAATATATTCAAAAATGAAATCCTGAGACTGCAAATGAAGAAGGATAAGAGGAAATCACTGCCATGTATGAGAATCAATGGGAAAGAACTATGTACTGTGGAATCAGTCATTCAAGAAAAAAAGAACAGGGTAATTTGCACCACATCTGAGGACTTTGAGGGCATCTGTGGTGTTACCATGAAAGCAAAAAGGGACTGTGACCAAATGCAAGCCTAGGGGAGTGTGGGGTGGAGGGAATATTCTGCTCTTTCTTCAAATGATGTCCAGGCTTGAAGGGGACTGACCAGTGCAGGTGCTCTGTGGCAGGCAGCAGAGAACAACCCTTAAAAGGTATTTTTTTTTGCCTGTGTAAAAATTGGCCTCTGCAAATTAGCCCATTACATCTTAAGACAGTGGAGAGCATGATTAAGAAGCATTCTTGTTGTCAAACGCATCTTTACTGACAAAGTTGGTGGCAGATTACTGGAGCTCTATTAGTGAACTTGTTAACCAGGCTGCAGAAACTACTGGCTCAGCACTGCTTCTTCTCAGCCCCTCAACCCCTTGTCCTTAACTGAGCTTGCTTTACTTTCCTTAGCCATGTGAACTCTGGCTTGACTTTGTCTTTTTGTTCACTCAACTATAGACTGACAAAAGAGAAAAAGAGAGAGACCATTTGTCATCCAGCTTCTCAGCCAGCTTTAAAGGAGGTCATTTTTCTTCCAACCCCAAAGCTAGATCGCCAGCTCCCTCTCCAGTTTGGTAAGCCAAGTACACGCTTAGCTGGAAGTTGAGCTGTAGGCAGCTCTGGGTGTTCTGTTAATTGTGAAACAGTGCAGACTTGCTTGGTGATGTGGATGTTTCCTCTCTGCAGCAAAGGAAAGACAATCTTGCTTTTAGGGAAGTATTACTATTGCTTGGAGGAAGGGGAAGGAGGAGGAAGTTACCTGGTTTCTTCCCTCTTGACTGGGCTTGGTGCTCACACATCTGGAGAGTTGCAAGGAGCAGCATT
>NW_009968224.1:0-1486 GCF_000747805.2 Chaetura pelagica | reverse complement strand
ATGTGGTAATGTATTAGGCAGTGTTAGCTCTGATTTGTGTATCATAACTGGAACGGCTGAGTTCCGATTACAAGTGCAAGATGTTGCTCATGTAATATATATGAGTACAAGGAATTAGTGATCCTGCTGCTTCAAAGTAGAATCATTATGACTTTGCTATGCAATTTTATGCATTTATGTGAAATAACAACTTTATCTTTTCCCCTACAGGCAGAGTACAACATTTCAAAATGCCGGAGATTATCTGGGTGAAGCTGGAGATTACATTTAATGTGATCGTGTCTTCAGACATTCTGCTCCTGCATTTCATGAGCTAAAATCTTTTATAAAAATGAAATCAGATACCTTCACTGATCTCCAAGCTAACGGTGTCCTGTGAATTCAGGGAAGACTTTCTGAAGGAGGAATAAATTCATTGCATACATGGACCTCTGTTGTTGCTCAAGGATACAGCTTTTTTTTGTTTTTCATTCGAAGAGGCTATCTATGGGAAGATGAGTCTGCACTTCAGATATGATCTGTGGAATTAAGTGAATGAGGATACCGTTAATGAGTTACCAACGTTTATTTCCATCTGTGTTTCCAGCTTTTTTAATTTTAAATACATAAACATGAAGGACAAGTATAAAACAGCAGAGCTGATGTATTTCTGTGAGGCCTTTATGTATGCCTCTGTAGTCTGGATGTGGTGCTAAAGGACAGGCAATCTGCTTTTGATCAGCTGTGACTGTGGAAAGAGACCATTTAATTTAAACTAACATACAGCTGAAATTATTTTACTCTTCAGCTTGCACAGAATGAAAGGGAAAATTAAGGGTGTTTTACTGAACTAAGAAAGGGAAAGTTACATTATCCTTGTTTTCATTTCAATGTATTTTTCTTAGAATTTGACTACTAGGGAGATCTCGACAGAGTAAAGCAAGTCAGATGTCAGCAAACGACTCTTCTCCCCCATCCTTACAGAAGTTTTCCCCACCTACATGTCATGCTGCTGCACCACACACCCCAAGTTTGTCTTCAAGTCCCCAGTCGGGGCTCTCCAGTCGACTGTCCAATGGCAGTTTCAGTACCCAGAGCCTTACCAACTCCCGAGGCTCTATGCATGGGGTCTCTTTCCTTCTGCAGATTGGTCTCACTCGAGAGACTGTCACCATTGAAGCTCAGGACCTGTCCCTCTCTGCTGTTAAAGACCTCGTGTGCTCTATAGTTTACCAGAAGGTATGGTATAGTACTATCACATCCTGCTGATGGCCACAGTTGTTTTGTAACATACTGCTAGTGATTACACGTGACTGGAATGTGCCAGGAAGTTTGGTACAGTGACAAAGATCCCATGTTTGCAGTTATGCACAAAGAAATTTTGTGAACTTCCGAGGTAGAAGCTCTTAATTTAAAAGGAGTTGCATGCCTGTGAAATCTAGTGAAAGATGTAGTAGTACATTTTCTGCAAGAGCAAGTTTTCAGAGTATGGAGAATTTTTTTTTTT